>NW_019211455.1:24424473-24731453 GCF_002443255.2 Varroa destructor | reverse complement strand
TTACATTGTCTTCACCATAAGTGAACGACTGTATATACGGTTGTTTTGTCAATTAAGAATTAAATCTTTGACATTCTCCAGGCACCAGGATTAAATAATAAACATGTAAATTGTCATGAATGCCCCTTTTTCCAAAGGATTACGACACCGGACGCATCCGCAGATGCTAACATCCTTTCATCTGCCGCAAATGCAACTCCCCGAATCGGAGCCGAATGGCCCTGGAGACGATTAACAGGCGAAGCAGGGTGAGAAGGTGTTACATCGAAAAAAACTAGCCCGCCGTCGTCGCTTCCAGTTACCACACATGAACCGTCCCTATTGTACCGATCAAACAAAAAATAAAGACCTTGAAAGTACTATGGTATTAGTTCTATGTGTACAATGTAGCTCGAAGAGGATACCTGCGAAGTAATCCTCAGCAAGCATTCATCGAATAAACATTAATAAAATGAACACTATTAAATTCTGAGGCGATCTTGGATTATAATACTGATGTCGCTCTGTATAAGTAGCATATAGCTAACACGATCCTCGTTTATTGAGCGAAGTTATAATTATTAATTCGACTTCTCCAATATCTCTAACGTTACTCTCGTATGAGATTGCCGGAAAGAGTTTATTAACTACAAAAATACGTGCCATATAGACAATCAATCCTTCGCAGACTGTAGTGCATGGTTTTCAATACAAATAGATATAATTTGATTGTTATAATAACGCTTTTTTCAATACAAGTAGTGGTATTTGGTAGTAAAAAAAAAACAAAAATAATACTGATGATAATAATACCTGAAAGACATAATGGGTGAGAAACATGACTTCAATGGCGTGGAAGTTTTTTGGCCA
The DNA here is from genome assembly GCF_002443255.2 of Varroa destructor. NCBI lineage: Eukaryota > Metazoa > Arthropoda > Arachnida > Mesostigmata > Varroidae > Varroa > Varroa destructor. The sequence goes on along the minus strand of NW_019211455.1, from coordinate 24,730,604 downwards.
TTGCATACATGCAGCCTCTTTTTCAGTACCAGCGTACCATCCTTTGGATTAACGACCCCGTAGACTAACAGGAGACCCCCACTATTCACCTGTACAAGGAATATAATAAAAGGTAACAAAAAAAATTCAGAACGTCGACCACAACGAGTAGCTATAGTGAGCACTCCTATTATATGTCATATTACGTTAAGAGTGAAACAATTCATATATGTGTGCATATGCTAAAGGAAAAAAGTTCTTACACAGAAGCAATACAAAGTTTAAATTCCTTTCGCAACTTAGAGTGCAACCACAACTTTTTGAAATGCATCTAAGCCATTATGACATTCACAGCTACAGCACCGAATCAAAAATAAATACTTCGCATCCGACAAAAATCACTTGTTGTGCCGGAGAACTAAAACATCTAAACTACGTACGTCGTAATGAGCTTTTTGATCAAGTTATGCCTGTAAAGAAGATTTAATTACAGGAGGAATTGGGGGTAAGAAAGCGTTGACAAAGCCTTCGCGGCTACATCCAAGGGATAATCCAAAAAATGGGGGCAAACTCGCCATATAATAGAAAACAGGTAAAAATAGAAGAAGGACGGCGTTCCTGGGTTATCATAAAGATAAGAGCAGCGCCGATTTCACGAGGAAGGGTATTCAATATCGCCTGCTGGAGGTCGGGGGCTCACTAGGTCTTTGCAACAAGTAAAAATCAGTGAGGACAGTTTTAAGAGAGGCCGAAATCAATAACAATCAATGAAGCCAAGAAGAACGGTACTAAGTCTCACTGTGAGCATAACAAAGCTCAACGTAGCCATAATCTGCTAAGATGTATAAATAAAACAAGAACGAAGTAACTATTATGTCCTTGGCACGAAACAAAGCTGGGCACAAAGGGAACATTCTAGAAAATCGAAACCAGTGACATGGACCTAGACAAAACGGCCATGAAGCAAACAATTGAAACGCGGTATAAAAAAAAGTTCCAGCTGAACAGCAAGGAGACAAGGCAGTAGATAGACCAACGCGAAACACAAGAATGAGGTAAAGTAGTAATTTTTCTAAAACCAAAATTTGGCTCTATTAACTCCAGATATCAAGGAATGGACTGGTGTACCAATCCTGTCAAGTCTTATCTAGCCACGGGTAGTTTTAGACATACATAACAAAGATCGGTAAGGTGCAAGCAGACATCTGCACGTCTTTACGAAAGATGGCACAAAAGATAGAGTAGCGCACATTGTGCTTTATTGTCATGCATTGAACGAGGTCAAAGACAAGCCGGCACACAGAAACGTATCAACGAAAAGGAGCATAGAGGAAATGGTGGAAATGATGACGAAGGGCAAGGAGAACTGGAAGAAACTTACGGTTTTCTTTGACGATCTCATGAGAAAAAGAAAAAGCAGGAAAGGCTGTGCGGCAAGAGAATAACGCAAGGACAAACACGAGACGAGCAAGGATTTGCTGTTCCACAGTCGGGTCTTCTGGAAGAGCAGGGTACGATACCTTGCCCGGGACTTAGCACGTCCGGAGAGGAAGAGAACCCGATGGGAGGATGGACGGAATGTGCCGAAGGGGATAACAGCCTATTGCCCATTTCTCCAAGCTATGATTTCGAAGTATTATTAAACCATGTCCCGAACCGAAGCCCAAAGTCTTCGAGGGGTCCAGGATTTAGTAGGTGGGAGTCCCACAGTACCAGACAAACATTATAACTGTGAAGTCTGATGTGCATAATGCATTTGTCCTCAACCTCCATAAGAAAAAAGGCTCTACTAACTAAGCTACCTAAGCAAAGGATGGATTCTATGCACGCTAACGGAGCGGATTATGTTTTTGCGCTCCTTTAAAAAATAAAGATCAGATATATTTAGATAAACTGTGTAGAATAAAAGCTACAGCAAATAAGGCGCCACAGATATGGGACACTGGCTATGAAAAAGATATAAGCCATGTCGCCAAAGGTTATATTTGAAGAGTGAGATACGGTAGCTACGGGAAACAAAAAACATTAAATCCAATTTAACCAACTAACTGCTTGGAGTGCCTCATGTATTGGGAAAGAGGAAATATAAGGTGGTTATTGGTAAGCTGAGAAAGCCACAGCTAACACTGTTGCAGAATCTGGTAGAACAAACTGTCAATAAACTTTTTCCAAGCCACTTGGGTCCCACTTGTCCGGTGGATAGCATGCAGAATTACGAATGCTCCTCACCTTTCGAGAGAGAATCGAGGCGATCATTATAGGATTCGTTAAAGGTGGAGCACTTGAACCGTGCGGAATACGTAATGATAAATATCTTCCTCCAGAAGAAGCCTAAATGCTCGAACATATGATAGAAATAATATTGCATGGGAAAAGGAGCCCCTTAGAATGGAAGAAACCTTGGTTCAAATTCCGGAACATACAACCCAATTTCGCTCAAGACAAGTTTGGAAAGGCTCTTGAAATCACTATATGTGGGCCACTGAACGGGAACAGAAAGGAGCGCTTTCAGATGCTCAATACGAATTTCCGCCAATCTAACAAAGCCGCCAATAAAGATTTTTTACAAAGATTTTAGAATAACAAAAGCCAGGTCGGTTTAAAATCCGAATTTTATATACGTTTGTATTATCCCAATGAATTCAGTTCCATCGGGATAATTTGATTTTAGTAAATCACGATAAAAAAATCGTACTTGATAATTATGACGATAAAATGTTTAAAATTACTTTTGAGGTATGTAATCCATCTTTATCATAATGCTTTAAGTCTCAATAAAGTTCTAATGCACCACAATTTGCGTGAATAACGAAAGTAATCCATATCATCTATTATATAATCTAAATACTCACTAATAGACATGGGTCGCGAGCTTGCCGATTTACCCAGTGCCGAAATGAAAGGCACGTAACTGGACCTCCCCCGGGAGCGCAAAATCTTCTCCCTCGCGATAGTCGTCCTGAAGCGATATCAAAGACGTATGAACTGATGCTTCCCTAAATCGTCAATAAATTCGGTTCAAATAAGACCAAACATTTTGTTAAATACTCAACATGGTACAATAATAATAAATATTACTTTATCTACACTGAGCCAATGCTACATTTAAGTTTATCGTACAAAGGAGACCGATCATTAAAACTGGTGTCCGCGTTTCCTTCAGTAGGAATGTTTTAAATTTCCCGCGTTGAAGAGCCCATAACAGTACCCTTTCCCGTCAGTCAGCCGTCTGGTACTGAGCACCAGGGAGGTGTCACGTATTGCGACAACAGCCAAAATTTGTGCAAAGAATGACATACCGTTTGAATTGTGTACAGAGTTTTGTGGCATGCCATCTTTGTGGTAGGACTTCGTCGGTACAAAAACCTTCAACATGTCAAGTGCCAATCGTCCAAAACGAGACGAAAAACTCAAGATGGAAATATGTAAGTTATCGAATGCAATGAGCTTGAATACGGTATTCCAGTTTTTATTTCCAGTATTCAAAATACTGGAAATAAAAAGGTTTTAGAATTTCATTAAGCTCTATTTGTACTACTAAAACCTAACCATATTCACTGCTATAGCTAATTTGTGTTAATCTATTTGGACTATTTGATCGAGACGTCGTAAATATCTTCAATGGTCGAAACCTTAACGGCGCGTTGCTTTTGCCTCTGGATAAGCGGAGCAGCAATAAACACTAGCACGTGAAGATGTCATTTTTGGCGGGCAAAACACAAAATCACAGATGCATAAAGGAGCATATGTCGGAACATACGTATGAATCAGTTTTTAGTCATCTAATTTTAAGTCAAAGCATCGAATATATAAATTCAACACAAATAATGCAGCTGTTATAAGCAAATGCCTTAATAGAAGTGAAGGGCTCCATTGTTTATTAGGTCGTTACTTAACGTCCCTACAGAAATTACTTAGTCAATTCTGACATTTGATATTACCAAACAGACATATCGTTGAAATTCCAGGAATCCAATCTTTTCAATATAAAATTTAGTGTCCACTGTAACTAGAATATGGAGCGTTTTGTAAAATTACACCTTAAATAGAACGCAAATCAAACCATTTCCTAGTATATTACGTCTTCAGCGTTATATGACACGTTTAATAAGGACAGTCGAATTCAGTAGCAACTACTTTTATAGAAGGGAACAAGACTTGCTTCAACCTAGAACAGACCTCAGAGGGACTGAAAGGGTGATCACGTTTGTGATGTATTTTCGTGCCATTGAACGAAGCAGGCTTCGCTGAACTACAACTGTAACTCCTCGAGCTCGAAGCGGCTAGAATTTTTAGAATAGAAGCAACAGGAAATGCTGGTTTTCAGGCTCAACATGGAAGCCCTCGGTGGAAGCAACACAAAAGTATTTGACGCCGCAATTATATGCAACTTCAATATCTAGTTTTTGACGAAGACATTAGTATTATATTACTCAGTCAGTATTAGTTCCATTAGCAAGGCAACTAAATAAGTAATAAATGTGAGTTTGGATGTGACAAATGTTAGCAAAATCGTTTTCACTTATTTAACTTTGTGTAGTATACTCGGATAGAGTTTTAAGGCCAAATAGTGGTGAAACATTTAACAAACGTTACAGTTTCTCCATAACTTTGTCAAAATTACAAATTTGAAATAGGACCACTTAGCGAACTCGAGTATGGTAACTCCTAATATTCTCTTGGAGTGTCTGACATCTTTTTGTTTGACTTGTGCAAATCCACATTATCATTGCATTTCTTCGGATTAGTTGGTCGTTCTAAGCTCTCGTCAACCATTATCAAATGGACTTGGTAAACCAAGTTGAAATTAGATTAAATGAAAAAGTTTAGTGTATTCACTTTAGGGCCAAAAACTATATTAACAAAAATCAGGATGTCTAAAGTGAGGTGGCTTTGATATGTTTGCACTAATCACGAAGTCGCAGCCCAATGTCGATGAAGAAGGCTATTTCTCTGCTATTACTTAGTTTTTTAAGCACAGGATTACTAGTATAATATTGTGTTAAATAACATACAACTGAGGACCCCCTGAAGACGCGTCAATATTCAAAAAAAGCCAAATTCAATTGAATAACTGTAAAGTTGTCTCTTTCTGTATTCAAAAGGGTCAAACTACATACGGCCTGGTATGGCAAGTTTAAATTAGCAAGAAGACTATAACAATTTTTGCCCTTCGTGAGAAATTACATTTCTTGATGATAACAACTTTGAAGTGGTTTTGGCAAGTAAACCTCTCCTTTATTCCGTGAGCCTCTGCTCCGTTCAAATGCAAGCATTATTACCGAAAGACATTATAGAGAAAAGTTTCTTCCAATCAATAACCGATTTCTGTCGTGTTAGAGTAATACTCTAAGGATATCATACTTGATTATAATAATGTTATGTTTGCCTAGCCAGTTTTTAATGGTACCAGATCGATGAATTCCCAAAAGTAGTAGCACATATATTCATAATTTTTATTATACATAAATCGGCAATTTAAAATACAATATTGATGCACATACTCCTTTAAAACTACTACATACTCAAACTAATTGATCATTAATAATATAAACTGTACAAACTTCACAAATACCGTTACATATGTATTCAAGTTATAGGGTCATTCAGATGTAGGGGTAAAGCTAAACGTACAAACAAAAAGTTAATTTTGTATATGTATACAGTAAATCCTAGAACTCAACCTTTTTTTTTATTTTAGTTTTCCATGTCATAAATGTTATAACCAAAACGTGGGCTTTGATCCATATAAGGTTCATAAATTTTACTATATGATTTAAAAAGAGTTACCTGGGTAAATCATTGACTTCTCACATATATGATTGTTATACTACATATCTAAAAAGATAAGAGGATTAGCACAAACGAATGTTGTTACTTCATTCGTACTTACCAGTGTTTTTATTCATATTACAGAAATACACGTTCTTGATTTGTTTGCTGTGACTTGCAGTGAATCTGCCAACATGTGCCGTTCTTCGAGTTACACCACCACAGGGTGGGCACGAACAAATCAACTCGGAATTAGACTTACGAGAACCAGTCGAATTGGGAAACTTCTCCCTTATTGGTGATCGTAATTATGTACATGATACCAGGAAAATGGCTTATCTTATCGAGCCGCCGCAAGATCAAAGGCTTGATTGGGATTTGAACGAGGCGTTTGATGACCGTATTCCCAAAAATCACTCACTCAGTGAAAAACTCGACAATCTTCTTAGGTGGATATGTGACAACGTCGAGAAATTTCGGGCCCCCTGCGATGGCGAGAACAGCAAGCTGTCTGGTTTGCATACAGATTTTGTTTCGTATCGCGGTCTTCTGACCACGATTATGTGCTCAGTATATGAGCAAAAAGAAAACTGGATCCTTGGTGTTACTCTATATAAAGGCAGTCGATACCTTTGTCAATATTCAACACTCGAACAAATTGAGCGCGAGAAAAATAAAAGTGGTTGGTTCGAACGGGTTGCTGCATGGGGTTACAAGTTCGAGCAGTATATGACCGCTTCAAGGCCCGGAGGGCGCCCTACGCCCCAGGAGCCAATTAATGAGAAAGAAGAATTTTGCTCTGTGGTTCGCACTCGTTTGGGCCAACGGCATTCACTTGTATATGGAGCGGAGGTTGACGGTGTGGACGACCGTCTGGTGGCCAAATATCCCGAATACAAGCATTCGACACGTCGCTATGTCGAATTTAAAACCTCGAGGTTCGTCGAAACTTCACGCCAAAGAAAAAATATGGCTCGTTTCAAAATGGTCAAGTGGTGGGCTCAGTGTTACTTGATAGGTATACCTCGAGTGATTTGTGGATATCGAACTGACGATGGTATTGTTGAACAGGTAAAGAGCTACCGGTTGTCCGAACTGCACGACGAAGGTCGCGAGTTTTGGAGCCCTTTGCGAATGTTTCATTTTCTTGATAAGTTTCTGGATTTCATCAAAACAAATGTTACTGTCGATGATCCAAAAGAAGTCGTAATCTTCGAGTTTGTGCCTGAACAGCAAATAATCAACTGTATGACGCTGCCAAAAGACCACGCCGATTACAACCGATATGTAATACTTCCTGAGTGGTATCTTGTAAAATTAGGCGAACACCTGGATTAAGTTAAGCGTTCATTTTTTTCGTTATTCCAGTTAAGCTGATAAGGTACTAATTCTAAGTCGAATCGTTCTTCCGAGAATTCAAATTGATCCTTGTGTAATAGCGGAGTCTTTGCAGCTTTGTTTTCTCGTAATCGACAAGATATATCACGTGTCCATTTTATCTTGGCAACGTGCGTAACACACACGGATGCTGGTATTGTTTGAATACGGTGAAACTAAAAAAAAACCTGTTCTAACAAAATTTTGCACAAAATGTGTATGTGTATAATGAAAAACAAATTAGTCTAGTTTTTATATAAGGTCGGAAAACAAATACTCGCCTTTGAATTAACAAGATAGATCAGGCCGTTGATCTATCGAAATGTCCTGCGTAATAAATAGATTTAGCAATAGCTATAATAAATGTTATGGTTATAACTTAAGTAACTTGCCTAGTATCTTTCATTTAAAGACATTCCAATCCGGTCATAACAAGAACGAGAATAATACATAACAATTATATAATGTCCATTATAAATACAACAGCTCGCCTTATATAGTGATTACTGTCCTTGCATTATTATCAGATTAAGTTTTGAGAATAGAATCAAATATGATTAACGCGATCGTTGTATTACCTTATCGTCTCCGACCCACAGCAACGTCCCGCAAATGGAAAAGGCCATTGAAAGAGCACGAGCTCCACTCTGCAGTTGCTGACTTCCACCACGGACGACCATTCCTGTTGAGACACTGATAACCTGTATCATGCCACGTCCACTGCCCATCTATAATATGCACAAATATTATAGATAGATTATAGAAGAGTGTATTTCAATATAGTGTAGTTAAGTTACACAAAAAAAAGTTACACACACCGCGGTCATTCCTTTTTGTGAAACCCACTCCTGAAAATTATATATGAATGAAAAGCCAATGAGCAGATAGCAATATTAGCTTTGTGTTTCTAAACAACACAAACATTGACTGTATAGCATAACTAATTAAATTTAAACAGCAAATTTTAGAAACCATTCTTTTTAATCTTCGACTACATAATTTGCGATGTCAGTCTTATTTAACAGAACGCAACTCGCAAGTCGAATCGGATTCGTAAATAGTGTCTATGCATGAAGAATGTCTAGTTGGACACACGAGAACGATGATACTAATATCATACATGAGATCAATCACGTCCGACTGAATTGTAACTACTACATCCCTATCGACATAAGTTCTCGTTTTACAAGATAATAGTGGATTGAAAGCTGAAGATAAAGCATAACTTTATGCGAGAATGATTAAATGCGCTACGTTGGAAGACAGGAATAAGACGTACTTTAATCTGTCTGAGCAGCACTTAAGCAGCGGTCGCCCGAAGATGTTAAACTCAACTGAGTTTAACATCTTCGGGTTCAGACGCTTGAGTCCAACGAAAGAAAGAAATTATCTCTTTCACTCCCTTTCTACTTGTAGAAGGTATATGAATTGAACCTACAGCTAGCATGTTGTTGTTCGCTGGTTGAAAGGCAGCACAGAGAACAGGATCACAGTTGCACTGCTGCTGTAACTGTATTTGCTGCCCTAACATTTGTTGTTGCGATAATTGCTGCTGAGCATGGGTGTTCGACTGTAGGCGTATAGAGCGTAGCAACGCTCCTTTCATGGCGTCCCAAACCGAAAGCGATCCATCCAATGAACATGTTATAATGACGTCATTTGAGTGTGACCATTCTGCCCAAACTATTGGACCGCTATGCCCAGCAATTCGATGCAACGCCTGTCAACGTACAGTATAAACGTGAGAAATAAATTTTACTAAGTAAGGTAAGTTTATTAAACTTGTTTAATTCTAACTAAGGTTATCACTATTAATATAATTATGTACTATATTTATACCTTGGGCGGGTCTACTTGATAGATGCAGAGAACGCCTTGAGCGTCTGCGGTACACAACAGTTGCGGGCAGTTGTTGGCGAACGCAACATGGTTCACACTTGCCCCTTGCTCGAAAATGTGATGCACTCCAGAAAATGTATACGACATGCTCAAACTTTCTGTTCCGATACCTGCCAAAGCTCTGTGATGAATCCATGTCAAATATTGGGCATACAAAACACGGCACAACAAACGGTACATTATAGAATTGATGTCATTTACTTCTATTCTGTTTCTCAATAGATTATGTGATTTAGAATAGGTTTTCACTAGTATAATAGTAGAATTATGCAGTAGACATCAAAGCCATAGAGTTCTACCTAAACAAATTACGAATATGTGGTATCAACATTCGATAATAGACGCTTTACTGCATACTGACTGCATCGAAAGAGCGTAGTGAAGTATTCGGAACAAATACAATGACAGGGTAGTGGCAAAGCAATATCCCCGTCCTGTCTTACCACGCCAAAACAAGATTACCATTTTCAGTGACGGGAGAAATCAGAACATCAATTATTCAAAACCTTGAATTTAATTACTGACAATCTTTTTATTATATTTGTGTCTAACTGGCTTGAAACTTATTGTAAGACAAACATGAAATATGTACCATATATTATATGTACAAATATATCACGAGCAATGCTAAACTATGTGGTATATACCGCGAACAAATATAGTACTTGCTATAACCTGCTGGCATGTGCGTCCTTCGAAGGTGTGAGACCTTCCGGAGCGTGGGGCGGTGTCCATTGACGACCACTGTCCGATGCATCCGTCAGTGAAAGATCTACAGTCTGCGATCGCAGTAGACGAATCGTAAGCAAAGAGTACCAAGCTATTGACATCATTAGTGTTTTTAGATATTATATAATCTATTAATCTATAAAGTGTTGTTAGAAGAACAATAATAAAAGAGTTTTTCGTTATGTGATGTTGTGTACTCGTATATAGGATCTTACATGATGCACTATCCTTCGAGAAACACTAGTATCTCCGAGAAATTAACAATTAAAAACATTGTGATACATATACTTTGTAGTAACTTCATTTTCATTATTAGTTTGAAGCCAAACGTAAAACAAATATACATGAAACGTTGCAGTGCTGTCGCTGCGGCTAGTGCGCCTTAATTCAGGCGGGCTGCCATACATTAATGTTAGTAGCTGACTACGGAGGCGCATATAGTTTTTGTCAAATCCTCGAGAAGGTGCATCCCCTACAACATCAGCCAACAGCTGCGACCGACGGCGAAGATACATATTCCCTGAATCCAAATCAAAGTAATATTAAGTCACCACCTGTTTTGTTCCAGCTCTAGCAAAAGTCCGATGGTCGTTTTTCGGGTGTCAGTGCAAATGTCTTGCTAGCATTAGTTGCTCTACTACCATTCTTTTTTATTAAAACTAACAATATTAAGGTCAACTCAAATCCTTACAATAAAGGCGGGAAGGATTTCATTTTAATGTGATTCCTGATCGTTGAAATAAGAAATGAGCTATGCACGAAATACCACACCGGGGATTATTGATGCATAATATCCAGAGATCTGGATGTCACTCGAAGTTTAGCAAAACAAGTTCCTTTTGTAAGCTGATTTTCATATTTGCATCAAGGTCTCCGAAGCTGGTTGTTATAGTCTCTATTATTAACGTGTTCTAATATTAAGCTCAACCGAAATTATTTTTGGTTTTTTCTATAAATAATTTAGTAATAGTCAATTCGTAAAAACCATTTCCAAAGCATAAATATTTGAGAGAAATTATGTTCTCTTGAATAGTAAAAATACATCGACAGCACACTATAATTTTCGCAGTCATGTACGACCTAAAGTAACTTGTCTACATATCACTAAGTTAGGGAACATGATTGAAACAATTCTATTAATTAAATACAAACAATCATACACTAATTTACAGGTGCTAGAACTTACGGATGTAAGGTTGTCGAAATGAGTTCCATCGCGCATCTTGGGCTAGGATCGACTGCCAATTCGAGCTTAACATTATTTCACTGATATAGGGTAACGACAGCGATGGCCTAGAAGAACGGATTCCTGAGGGTTTCATTGTGCAATTTAATTCAGTGTATGCAAGTGACTATGTATTTTATTCAAGTTGAAATTTTGCAGTTTTTTTTTGCCAAATATACACAAAATGATTTTCACCCACCGGGGGATATTTACAAGATCAGTAAGAACAAAAACTAACAAGCAGCAAACTGAAAAGTGGCACATGCAAGTCCAAATTGCTTACTTTACGCGAAAAATGTCAACCCGTGTTCAATTCCCTTTTTTTTTCAGATGGCCTGTTCCCATCAGATCATAAAACACAGTATACTATAAAATAAATCATATGTAGTAATGAAACGCTTCGTTTGCATTCACCGGATTGGCCACCGATCGACATCGGCTGAGCACTGCAGCTGAACATTTTCTTCTTCTGTACGAGTCTCAATTCAATGACCAAAAATGTCTCTTGGTGTGGATAATGTGAATTAGAGCAGAAAATTGACATCCACACTATCCTCATCGCCACTTCCATCAAATCCTCGTACCTCGCACCAATCTAAGAAAAGCTAGAAGTACGCAATGGACTACTAACAGAAACACATAAATTGCACTTACCTCACCCAGGAATCAGCCCATCCTTTTCGGTCGTAATAAATAAAATCCAGCAGATGGATACGTTGTCACACAAAGGTACCCACTTTGGTCAATACCTTATTATTACTGGTGATACTTTCTGAACAGTTTAGCATTTTCTAAACTGGTGACTGTGGCGTTCGTCGAGTCCGAAACCTCCTATACTTGAAACGAACCAGATCACTCGCTTCCTATCTTATTGCCCTATAGTCAGTGTTCCGAAGGAGGCCGTGAGGGCTTCCTCTCCCATCACGAGTTGAGAAATCCTCTCTGTTTGTGTAGTGCTGCCGATTAGGTTTGCTGCGTCAGCTGTCATTTCGACGATCACCAAGCAAGCTAACATATGTTTTCGCCCTTCCTCGACTGGCAATGGCTATCGCAAGGATCAAATTTCGTCAATGCATTCATCAACTGCTTTCTCTTTAAATCGTCTGCTAAAAGCAACCAAGCAACCCTTTAAATACTGAATCGAAAAACATCTGATACCTCTATGTTCCACACAGGGCACATAATGCGGCTTGCTAGTAGAAGGCTAGGGCAGACGACAATTTGATAGGACGACAGGCAGAACTATAGCTAAGACTGGGAGCTCTTAGTTCTCTGTAAGGCGCGTGTAGAGTAAACGAAGCGACGTTGACGCCATGTGTTATTATTGTTGTGATTGTTATTTCCGCCGGTTAATTTGCTCTTTAGAATAGTGGTGTCTGGTAGGAGGTCCCCTTTCCTTCGTCGCTTTCTGATCTTGTTCATCCACGGAGCGGCAGATAGACGAAATAGATAGATTTACAGGTAAAACGCGTATGGTTGGTCTATCGTTGGTTAATCAGGCAGCTCATCTATCTATCCAAGGATATGTTTCACGGGCATTAATGGTGTTAGTGGCGGTGCCTTTTTTAGTGCTGCAGTGGTGGGCTAATGTTTGTTCTTGGTTGTATTGACTGTACAATGGTTGGTATTTGATGCAGTATCACCTAACCGAGTAAATCACCTAGCGAAATAGCTGTAGACTCCGGCCGTTGTTGTAGTCAGATAAACACTCTCGTTTACTAGTACTCCTATTTATTCCGAGTGAGCTTTCGCTGGTATCAAAGTGAGTGACTCCGTCTGTCGCTGCTCATTGCGGGTGACTGTCGACAGTTCAGCAACAACTACACTACTACCACAAATTCTACCTATACTTCTACGGAGGCCCATAATTGGACTAGTTCCAATCTGAGCGCCGTCACTGCCTTGTAATTGGGTTGGGTTACTGGGGCGGCCGGTTCAGGTCCGCTGGCCAGAGGGTCAAGATTACGTTCAGGACGGAGGTGATGTCGGGGGCTGGCGGGGCAGCCGGTGGAGGAGCTCTTGCGGGCGCGGCTGGCGGCGGTGGAGGTCCACAGAGCTCTGCAAACAAGGTGTTCATCCAACGAGATTACACGGAAGGGACCGCGGTCCGCTTTCAGACCAAGTTCCCGCTCGAACTCGAGCGTTTCATCGATCGACACCAGTTTGAAAATACAGTGTCTACTCTAAATAACTTCTACCGCCAAGCAGAGAAGATGAATTCTAGTTCGTTCTGCGAAGGTATGTCAATAGTGTACTGATGTAGTGTACCGCCGATGTATCCCTCAATAGCAATTAAGGATTCTCTTTGAGTGTAAAGGCTTATGGATAATATGTAATATATGTCTCCATGAAGACGCAGTAGGCGAGCTAGGTTTATAGCCGAGTGTTTCGTATTGAAATCAAGCCCTCTGAAACTGTGTTCAACACCAACACCGGATACTGAACTAGAAACATTCCCTTATTTGATAACTAATCGAAAAGGATTTGCGAAGAACATAATGCAATGGGCACCCCCGTAGCTATTCTCTTTCGAAATGAATTCTAATGTGATTCCCATTACAACACTAATTTGAGGAAAATTATAATCGATAGTTATTTTTAAAAGCAGCAATTAGAAACAGCCTTTAAAGAGCAGTCGTATAGTTCTTCCATGAAATTGCAAAAGCCACAATTATAATTGTTTGGAATAGAAATTTTTTTTATTTAACTGGTTCATTCAATAACTGTTTTTTGAATGAGTATATCATCTGAAGCATTACCAATCAGTTTCTTCGGCTCGTTATGACTTTTAATGTGTATATTATCATGTATTATTATTGGAAACGGCATTCTTACCACGATATTGTTTTTGTACCCAAACAAATTACAAGCCTTGATTATTAACAGTTATTCATAAATTTGCAAGGCTTCGATCTCAAAAAATATTTAAGGCTTACTATCAATGGTACTAAGTCATCCTGCGATACCTTGCCTATAGGTATGTCGTGGATCAGGTGATCGATGAACCGATGGTAATTTTGAGGCACTAATATAATGTGGTTCAATAATTCTCAACGGATAATACTGGCCTTATATTTCTTGTCTATTTAGCTTTTGTAAGTTGTATTGTAACAGCATGCTACATGTAGACCGTATGCTCCATGCCGTTGTAGTTAGCGGCCTTGTTTTAAGCATTTTTAACGTCTTTTCGAACTGTTTAGAAGGAAATTCAAGATTAATTTACTCTGTTTGTAATGAATGATGTGTCTTAAGTGAATGCAGTACACTCGTTCTTCCATTCCTGAATTTTGCAGATGCGTTTGAACAATCACTCGTTTTCTCCTCTAGCAGAAAACAATATGATATTAAGACTTTTATTATTTAATCTTTTGACTGATTTCACCAATGAACTTTATGTATTGCAAAACTACAAATTAAAACAATCGGAAGCATTATATATATATATATATATAATAGGAACAGATAATAAAGGAAACGAAATTCCTACATAGTTCCCCATAAAGAGATTCTGTTCGTATTTTAATGTACATTAACTATGCTCGAATTAGGATTGGCTTCTGAACAACCATATAACCTTATGGAGGGCAGAAACGGTCAACCCAATAAGGGAATATAATTGCTTTGTATGAGAAGTACAAGTGCGAACTGATCTCTTGCTTGATTTAGGTGCATACCATAGAGAACATACGTTGCATCCCAAAGATTAACAAAGCCGAATTACTTTGATAATTTTTCGTTGTTTATGCTAAAGATTTCACGCCAATTTTTCTCTACCGTTCAGTAGCATTATAAGGTTGATAATAAGCACTCTCACAGAAAAAAATAACCGCAGAGTGCAAGTATAAAACTTAAAAAAGAACTAATAAGTCAATATAGAAGCCCTGTTATCAAACCACGAAACATTTTGACGCCTTAGTCTATAGAGTATTTATTCTTAACAACTAAATTATTTTAGATGAAATACCATTCTAATAAAAACCATAGTTAAGTCTCACCTACCATTTAATGGATATCTTATTGCTAATATAGTCTCGCATAATATAGGCATTAATTAGCTAACTTTTTTTTTTCTAATACTCACTGTTAATTGTTTTCGGGTGTCTGTGTGTTCTTTATTAAAATTACAGGTTGTCTAGCATGCATATCTGCTTACTTGCTCTACCTCTGCATGGAGACCCATTACGAGAAATATGTGAAACAGGCGGCCAGCTTTATAGATCACCAAAACGAGACAATTTACGTTCCGCGAGGGTTATACATAACCGATCCGTTAGAACGTGGCCTTCGAGTGATCGAAATCACTTTGCTAGACGCTAGGCCTTGATTGCCAACATCTCTTCGTCGTGCTCTGTGCAGATACAAACGCGACATTAGCAGGTCAAATGCTAATCGATCTGGTGTAGCCGAACTGCATCCGGTCCAGTTTCTTTTTGTAGTACCATACTCAGCTCTCAGTTCGGGATTCTCGTAAAGCCAAATCAAAAAAAGAAGCAAAGAGGTTTAGGTAAACATGGTCTAGCGTTAAGCGCGTCATTAGCACCTTCTAATCATATGCATATATTTGTAAACGTAACAGCCCGTGTACATGTATGTCATTCCTGCACACACATCGCAATTCTGGGTTCACAATGGAAGAACGAAGTCGAAGCTTCTCTGGCCGCATTCAGCGGCCAACAAGACGATAATCGGCATCGTGAAGATGAAAACACAACAACTTAGTCATATCGTCTTCCTCACGTTACTTCTTCATAGCGATTCCCCCAAGTATCGGGAAGTTTCTGTTTGTGCTTTTATCACCTAAGCCCATATACTTACCGCGCCCAGTCAGAGTGTCAAACGCTAAGAAAGGGGAGACGAATAAGTTACTTTGCAGGTGAGTAACTTCAGGCAAAGAATAAAGTTGTCAAAGAGGAGGAGTAAATATAAAGCATGAAACAGTGTAATCTGTTCATGCTTGCAAAGCATAACTAATAGGTCTAAACAAATATTGCCGCAAGAGGCTACAACATGTTAAATTAGGCGTTTTTGAGCTTTTCATTATTTTTATCAGTACATTTATTAACAGACTGATAGTAAACAAAGTGAATTGGTGAACAGAGCGTTGTTGAAGAACAGCGGCTTTTTTGACGCTGTGGATTGAGTCTTCATATACAACAACTATAGAAGCACGACATGCATGCTGGACGACAACGACGCCTTAAATGACAGAAATATATTAACTGCGCAGACTTATTGTTGTGAGTGAGCGGACATCTGCGTATGTTTAATTAGCCACTTAGGTAGATAGATGAATAAACTATTTGTAAATGAGGAAAAGGTGTGCTTAAATTATACATACATGAGATCGAGTCGTAGATAAAAGAATGTCACTGTTACAGCCACCGATCATCGTTTTCGTTCTCATGACAAGAATACCGTTTCGTAAAATGGTAACTGATCTTGCCCAGTCTTAAGGCAAATACGATGGCCGCTGTCTCTTCCAATTATGAAGAAAAAATGTGTGCGGTGAAAAGAAGAGGCCTGCCTGATAAAAAAGTAAATGGCCATATGTCCTAAACTAAGTAGTAAACCGTAATGGAACCTTACGTAGACATATTCCATAGACTGACAAACACAAACAAGATTATAAAATGCACATGACGTGTGGATTGTCATTATTACTAACATTGTTCCCCTATAATGATAACAATTATTCCGTTGTACCACTTGTACAGAAAAATCGTACAGAAGGAAGATATACATCTTGATATATATGTAATTATTTACATACATGTACGTGTGTTTTGGCGTGGTGAATATAGTAAATAAAAAAACGGACAGAACACAGAGGAGGCAATGCGGCAAATATAAACGATCATCAGTGCTCCCCACGTTGTTTTTGCGTCATTGATACGCTGCGGGAATGATGTATTGATTTTATTGACAACAGCTAAGCGTATTGTGGACTGGGGTTAACACAGGTAAGTAGCTGCGGCCCGATGTTCACGGAAACGATACGACGTCGCAAATGAAGCACTGATATATAGGAGGTATGCTACCAATAATATCTGCAACACCACACATGTTTTCAGGATGTAGGCTTATGCTTGCTTGGTTCTATACTGTCCATTTCAAGACACTATACACCACAGGAACGTTTATGCTAATACAAAGCCGCTGAACCAATAAGCGATACTAGGTTTTAGGGTGACGAGCCAGATAAAAAGCAGAGTCATACAAAAAATCAAAAATAATAAAAAAACAGGGAGACAGAGAGAGAAAAAAGAGCATACGAAAGAGAAAAGAGAGTAAACGGCAACAAAAAACCCAAGGGTTTTATGAGTGATGTAGGTTAGTAAGCACACGATTGAGGGTGCGAAGTGGACGCAGAAACTCGATCATCTTGATTGCAGCTGGACAGAGGAAGGTGCGATATGACAAATATACAATAGATACATATATAGAGCTATTACATAGAAATATATTTCAGTAATAAACAAAATGAGGCACGTGAAAAGCGTAAAAACATCAGACAAAAAAGAGAGCGTAACATAATCTTGGCTGTCACAGTTGACTAGAACTGAATAGATGGCTGAAATGACGTGAAGTGTTCACGAGAGACGAGACAGGGAGGAAGGGAAATTTGAAAAAAGGCGACGCAAATTCAAATAGTAGCTCACACTATAGGCAATTTCTAAAGACAGGAGTAGTCAATGGAAGGAAGAATTGTTGTTAAGAGCTGAGACGAAATATGATGAAGACCATCGGGCGATTAGTTCGTGATAAATAAAAACTAGAAAGTTCTCTAAATGATATGTTCGTTTCCTGCACATATGATTTGAAGGTAATTACCACGTCGTAAACAAGCACTATAATAACCTCCTTAAAGACTTATCTGACGGTGATCTATCAAGTGCAAATGAAGGCTATTATGATCAAGTAAATAACACAGTGTTTTTTTATTCCACTCGGACAAATACATGTGTATCAAATCGGTATATTATTGTTATTATCATTTCGGACGAAATATTTTCTGTTAGGTATAATAATATACGACTCTTGTCACTCGCCTCAAGCGGCAAGAGGAAGCCGGAATACTTTATTGGTCAATAAATCCGCACGAGTTATCATTAAAGCAAATAGTTATTCCACAGCATAACGCTACGAAGTTGGTTGTAGTTAGCTTAAAATGTTCTTTTCAAATTCCATCATATAATATAATCCTTCTTTAAATGTAGGTATCAGACTAAATACTTTATACTAAACTAAATTATGGTTTCAACACCAGAGCAAACAAAAAACGACTACAAAGTAATCACTATCCACTTATTAAAATATATTAATTGCTTTTTAATCTGTGAGACATGACATCTTAACATCACATGTCTGGAAACATGTCATGTTTTTTAGAGATATATTTAAATTCTCTAGTAACTAAATGTTACTCTTTCAAACAGTTGCCAAAATCACATCAGTCGAAATGTCACTGGTTGAGATAACCGATACGCTATTCTTGAATAACGCTTTTCAAATATTGGCATGATTATCTGCACTATTCCACATAAAATTAGTAAGACAAAACATATATTTTGTATTATTTTTTGTATATTTTGACCAATTTAAAATGTTTTGCCCGTTTTTCTCAGGCTCCGAAAACTTGAAAGACACTTTCCTGAGAAAAGATGTAGTGTGTGAAGTTTAGCAACATATTTCCTATATATACACTATATATACAAAATAGTAATTGCACTTTATCATAACACTTTCTATAAGCATCCGGCATTTTTCAGTGTTTGAAGTTAGAAAAAAACTTCTCGAATCTCGAGCATTTAAAATAACACAAAATTAAAAATATTTTTCTCTTACCTTTCATACTCGAACTATTAAACACTGATGCTTCAGAAGGCTGCCTACCAGTACGAAACGAAGTATGTATGCGCGCTGGATTTTAAAACAGACCTCCACGTGTCCCTGAGTTTAGCAGGCAAACGCGTTTACACTGCACTGCCGTGGGGAAATAATTTCAAACATTACAGCCGGATATATCTTTATAGGCAAGTGCCACAAACGTTTTAAAAAAGGCATTTAGCGTACAATTGAAAAAAAAGAAACGATATTTATACACCTTATTAAAAAATTTGATGTGTTTACTAAATATGCATCTATGCTGTTCTAATTCTATATTTCCTATTAAATAAAAAGCAAGATATAAATTCCTAAGTTATAGCTGATCATTCTAGTACTTACAGGATCTAAATAGGTAGAGCTTCGCGGAAAATAGGTAATAGCAATCTTACTATTAAACTGCATGATGGAGGCCAGTGTTATCACTTTAACTAGGATTTGTTTAGATGTAAATCTGGTAATAACAATACCATTCTAAATTATTGAATACACAAATTGTAATGTTTGCTAACAGGTTGTTGAGCATTAGAACTATTATAAACTATTTTCTTTTATAAGCATATTACAGTTTAAATACGTCGTGAATCGGATTTTGTTTCAAATTTAGGGTTCAAACATGGATATTCCACGTGAAAAAGAAACAATATCCACACCTTTTTTGTTAAGATTAAACATCTTTTAAGGTAAGTCTGGAACATTTGTGCCGTATGCAGTATGGGCACTGTTAAGTTCAAAGCTTTTATAGACCTTGAGGGTACATTCCACTAGGGTCAGCTATGGTTTTAGGACGTGTCACTAAAATCGAAGTTAAACCAAAGTTCCAATCCGGAAAGGCTGTAATGTGGATTCGATAGGGCTGCAGGGATCTCATATACTTGGAAATGCTGTAAGAAAGCAAAATCGTCAACAATAGAGCCAGTTGCATCAAGTATAGGAGGATATCCAACAGAAAATACCTAAACGACAAGTTAACGTTTTCGACAACAATGCGAGGCCACAGATGGCAGAGGTCGTTAAACTTGTCCTACAGAAGCTTGAGGGGACAATTGTTTTGTTCTCATCGTATTTTCCAGACCCCACATTGATGGATCATCATGTTTTGAACAAGCCCTGTGACACTAGATCTGATAATTCCTAGTGGAATTGAATAACGATATTGGCTAAGAAATGAGAAAAAAATATGTATGACGCCAAATACATGATAAATTAGGATCATATTTCCGAGTGAAACGTTACCGTTCATATTAGTTAAAAAAACGGACGCTACTTATGCTTACCAGCTGTCTAATTTCGAGGTACAAACATTAACTACGACAAAATGCACATAATTCCGTCTTTAAATGACTTGACTAAAGTTGAACAATTATTCTATTCATCCTCGAGATCATGTATAATAAGGACGGATGAAAGACTCCTAGACGTGTAACTTTTAATCAATCTATTTTGCTAACAAAAACAGGCATTAAGGAAAAAAGCAAATAAATTTGCTTAAAGCGTAAAAGCATCTTCCTTATTTGATTATGTCTCTTTTTTATCTGGCTTGTAGTAAATTATATATCGATATTTGTTGATGGTGTTTTTCTAAATACACAATCATTTAATCAGATGTCAATTTGGGATTCCCAGTACAAGGGAGATGCACTTTTTACGGTGTTGCTTACGGGTTTGGCTAAGGATAAGAAAACATTATAGAGTGTGACCTTGAATACATAATAAATTGGGTACCTCTGTTGGCCCTAATTTCTCTGGAGTTTTCAAATAACCGAGAAGCGATTAGGTAAATATGTAGCGAAACTTTGCGGTGCTTTGCAAATTATTAGATTTGTACAGATACTAGCAAAACAGTTGTAATACTACAAAGAAAGCATCGCTCAGAATATGGGTTAGAATACATTTGGAATTTCGATATCAAGTTTATTAGTGGTGTAGACGAATGCTTCAAACGTGGAAGATATGAAACCACAAACTTGCCTGTTAAATCAAATGAGATTACAGAGCAAAAACATGCTTTTACTTCCTCAGTCAACAGCAAAGCAATACTGGTTCCAAACGAACAGTTTATTAGTACATGTGCCAGACTGCATTTGAGTTGCGTCTTCACTTGAAACATATATATCATGTAAACAGAATATAACTAACAAATTTGTCGGAGCATTAGCGGTGGATTTATTTACACATTGTTCATCGCGGTCGCTTGTTGTACCTCTCGTGTTTGAATTATGTTTCTGTTAGTCATCGTATGAACGTGATCCGCTCATCAATAATTGTCTATTAGGTGACTTTTAAAAATATCAGATGCAAAGTAACATGCCAGCCGTATCTAGAAATGACGCAGCATTGATTAGAAAGAGCGAAGATTTTTTTGTACAAAAAGCAAAAAAATTTACTACCTTGTGTTCAATGATTCAGGGAGCCGAATTGTTCAATCAATTCGTTCGTGAAGAACACTGAACTAAACAATCAGCAATCTACCTCACAACAAAATGGAGGGTCTCAAATTGAGAATAAGGTACTATATCCCATCCTGATAAAGTCACTTGGTTGCCTTGGTTGGTCAACCCAAGTCTGTGGTAGTGTGTCGTAAAGCATAAAAATAATTTATCATGTAGACCTTCTCAGCTCTTTTTTCTTTACATAATCAGCTAATTGATCACTAACTTTATTAGAATCTCCATGTTTGTCTTTACAAGACTTCAAGAAACACCCCCATCGGTTGTTTTCGTTTTTATTATGGCATTCTTTTTTGCCGCCTATATTCAGTCACTCGTTGTATCATCAATAAATGCCGTCTTCAATTACACCGCATTGCACACCCTGTGTTTGAAAGTAGTAAACATTGCGTTTATTGTCAGTCGCAATCAAATTAATCAAATCTTCAGATTCATCAGTTATAGTAATGATAGTGTATGAATAAAGACACACTCTGCTCATTCTAACTCGTTCAGTCTCGTCCTTTTCCTTCTCGATATTGTACGCTGCATATCATTTGAAAGAACGCGAAGGCACAAGATGTTATGGCACCAGCGTCCTACGTTAAACAAGACTTAATTCCTTTTCCCATTGTATATTGACTACACCTCAGAATCACCCAGAATAAAGGATTTATCATTTCTCCTTGTCATCTGGATGGAGGTAATGGATGGTAAAACACGGCATAGCTAAATTGCTGATAAGCCATCGTTAATAATTCTATATTATTATCTGCAATGCATGCGTTATGTGTTTATCTTATCCTCTTCATCGTATCCTTGTTTTTACTAATAAGGGGTGGAAAGGATGTTGCACAATGATATCTGTGTAACCGTTGCTATTGTAGCGGCATATATCCTTTCATTAGCATTTAGCATGATCTTGTTTTTCTTTAATTTCCATTCTTCATAACATGATTATTACGTTATTATTGATTCTAACAAAGCATTATAATTTATTTTTCGCTTTTTTACTATCCTAGTTTGTCGTCTTCTTTCTTATGGTCGGCATTCAGCCATCGTCCAGAACGCCCAGCCGGTGTGTCTTGGTTAACCCTAAATTCTGCTTCATGGGTACACAAACGGGACTGGGAGCCACCGGGCAAACGTTGCTCGAGCTAAAACGTACAGCGAAAAATGGGTTGATACATAGCAGTATGTGAAGGAGAGAGGAAGAAAAGAAGTTCTCACAAAAGAAAACTTTCTAGGTGAAGGTGAGCCCGGCCTGCGAGTATGTAAGGATGATCTTCTCTATTGAGTTGACGTACGCGGCGCTACGGAGGTCGAGGCCAAGGTTATATTTATGAGCCGTCCGCATGATTCTCTGAGCTGAACGCTCCATTGTGTAGTCGAGACCCGAGTGGACAATGTCCTTCTCGGACGCCCCCGAAATCTTTTTCTGGAATGCCTCGGAAGGTGTTACGGGAATATGGCCACCCATTTTACCAAATCGCCTCTCCAGAGACTCTTGGACTGACTGTAAGAGGTGATAGTTTGACTCTCGCTCGTATTTGAACAGCAAACGGCCGTACGAGACGTGATTGAGGTTTTTAAGCCACTCGAAATAAGAAACGGTTACACCACCGGCGTTAATGTATAGATCAGGAATCACGAGAATGTTACGATCCATTAGAATTTTATCCGCTGCTGGAGTCGTTGGGCCATTGGCGGCTTCGGCAATAATCTGTAAGATCACAAATGCAAAACGATCGCAACTGACAAAACTACTTACAAAAAAAAATTATTTTCCAAAACTCAAAAGAGAAAAGGGCGTAACTTCTAAATGGTGAATGCAAAAGTAAAATGAAGACGGTGGATTGACAGGGCAGCACTCAAATTGGCCTAGCGTTCAGCCTGAATTTACGTACTAAATGGCCGTAGTTGTTTATTAGTACATACCTTGGCCTGAATCTTGTGAGCGTTTTCCTTAGTGATAACCTTTTCCATCGCAGCCGGGACAAGGATATCACAAGGTTCAAAAAGAATATTCTCGCCCTGGTAGGTCTCGGCACCAGGGAAGCCCATGATCGTGCCGTTAGCGATTTTCCAGTCCTCAATTTCCTTCGGGTCAATACCGTTTGGATTGAAGATAGCCCCATCAACTTCTTGAATTCCGATGCAGCGACCTCCGGCACGTGTCAGGTAGCGTGTACAATGAAGACCCACGTTTCCAAGTCCTTGCACGATAAACGTCTTGCCACCCCAACCCGGAGTTGTGCCTAATTTAAAGCGTAATATTGAAAAACACCTTACTAATTAATTATCGATTGCTATAATGCAATACTTGAAACTGCGTAGTTTGATAAACCCAAAAAGGTCTTAACCTTCATCTATCACAGAACAACGTAGGGGCTATTATTTCTTTGCAACCGTTTTTAACAATTAATCGAATCATTTTGACAGCATAGATAACAAAATTGTGCTCAGTTAGGTTGTTATTTAACTGTATAACGGCCTACCGATTTGGCTCATGTACGACGCTTCATTAATAAAATTGTCCAAACCGTGAAAGACACCCCTGCCCGTGGCGGATACTCGCCCGTGGATACCGCCCTGGTTGATAGGCTTGCCAGTTACGCAAGCGTGAGCATTTAGATCCGAATGCCCTAAAATATTCACAGAAAAATAACCTGTAGCAAATTCTAGACACTTAAATACTGGTTAAGCATCACAAAGCTATGCGAGAACCGCAATCGAATGCTGAACATTTTTTAATTCGTACACGTTTATACGCACCGAAAACGCCAGCAGTTGCTATATGAACAAGGTTTACATTTCTGTGTATTTCTAGACTGTAGTACTCATAAAGAGGTACATACCGATGGTCTGCGCATACGTGTCGGCAATCCAGGACATCTCCCTTTCACCGGTGCCCATATCAGGGGCAGGCACATCCACACCTGGACCCAAGAATCCCTTTTTCGATAGTTGTAACGCAAAGTTGCGGGTGATCTTTTCCAGTTCATGCTCACTGAAGTCGCGTGGGTTGATCCTCAGACCAGCTTTGCCTGCCGACACCACACAAAACATGTGATATATAAACAGATAGTCCAATAAATAGAACATAGAAAAAAATGCAGAACTACTTTGTTTAAAATTTTGCAATCTATATCAGATGGTAATTTGTGTTTAGTACTAAATAACACGCAGTTACAGCCTAAGCATAAACAGCCTATCCGAAATTAAGTAACTACCTCCACCGAAAGGCACATCTACGACAGCGCACTTGAAGGTCATTAGCGCAGAAAGTGCTTTGACTTCATCAAGGCATACGTCAGTCGAGTAACGAATGCCTCCTTTGCACGGTGTGCGGTGCAGCGAGTGTTGAGCTCTCCATCCCTCAATCATAACATATTCCCCGTTGTCACGTTTTAGTGGGAACGATACCTCCAGTACCGCGTGACATGGACCTAGCAACTCTAGGTAACCACGAACCTTAGACAAAAAGCAATGAGAGAAAATGCAGGAACCTTGGTCAGAAACAATTTAGCGAGATAATGACATTTATGTTAAGATTATTACCTTAACATTTACTGGGACGTACGCTCTGCAGCGGAACTCGAACCAGCCGAGTCCGGCTTCGCAACTGGCGACTCCATGTGTATTAGGTAATGAATTTGTTGTACTAAAAAACACCTGCCTACTAATAATATAATATCGTTGGTGCAGAGAAGCAACCCTTAGAACTACTACACCAATCTGAATATTGGTAATCTAGATTTTGCCATATCAATCATGAACTGAAATATTGCTGTCCTGCTATTTCACTCGCCTACTCCTAACCGTTAAAACTGAATTATTTGAAATCGAAACAACCTCTGGCAGAAGTGGATAGAAAATACCGATTGAAAGACAGGACGGTACGACGTAAGTATTAATGAAGGGCAGAACATATAAGTTAACGTACCTTTTTCCGTTTCTCTTCTGGCGTCATTTTTCCTTTTATTTCTTCAGCCAGTTGATCTTCGACGATCTGCCAGCCCTTATGGTAGAAGTACTCGACCATGTGGAAGAAAGAAGGGTTCTGCGCGTCCGTGACATATTGAAGATGCTCGGGTATCTTATGGTCTGTCAGACACGCGAACACGCATTCCCATAAGGTAGTTTTCATTAGTGATTACTTTACGAGAAAGCTTTCGAAAAAGCCACTGCATTACAGCTATAATGATGGTACTGTTTTAGCTTTTTGTAGTATAGAAAATGATGTATTTCTTACTACTTACAAGCATCTTCTTCTGTATTTCTGTGCAACTTGGCGACCGGGTAAATAAAATTTTAAACATAATTCCTCGCAATAGGCCAAATATATTCAGACATGTAATAGGCATGTTCTTATTACCTGTTCGGTTGGTCATTGTAAAAACGGGTTGTACCGTCAGACGACATTCAATTCTCATAACCATTTCGTTCCGCGTCAAAGAATTAGTTATTGGGACAGAGAAATGAAAAATTAGAGCACTCGCACTCTTTACTCAATCACTGCGTTTGCGTTCTATCGGCATTAAAAAAGACACATATGTAAAGACATACATTAGAGTTTAGTTCCAAACAGCGACAAGAGTAACCTTTCTATGAGAATTCCATGTACAGCTCCTCATAGACGCATTATAAAATGGGCACAAACACAACAAATTCAAGCCTTTGCTCGTGGAGCCATTCGGTTAATTTTTCCATTTCGATATACTGCTCAAATCGAAAAATAAATCGATTGGTTATGGTAGTATTGCTGCAGGAACAAGTTATGACTTCGTTTGATGCTACGGTAAAACAAGTAAATTAACAACCGGATGTTATTTTTGCTGATTCAATTTCAGCTTAAGCCGTTTTTTAATTAGATAACTTAGTGTTTCTGCTATAGACTAATAGAATTCAGCTTAAAATATTTTTTGAACTCTAGGTCCAACGTGTAATAGATTAGGAAATAAGATCATACCTAAAATTGGTCAAAAGAAAATCATCCTCTGTAGTTATACGCGCAACTTTCGTGGATCAGAATACATGAGGTTTTGGCAATTCAAAAGGGAATTTACCATATACTGTAAGAGATTTATTCGACTAAGAAAAGGCCTCCATCGTCAAAATGTTGTCGATTAAGCTATTTATAGCCCTCCAAAGATAAGCTACAAGGTGTCCTCTAATTAGACCGAATCAATTGACCGGCAAGTCCTATAGTCCAGTTGCCGTGACAACGCTGAAACAGTGAACATAGAAGCCCGCTTATACCCCCTTTTATCACACTGCCTTCGACTACCATGTTGTTTGCATTTCATTTACGTTTATTTAGGTATTTACAACCCTGGCGGCTACCAAAGGTTTCTAGCTATTGTGAAAGCATTCCTTTTATCGCCACCTTATACTAACGTTTTGTTTGATGCTTGCGTCTGAGTTAACGACGATGCGTCTAGAATTGCAAAGTTGACCAAGCACATAATTTGTGCGAATTACACCGTCTAAAAAATTTTGTGACACTTTGGTTCAACGAAAAATCCAAATAGGAACGCAAGAGAAGCTATTATTGTTCACTACAATTTAATTACTTCAATAGTAAATGTAATTGAGCAAAGATATATTACAAAAAAATAGCATATATATTTCTATATAGTTTATGATCAGGTGAATAGGAGCAATCCCGATACTATCATCAGTTTTCTGAATATTTTTCTAACAACGCTAGACGATAATAGATAGCACTCTTCATGCATTACAAAACGAGGACATTGCCTTCTCTTTGCAATTCTAACTTCTATTTCGAAAAAGATTCCGCTATAACTTGTTCACGAGGGCGGCAGTTGAGCAGTGGAACTGCAGGCAGTAAACAGAGACCCATATCGTTCTCGTCATGCATCTGGGAAACAACATCACAGTGTACAACCTTCACATCCTCTGTTTCGAGTTTTACGTCCGTCCCAGACCACAATGCTTCCTTTAGATTAGCAGGCTTTCACATCCGCCCAATTCTTGACCTCCTCTTAACAACAGCCAATAAATAATAATATGAAGAATAGATTTGGCACTAGCAGGCTAAAAAAAACCCTCTGACTGACTTGTAAGGATTAATAGAGTTCAGTATAAACGATACGACACATGGCGAGTGTCCATCGCAGGCTCAAGGTGGCGTTCCTCTCGTACGTTCGGTTAAGCTCTCACGACCATTCATTCCATCGGATTAACCTACTGGCGCTAATTAACAAGCACTGCTTTTTATCATACTATGTTAATAGGCTTGAATGTGACACGCCATTCAAAAAAACGCACACTATGTAAGTGTTCAACTGAACTGGATAGAAGTAACTGAAAAATGGCCGTTGCTTCCAACACATAATTCGTGTTGGTGAGCAATACTGTTAGCGATCAAAGCTTTAGCAGAACCCTTGTCAAAGCGTATAGAAGTATCAACGTCTTCTTAGGTTTCACTACTGTTATTACTTGTTGGTGTTACTACCGTTATTTTTGCAGATTTTATTTTTATATTTATTTTTGCAGTGATTCAACACGAGAACTCAAAATGTAATATTAACTGCATGGGTTATTTATTTACCACCAATTTCGTTTCTCATACTGCCCGAAAAAATGACGGCAACGTTTTTAAAAATGTAGGTGTTTGAAGCAAGCTCGGTCACTAGCAAGGATTCCATTTTGCTAATTGAACAGTAAAAACAACTATTGTTTTTACTAAGTGAACAACGATCAGTAGTTTATATCATACGCCATTGAAGGTCATATGATACAAAGCACCAGAGATTAGATGTCCTCCTTAGAAATAAAATTTTCATTCGATAATTAACAAGAGCTTTCAAATACGCATTGTGAAAAATAGTTGGCTAGAAAACCTAGTATTTTTTTATAAGTGATAAACTGCTATCCATGAAAACACAGAGCAAGCGATCACGTAGTCCTTACTGCCCATCGGCCATCGGTCTGCTGAACTTGTTTCATTTAACAACAAAAGATCAAAATGCACGTTCCTGAAGTTTTATCCGTATGTTTTTAGCGTAAAACCACTCCTTATGCGAGTTCTCTAAAAAAACACGCAATATTACGTTCCATAAAGCCTCAGTCCATCAGATTAGGTTTATATATATATATATATACAGATATAAACCGCTTTAGGTACGGAACGGCCGTGGTACACTCTCGTAGCAAACAGTGTGGCTGAGTTACCATCTCTGAGAAATGATTTTTCTGTAGGGATATGTGAGATCGCATCCGTTCTAGATGGTGGTCAAAAACGTCACAGGCGCATTCGAACGATCTGACCCAACTTAAATTTGCTCCGCATAGCGTATATAACGGAGAGCATGCTCATGTTTTACCATTACATAAATTAATTATTCAGCACCAAACAAAGTTAGTTACAATCGAGCATTAATGGTCAGTTCGCATTCGCCTTTCTTTTATTTAATTTTTCCCCCCCCCCCCCCCTGCTATGTAACATCGCTCTATTATGACTGTCGCAAACGCTTCTCTCTTCTTACTCGTCAACAATTCTGTGTTCCTCGTCAAATGTTTTGTATATTCATTCAAGGCCACGACCGTGGTGAGCCGCAAGGTTATTTAACAGTCTCAGTTCGGCCGCGCCATGGTCGTTTTGGTTGTGGGCGTTAGCGCCTCGCTGATACGAGCAAAGAGACGCGAGGACGGTAGGGCGCGAGGGTGACCCATGAGTGAATCAACGCGCGAACGACTACTACATAGGACCAAATATTTCAGCACAATGATCACTTATGATTTACCGTTTAAAGCTTATGACACGGCCAATTTAAATAAGAATAGCAATGGTATCATAGCTCATTGAAAAATAGAAAAACATTGACTTGTTGCGGAAGCAGAAGAGAGAATAAAAAAAAACGA
This sequence comes from Varroa destructor, assembly GCF_002443255.2. Lineage (NCBI taxonomy): Eukaryota > Metazoa > Arthropoda > Arachnida > Mesostigmata > Varroidae > Varroa > Varroa destructor. The sequence continues at coordinate 24,701,420 of NW_019211455.1, read as the reverse complement.
CATGAAATCATACACTGCGATCAAATATCGGTGCGGTTAAACAAAAGAGGTCCTGTACCAAAAAAGTATAGTAATAGTTTAAATGCAGTAAATTTTTAAGATTAAGCGAAAAAAAAAACGATATATATCATAAAACAGAAGCAATAGACTGGTAAATATCTTGATAATTTGCCGGAGCGCTCATGATCGGACGGGAGGATTCTCGTGAAATCAACCAATAACAATGAGAATAATGGGTTGACCGAACCACGTTGATTTATAACAGATTATTGGCATTTCTATAACCTCCCGAGATATAGAAGAGTAGCATAGGCACTAATAGTGCATCGAAGTAGTGGCAACACTTTCGATTGTAGCATGCCTAGGCGTTCAGGCGATCGGCATTAGGAAGGACAGTGTCAAGGTCTTTGATCGAAAACTTGATAGTAGCCAAACTTAGTTCAAAGGGCTAAATGTATGTCTGCCAATGAAGCTTGAACTGTTGAAAATCGAGCGGCGCTCTCTTAAGAAACAGCAATTACATCTTAGGGCAGTAGTCATCAAGCGGGTTACGGTACGAGATTGTTATAATCGTCAACAAAATAGTTCGTGAGTAGCAGTTAGTACCACTGTGCCATTCAATTTCAATGACAAAGAAAGTTAAACAAACTGTAACATCTCATAGATTTAACAAGTTACACTTATTGCGTTGCGGCAAACTGTATTGAATGATTTCTTTTTTTTTTTTATTTTATAAACTTGACGATATCTGAAATGAATTAAAAATATTAGTAAATTAAATGATATCGATATAGTAATCGTACTGCGAACAACAGCCTGGTTTGTCATCATATTCGATTCTTGAGTTGTTCCACTAGCTTTCTCTCTCGAAGTAGTAAAAACATGCTTGGAAAAACAGGAAAAGATCAATGTACACGCTCAAACTATTACCAGTAACAATATTTCCATACATAATCAACTAACCAAAGGGTGTAAAATAATGAACCTTTTCTTCACTAAGGACAAAATCGATCAAATGATAATAATAAAAAAAAAAGGAGGCATTCTAAAAAAAATAGTTGCACGTGATGACAGCCGTTACTTTCCTTTATATCGGACCGCATCCGTCCTAGACGATGGACTCTCAAAAAAAAAAAGGAATTGGATGCTTTCCATATTTTTATATGCTGCTCCCTCAATGGCCCTGAGAATAGGGCAAATAGAAGCTACAAAAAAATTGTTGGCTATAAGCAAGGAAACTGTTTGTGCTGATCTCAAAGAGCCTCGAAAGGTATACTAACGCACCGACAACTTCTGTAAAAGCGAAATTTTAAAAGCCATTGGAAAATAACAGCCACTATATTTTTTGATATGATATATTGGCATAAAAATATTAAATATGCGAACTTTTTAAGAAAGAGATGCATTTTTATGTGACGGGTATAATCTGCTTTTCATTGGTGCGCAGGCCCCATAAAACAGTAGCTTTTCTCTAACCTAGAAAAATGCGTTTGGGTTGGAACACTGGAAACTAAACAACTACGATTTCTAACGAAAATTTCTTATACACAATATACCTTAAGAGCCAATTGGGTAGTGATGTATAAATTGTTTCTCATACATTATTCAGTTTGTCTCCGGGTTTCAATTAAATTAGTATGGATAATCCGAAGGAAGTTACAAAGAAACTTCGGCGTTAGTGTAATTTACGGGCAAGCATCTCTCCGATCGTTTCATTGGTTAGTCCCACAATAGCACTATATTAAATTATTGCTAGCCTGGACCACATTGCTAAGCATTTGACAAAATGCGAACGAAAAATATATATAAAAGACGGGTAGTTTTAACCGCGGAACGACAATGGAACTTAAATCTGTTTTGTGCACTGCGACAAGGTTTTATCCCGCAAATAACCTAGAATTTAAACAAAAAACGACGCAAACCTTTTTCGAAACTCGTGGTCTCCTTTACTGCAAAGACACAAACGATATACGTTCAGTATCATCGGTTCGTTTTTAGTTTAATTAGGTCTCATAGCTACAGTTACGAATCTACGCTCTTTATGCACTTTAAAGCAACGAGAAGCTAACTCAAAATTGCTATGTAGAATCGAAATTTTTATCTATTTAAATAGCTTTTTTTTTGTTACAGATAGTGCACTAATATTGAAACATAAGTAGAGAACAGAACTTTCTATCTATTACACTATGGCTCTTATGCTGAAGAATATGCAAAATAAGGGATTGTCGCTTTTGCAAGAGGAGCAGAACTTTTTTTGGAAATATTGACAGAGCCTACGGCATGTGATAATACAGTACCAACTAATTCATCATCGTCTTATTGGTTAATTTCAGGATTGTCTGAAACGACCTTTTGAGAGAATACTATCTCTACCTATATCTCAATATAGGTAGAATTTAGTAGTACTTTGTAGAATTTAATAGTTACATTTTCGTCATCCCACCCAACTATCGTTTCGTACGGTTCACGGTAAAAGCGTATTATTACAGTTGTGATGCATTTCCAGGCAGTTCTCGAGAGAGAAAATCAGAATGTTTTTGTAACTGCATATATATATATATATATATAGATAGATAGAGAGACAGTGTTCAATTCGCGACCGATGGCTACTAAACCAAAAAATGCTAAAGCCCTACCCTGCGAACGTGGGCCAAATGGCGCACGACACTGAGGAGTCTTGCCACATGACGTTCTCACTGTGTCTGGCGGAGGTGCGATATTTAAAGGGCGCTTTATAGGAGCGAAGAGGCTCCGCATGGGTAACGTGGAATTATATAATTGTGAAATACATAGGTCGCTTACCGGATAAAGCCCTAGCGCCGATTTGAACGGCGCACGTCGACCGTAGGCTAAAAAGGCCCTGTCTGAACACCTGATGAAGCATCCTCAATTTAGTTGGCCTATTGGGCCCCGAATCTGCCAAAACTAAGAAATTGCACTACCACCCTCGATTCACCACAAAACGACCTCCACTGGGCTCTCTCGCGTTCGCGGAGCGCCTGTTAACCACAATCCACAACCGGTACGGTCTGTCGATACCACACCAAATGAATAGAAGTATTCAAGAGACGCCGTCGACGAGAGGGCGCAAAAATAATGACTGGGCACTACGCGCGCGGTATTATATTGAACTATAATATTAACTATGTGAGGCTGAAGAACATATTGTTTAATTCTTGCCATCATCATAAATCAATCGCCAAGTCAGGAACTTTTGTTCTTTATCTTATACTAACCAAGATCGGGGTTGAGACAGATAGTATGTAGTTACTAAGCCTACAGGGTAGTTGCTTTTGAATTTTCATGCGTATACGCAACACCGCTTGTGCTTTTTTTTTTCACAAACACAATGCTAATTAAGTGATTAATTCTTGCTAGAACATCCTTTACTTAAACCCTATGGAAGCATTTTTTTCTTCACTTAAATATACGGATACAATATGGCCGTGCAAGAATACGACACAGTCAATTGGCCACCTACTAGCATGGGTTAAAGGGCATTTTTTCAGCAATATGCCGTTTACGCAGGAATTACTGATTCTTAATCTCTATAATATTTACGATTGAAAAGTGCTCTGTTTTTGTCTCTGAGTTTAAAAAAAAAAATGTAGGTAAAAACCTTATTTACAAGTCATAGTGAATTGATTATATCATTATTGTTATCAAATTTTAGAACCCCTTTATACAGCTAAGTATTTTTCCTTTCTTGAATGGCATGAATGGGAAAAATAACGCACTTACCTTTCTACGAATGTATCGCTTTTATATATATATAACATTCTTTATGGCAGATTGAAAAGACAATACGTTTTAGATGTGTTCTGATATTGAGCTACATAAGATGAGGGCTAGCTACGCGAGAATTTTCTGCGACTATACAGGCCAGTATCATTACAGGTCTAATAGAACAAAATATCATCGATGGTTAGTTATAAAAATTAACCTATCTAGTAAAAAAAAAAAATAGATCTAAGCTTAGTATATATCATTGTACACTTTAAGCCAAAGTGTCGTATTATATTTTCGAGCTTCGTTTTTAAGGTTTTTGGCGACAGAAATTGTGACGACGACTGTTGTGTGTTAACTCACTTAGCCAATGATTAAGCAAGCAACTTAATTATTTTTGTGTTTTGATAATACGTGCTCGAGACTACATAATACCACCAATAACTATACTACATATACTGGAAATTCGTCAACGTATTATATTCTTTAATAACTTTTTTATAAAGTTGATCAGTACCAAATGTTATGCATAAGACGATCATTTGAAACAACACGTTTGGATAGTCGATATCGTCACTGTTTGTTAACAAGTAATAGATTGTAGCTTCTGCCTTGTTTTGCAAAAGGGAAATGTACGGATTACTTGCGATAGTCTATAGCATTTCGTTACTGTATAGCTGAAAAGACTTGGATTCTTATTGACTTCTACAAATACAACATTCAATAATACATGTATCCAGCTTCTTGAGCATAGTATATGGGCGGCGAATAAATGTCGAACTTGTTTTGCGTTTTTCGAAATAAAAACTTGAGGTAGTTTTTAAGAGAAATTCGAATTCATAATTGTAAACACAATGAGCAGGTAAGATTACTGTGTTCACTGTTAATTGGTTTGTTTATGGCGTTTTTATCGAATGAACAAAGCTTATAGTTCCTATGATGTCATCGTGCTTATGCTTTTTGTAGCATTGCTACCATGGGGTAAATGAAAATACTACTCGTTTACGAACGTGTCAGTGTGCGAAATCGTTCATTCAGAGCGTCCTCAGCCAATTGGAAGGTAAACCAAACACGAGGCGTGACATACATGACAAATGAACCACACAAGTACATATTGTTATAGTGTTATCTAGTAACTAACTGCATGACTTTACACTCAATCACAAGAACAGCGGGTATCCACACTATCTCATGGTTGTGGTAAGCATCTCCGTGTAACCTACTAAGAATAATAATAGTAGTTGTATGAAACTGAGCACCAAGTTCAGGCTTCGTGTTTCCTCTATACAAAACGAATACATCTGCTAGTTTGCAGGTACGTCTACTGCGACCTATTTTGAACAGAAATAGAGCACCACCCATATGTGGAAGTATGCACGTGCAGGCATGATAAATCGGTTTTTTAGGTGGAGGTAAGGTACTTGGAAAAACAGGTAGAGCTTGTTAATGTGCTCCTCGATGCTGAAGCGACCCTAAAGTGAGTATTACTCTTTTTTATTTCATGTCACGGGATTTGTTTCAATCTTTGCCAGGTCTATTTATTTTAGGTATCTGTATATAGCTGCTTGAAATTATTTTGGAAAAATTTTGCAATAATCTATGAACGTGTCGCTTTTGGCCCTGCGTCACTTGAGCTTCAACACACCGCCTCCGAGATCTTGACTCATATATATATATATATATATATGTATGTTTGTCCAATCATGTCAGGTCCCGTTCCGCAGCTAAAGCCCATTCTACAGTTTGCAGAAAATTACATAGTGGGCAGAAAAAGTAACGTGACGTTGGTCTACACAAGCTATTTTTGTACGGATAGCGGATCAAGGTGTTCAGTTGGAATTATTTTGTCTTGCGTTTTGTAGAGCTCGATTTAGCAGTTAAAAGTTGTTTACCTAACACTTTCTCATCGCAATCATGTAAATGGTGAGATTAATCAATTACTGTTTATGAATGGGGAAAACCATAATTGGCGCTAAATGCGAAAACGCTGTGCACCGAACAGCGAAAGTTCGACTCATCGACAATCAACTCGGTGATGATTGCTTATAACGTTCTCAAATTCGTTAACTTTGTGCTCATTGAAAGACTTACTTAGGAGTTGCAAAAATCTATATATTTGTCGCAATATTGGCGTCCTGAGAAAAAATACGGCTGTATATCGGTATATACGGTGTAATATGAATCGGCTACGCTAGAGAATAGTTTTATCGTATAAAAAGTTCAAATATTCATTCGTATGAAAGCATGTAAAGTAAATATTTCTAGATTTCAGCATTTACAAAATAAACATTTGTATGTACAAATTCTAGCTATATAGATGACCTTTTCTCCGATATTGTCTTAGAGTTATAGCCTTTTTCTTCTTCGTTAGATGGTGTTATCGAAGTAGTATCTAGTAGGCACCGAGGTTCTGCTAGGATCGGCCTTTTTCAGCAAATAACGGATGCTAAGCCCGCCTCTTTGTTTTAGGTGAGACTCTATTTTTCTTCTATTTCCTCTTGTTTGTGTTACCCCCAGCATTTCAGTAACAAGCAGCGGCTGTTAAACATAGAACATTTTCCAACGATTTAGACCGAACTTATTAGGTATCTCCATCAAATTCGGGAGCTAGACAGATATGAAAATTCAATATTTGGGACTAAGGGAATATTTTCGAATTCAACACAGGGCTCAATATATAAAATGAGCCTGGAACAAGACAGGCCTGATTGTCCAAGTAGGTTTGTATGTACACGACGTGACCAAGCAAATCGTGATGATGATCGGGTCCATAGAAGTCCGTGTCACCACTAGAATTAGCAGTATCTCTTTCCGCTGTTACACTTTTAACTTGCGGGGCAATGGCCGATAGGATACAGTCCCGCTTTTGCGGAACACTTAACGCGCTGCGAATCTGAGATTGACGTGCGTACAAACTCGTCGTTTCGTACTGAAGCTAACCGTTTGCAGCAATACTTTACGTCATTGTTTAACTTTTATGCATATAACATATATAAAAACAACGAAATCGAGAATTAAGTTATTCTTGGTTTTTGTTGCACAGACATTCGGATCAGCGATTCGTATAAGGCACCTGATCCGGGTGCCGTGACAGCAAACACCTGCTACAACAGATTTTCTAACGATTTAGATATTCCTGTAAATGGCAACATTTTTGAAGTTATGCGGCGTATAGTTTATCAACAAAATGCACCGCATCGCGCCTGAGTTGACACTACCTCTGTTTACAGCGCGACATAGTGCATTTTTTCTCTATTCAAATGAACATATTACTTTAGGCTAACAGTGATAAAGTCTGCTAGCTTTCTGACACAAAAGCGATTCTGCAATAAATACGAAACAAACTTTCTACAGTGCATACTCCATGATCACGTAAAATTTTAGCGATCGAAAGTAGGCTCTTTGAAAAAGTAGATTTTTTAGTTATTTGCTAGCATCCTGTTTGCAAACACGTGTCATCATTTTACTACTAACGCTAATACGTTTACTTCAGACGATATGATTGGGAATGTAAAAAATTATTATACTAGAAATATTATGATCAATATTCATAGATCATAATCAACATTATCAATAGTAATACAAATTGTAAGTAACGCTTGTATGATCCTCGTTTCGAGGAGCCTATTTTGGAAACGTATTGCTGCTGAAAAGTTAATCCGATACGATAAAACTTAACCAATATTTTTCAATTAATCAACTCTAATCAACCGTAAATTTGAAGCGATGATGATGTAGCCGTTAGGAGAATGGTTTTCTGGTATAATTTTTTCTTTCACAAAAGGCGCAATCTTCAAGACCACAGCTTTGAAATAGTTGCTCGTGGTTTCGTTGAATAAAATGTACCACGGGGCCGTAGTATTGGTTTCTACCTTGGCCGTTTACTGGCACGATGGTAAGTACCTTTCATTTATGGGATTTTCATTTTCCGTTGCTGAAGTAGATGGGAATAGTACACCCGGTACGATAAATCGGTATCTCGTTACCACCGCAAACTTACCGATCAGTTACAAAACATACTAAAAACAGGCAGATACAGAGGCAAAGGGGGTAGGTATTTAGCCAAATGCTATCTATATGTAATGTATGCTAGCTATTGGATTGTTCTTTTTTTTTTTTTTAAAATAATGTATTGAACTTATTATTGTATTTTTAGACATGTTAGCGTTGCTTCTCTTTTTAGTTACTACCCTAATCTACCTTAACCATATGCGAATTCTAAGTGTCCGCTTCGAACAAATAGAAAATCACCGTTTAGTCATATTGGCAGAATGGCCAAAATCAGCCTATTTGACGTGCGAAATTGTAAGTTCAATATCAGTTGCCGCGGTTGTGCCAAAAGCTGTAACAGAGTAATGTATTAACTAATTCTACAGGTATAGTTAAGGAGTACGAATACTCGGCCTAGTCGGACCGGTGAACTTCTAGCAAAAGGAGTTCAGGCTGACTGCGAGGCTGTTACAGGCTTTCTAGTGTACTGTTCTCTACTGGCCCACTACGTACAATGCAATTTTACCCTACTAGAGATTAGATGTTTAAAGGTATAATTCCGCCGTATATAATGTAATATAGTTTTTATATATTTATAATATTTTATAATTGTTAATATACTTTCGACATGTATGTTTGCACTGAAATATGCAAATTATTGTATGATCATATTGTACAATTCATAACCACACTAACAATGTCAAAAGTTCGCTCAGATATAATAATCCTTTTATTGTAAATTTCATGAGAACATACGCATCGTTATAAGTGCCGTTCCGCCAGCGAATCAATTTGCCTTTGCTTATACCAATTTAGTCGAGGTATATCGCATTTGACTGGTACAAAATAAATTGTACCGGAAGTTACAAAGATCTATGATATTGACCTTAAATTCAATAGTAATACACCACTATTTTGATTCCTGCACTTTAGGCAATACTTATGTCACAAAAACGAGACATATAAGAAATTAATGTATTATATATGGTCGAACAGATCTCGCTTTAAAAGTTCAGACATTCGTTCGACAGAAGTTCGTGCTCAGTTTAGTCATAGAAATACTAACAAGTGTGATCCCTCTATTTGATTTAGCTATAGTTATAGCTAGGGCTATTATTAGGGCTTATTACTAAATTATAAATAATTATAAAAAATTACATTATTAAGGCGCTGTCTGTTTCATGGAGTAAAATTAAATAAACAGTGTTCCATGTACTGTATATACGTAAGTGTTTTCGAGTTATGCTTTATGTTCCTTTGATATACTTTAGTCGATTAAATTATAATCGGAACTTCATTCAAATACTTTTTCATTTTTTTTGTTTCGTACAAAATAAATATAGCCAACGAAGTGGCTCAAACGTTTCCGAAAAAAAATTGTTGACACAGAATCGACACTATGAATCAGTATTTGTTTTTTTTTTTATTTTTAATATCAATAAAAGTGTGCTTCAACAATTCAGGTTAATGAGAAAACGGTTTATTCGGACTGTGACCAAAGGAAGAGATGCCGACTCTTCTTTTTCAGCTAAATTATTATCAGCACTTATTAAAGAGATCTCAGACAAAAATCCAAAACCACTTTGAGGATCAAGCAAGCTGTTACTATACCAGGGCACTGCATAACTAAAGCGAGAACTTTTTATTACTTTCTGTTCATAATGATCGTGATGATGGCAAATTTTTTCATAAACACATGTTTAATATGGGTCAGGTCAATTTTCAAATCGCAAATGAGAACGGTGAAGGAGACCCGATAAGGTATAATAAAAGTTTAAAAAAGTGGCGCTTAGGTTAGAACATTTCTAGAGATTTATATGTGGCAAGTATGAAAGCCGAATATCAAACATGTATTGGGAAAATACGTCACGGAAATGACTCTGCATTCACTTTTCTAATAATTGTTTTAGGCTTTGAAGAATCGGATATGTATGTTCAGTGCCAAGCAGTCTACATCTTAGGAACAAACGGCATCCGCGCAAACAGTAGCTATCTATCTAGAAGATAAGAGAACGAACGAACGAACTAATAAAAAAAAAGTTAATCAAACTTTTTGGCCTTGCAGTTATATATTTTGAAGTCACTACTAATATGTACACATCCTATTGGTTGTGCGAAAAAGCGTATTAATAGAAAATTAAGCATATGTTAACAGCTTAGGGGTCCGGCAGCAGCTTCGTGTACTTTTTTTATATTTAATTAATTTTTTAACATTCTCAGATGTGATTTCTTTCTCTGTGAAAATACAAATCAGTTTTTTTTTCGAAGAAACTAGTTGAAAATCGATGGGTAGCTAACCATGTTGGATACAGTTCCAACTGCCATAGCGCATGAGTAATTTTCATAGAATGGCAGGCATCGAGTCGTACCTAGACGCTACTTAGATATGACCCGAAGGAGCTTTGATTCACAGGCATTGCACTTCACAACTACCCATTGTAGCGACATTTTACACAAGTGATCACTCTCAAGCCCCCATCTCTTCATCGTCATCGATCGAGAATAGGTCTTATATATAATGGTTCGCGCATTCAATACCATTATGTGCTACAGTTATTGTTACTCGATAAGGGCCGTCCAAACGGCTGTGAACTTGTTACTAAAAAAAAAAATTGCGTACACATGAGATGGACTATTGTTTGCAGACGCAGCTGATAAATTGGCCTGTACCAGAGCCATAAGCGAGCTCTTGTACGTATGGGCAAGGTAAACACTTCGGCCAGGATCCCTAATAGTGCAATTGATAGTTAATAGTACTAATAATGCAAGGGTTCAGTTAATAAATTCAATTTAAAGATTATTTATTTATGCTTGACGTACGTAGATCATTACATGCTTTTTATATTACCAATGCGCCGCTTTTTTTTTTTATTCATATTAACTAAAACTTCTATTTGAGAATGGCCGTGGCAGCATCCTTAGCACATCAATTCAGCTTATCGGTTTCTCATATATTGGTCATACTAAGATTTCAAATGAATTTGCATGCTCAATGGGTGCCTCGTATATATAGAATATATAAGGTCGGTCTAGTTCGCAAGCTATCATATTTCGGCCTTTCTAGAGAGGCGATAACTGCACATGATTATGATGTTATTATCAGGGAACTTGCTGTCATTAGAAAAATATACGCTACTAATCACCGCTCATCTGTAAACGGCCTTTTCGAAGTCATAATTTAACGTTTTTTCAAATAAATATTTTATTTTGCTAATTTTTACTATTAAGGGCTCAATCAAGTTATACCGTAGATGTAACACTTGTAGTGACGCCTTTGAAATAGCCTATCTGTATATATATATATATATATGTATTAGCAATACGACTGCTTTTTTTGTTTTCACTTAACGAATTAACTTGGGAAATTTAAAGTCTTTTTAGTATATTCTGAGCCGATTAAGTTGTCAACACGAATTTAACTCATGCTTAAATGAATGGCTGAAAAAGCATAACTTGCGAATAGATAAGGACACATGCGGGTGGAGGGACTAACCATAGTCTACGTATATCCTACAAATAAATATCCAAGCAGTTAGAATCCTTCGATGTATACGCCTAAAAGATATTAGACAATCAATATTGAACTTTGAAAATTATCGTTAGAATAAAGTAAATATATTGATCTATTCCATAGAATTCTTGTGAAAGTTTCAGATTCAAATCGTTTTAATATTAAAAAAGGTCAAACGCGCAATTGTCGGAAAAAAAATAGACGTTAGTATTCGAAGCTTTTTTTGACTTGAACATGAAAGGAGAAGCATTGCGATCGTTTCTGTGTTTAGCAGCGCATTACTCGTAGGCTTCTATATATAATGGTTTCATTCTAAAGACGAAGTAGTATTATAGGTGGGCTAAATTTCATGTTTGTAAATGTAGTAAAAACGACAAGCCGCAAAATATTCTCTTTAGATGGTCATATCAAATATTCCTCATCGTTGGTATTTGCATTCGATTTAGACCTGGTATATTTCAAAGCTAGTTTATCGGTTAAGTTGTGTATTGTTGGTCATACGATTTATGAAAAAGAAATACATTTCACACACTCACACACACACACACACACACACACAGTGGAAGTTTATATGTGTAACGTATTGGAACTATAGACGAGCAGATACGATTACTTTACTTAGCTAACACCTACTACTATTTAGCGTGTAGCTAAATATGGACAGTGAGTCCAGACAATAAGGCAGCAGCCTGATGCGAATGAGCCGGTTCATATAAAAACGATCCTTTTTTTTTATGACATACATGTTTACACATGTTTCGTATGATTTTTGTTGACGCAAAATTGCCCTCGTGGGTCTTCTTCTGAACACTCGATAGAAGTGGAACCAGTTTTTGATTTGCGTACGAAAGTGTTTACTTATCTATGTGCAGCGCCCCCTGCCTGTTTGTGGTCTACTAGACATTTTGGCAGTGCTACGTAATGATGTTCAGTTTTCCATAGCTGTGAATCCGCACTTCTACCAGACCTCTTCACTTTCAGAGGGAAAGAAAATCTTATCAATAGTCAACGCCATTCGTTTCGATATCGAATTCGATGAAATAGTTGATTTAGGCACGCCGACCTCGCGCGCATGATACAAACATACGGCTACACGATTTTATTCTCTGGGCGAACATGCCCAGAAACTCAATAACTGTTATTGTCTATTCCACTATGCGTGAACTTAAGTAACGTCAAGCATCAGTTAAGTTCAGCGATAGCTAAGATAGGTAACCATAAATAAAATAGCTATTTCAATAGACATGTAAACGCAGAGGCGTACTTATCCGAGGTCCTTTTTTTCACTGCAGTCTAGCAAAGAGTAGACAATTGCTGCCGTTGATGTTATTTGTGCATCTGTCAGATCGACAGACCGGCTACAACCTTTGCGCTGGTGTTACACGATGCCAGTAATAACAGTGACGATTAGGCAGCTACCTGTTATCATGAGAAGAAAGCCATTTCAATAAACCATCGTATAAAAGCAATGCTGTCTTAATTGAGTTCAGGATGCTTCGGTAACCTTTCGTATCTAAAATATTGCGGCGTAGTTCGGCAGTTGACACGAACTTCACGTGTGTTATTTGGCCCGTACTTAATTTAGCTTGATCAGACGAATTGCAGCTTTTGTCCCAATATCCATCCGGCACGCGGCCAATCCGCTCGCGCGATGGCTCCGATATGTGAGGTTCCAGACGCAGCCGTTGTTCGAATTGCTTCACGGTTTCAAAAGCGTATTTTTCGATAAACCTTCAAAAAGTCGTTGTTAATGAAACCGCTCGGTTTGTCCGGCTTGGAGTTTTGAAAGGCGGCTTACGTCTATTTCTTCTCCAGCGGAAAAGGATCTTTAGGACGTTTACGCGCGAGTCGCTTTGGGCGTCGAAGCCCGTCCTTCTACGCTGCTCCCATAAACATCCCTAAGGTTGTTGCCTTGCTTTGGGCTTACATGGAGCGTCAAGAAGCGAATTGCACTATACACTTATCCACAATGCGGACTACGAGAGTCGCGTGCCGCTGCTAACCCAAAAACATACCCGGGAAGGTATCGGGAATGTGATTAATTAAAAAGTTTTCAATAATGTTGATTAATCAGCCGCTTTAATATATCATATACATTCAGCTGGCTGGAACTGGAAATACATTGATTATAACAACACATATTTTTGAATCCGTTTCAGTGTATGTAGTCACGCATATATAGACGAATAGTTATATAGTTAATAAAGATAATAAACGAACAGTTAATAAAGGTACTTGAAAAAAAATATTAGATCGGCATTAGGTTACCTGCTATAGTCAACGTTCATTATTTGGGATATCCCTAGTACATCTAGGTAGTATTAGTGTTCGTATTTATCCTATATAAGACTGGAGAAATGGCTGAAGTCTGAGGTACGAGTCACATGATATATAATAAGTGAATCGGTTTAAGTACACACCCTCTCTACCTATAAACTACCCAAACAAACGATGATTTGAAAGAAAAATAAACATATGTTATTTTAATGGCGGAACGAAGAAAGAGAAGTGTGATACTGTTATCAAAATGATCGCTTGAAACGTAATTAGTTGCAGCCTGAGTTTTCGAAGACTATACCCTTATTCGTTTAGTTTTTCTCGAAAAGGCGTCAAAACTGACTGGCAAATTGTGAATATATTTTTGCCGGTTATTTAATAACGGCATGCTCTACTGCTACACTAAACAAACACTTTACGGCGTTTGTATAGAGATGTATGACGCATTCGGGGCGATAGGATGTAAATCTGGATCATAACCATATTTTGTGTAGAGTGAAGTAGAACGGAGCATTTCTCTGGGCTTATTAGCACGCAGTAGTGAAATCAATGGAAACATGACTGACTTTTCGGTGGGCTGGTGACGAGTAAAAACGCATTCAAGATTACTTCGAAGTCGCAAAGTCATGGGTATTACATATTATCTTTGCATACTCAATGAATATATAACGAGTAAGATACCCATCGCTTGCCACTGAACGAATTTTCTACTAGACCGTCATCAAAATTTAGAAAGGAAGTAAACGTCTATGTACCGCTGCTTTTAAATAAAGCCGATTTAGAGGCTGGGCGAGAATGGCAACGTCGCAATCGACATTATAACCAGTGAAACCTGTTGTGCACTACGGCTTTCTAGGCACAACAAAATCATATATATATAGAACTATACTTTTCAGACCAAATTTATAATGGAGAGAAGATTATAAAAACGCTGACAATGTTTTTATTTTACCAATTATTCGGTTATTTTCGATAATAATTTAATAACGTTGCTAAAATTCTGTTTTAGATGAGCAGGCGTTATGAACCAGAATAGCTGTTCGGACGCGCCTTCGATAGAAAACAAAAGTACAAAATATTAATAAAAACAATAAATGATTTAATTATCGGCGTTTGCAACTAGTAATAAGTGACACAATACAATAGATAGCAATTTTCTCCATCGTAGTTTTTATCGTAAAAGTCACAAACTATAGTAGAAAACACGACCGGTAGCAGAAATGTGACGATCCGCGAACAGCATTTAGGACATTTGACAGCGGGCCTTAAACATTATTCATAAAGCTTTTGGTTGGCCCATGATCACATTAACTTTTATTCCAGTCAAGTATCTATTTGTCAAATTATATATGCCAATCAAATATTCATGGATAGACAAAATCTCTGGCTAAAAAAATCAGCGATCGCTTTCTTGAGTCAACTGTTGGGGCGTTGACACTCAGCGTGGGGCGTGAAATACGTGCTGAAACTCTGTGCTTACGAATCTTATTAAATTCTGATAAGGAACACATATCAAACCAACCTATGCTATTCTCAGGCACCCCTTATCAGGGAACTTCTTAACAGTAATTAGCACGCAGCCAAGGTACAAAGTTAACAAAATCGCTCTTTCCTGTTAGGTGTAACGTACATTAGCAGTAAAGGCGAACCCGTGAGGCTAGCCTACAATGATTCAACTTACTTAGAGTAAGCACCGAATATATATAATACCATGCTACAATTCATGTCAACTATGTGGGCACGTTCACTTTTTCAGCAGAACAGATGTACATAATCCTATGTTTAACAAAGAGCGAAGTATTTTAGAGTAAAATTTTATTTTTTGCTCATCTATTCCTGCTTGTGCCGTTAATGTAGAAGCGTAATGTAGAAGCTCAGTGCGCCACAAGAGATATTCCTTTGTTTATAAGCGACCCACGACTTGTATAAAAACTGTATGTAACAGTTAATGTTGCAACTGAGACTTGTGTTATGTGAACAGATAGTTGTGTCGATTATATAAAAATCTCACCGCGATCGTTTGATTGTATTTTGTATTAAATTTTCTTTTTTCTTTTGAGTTTTACGCGCCATCGGCTTAAACTGTCATCTGTGCTTAACTCTCCTGGATGGATAATCAAAAAATTGTAGATTTTATTAAAGAACCATTAGAGAACTTACAATTAGCGATGCGTTCAAAGCTTCACCTTGCTTATTTAGCTTACGCAGATAAAAGCCGTATCGTGAGATCACTTGGCCTTGAAGTGAGTCAAAGTCCGCCCTCTCAACTACTTCTCCAGCATGCACTGGACAACATAAAATAGAACCGTTGCATAGCAGTTCGACAAGGTCCTTAGTTCTGTAAAAAAGGGACATAGGTTACTTACTCCCCTGAAAATGATTTCCCTCGTAAAGGTTACGTTTGGTGGTGCCGACATCCAAACTGCATTATATTGCATTATCGTACATTGAAATATCTTTCAAGGCAGAATCCATCTTGTTTTACCTTTTGATCAAAAACACAATGCCTGTAAAGCGATGTAGCGAGATGTTTTAGACAATCATACATTGACCTTTATTAGCCTAAGGAACTGATACGATTCAAGAAATCCTTAAAGTCCTACTTCTGATACCGGTCTTTAAGCATTGCTTCATACTTACGTACAGAGCTATATGCATATATCCTAAAGATTATCAAATTGCACATTTAAATTCAGTGTTAAAGATAGTTGACCTGAAAAATACTTCGTTTTTAGGTTTACAGAGTAAAACTCAATCCACTTTAGCCTTGTTTTTAACAGTATATATATATCGCAATAAATAGGCATATTCAGCTACGCATCTACTCATTAGTTAAACCTGTCATATGGTGTTTTATTGAAAAAGTATATACGAAGAGATACTACGTTAAGATGAACATGTGCGTAAATTATCTATCGTATTATTATTTGTTGAATCAAAGCTAGACTGAATTATTTGCTGTCGCTGTTTTCTGTTTTCCTTATGCAATATCAGTTATATGCGTACACAATTTTTGCTGTCTTCGAGTTCTTTTTAAGCACTTTATTTTCATAGAGTGATTATAATTATCATTATTATGAAATGGTATGGGGAAAAAATAAATTCCGTGAAAGAAATCAGCTCTATTTGCAGTGAGTTTTGAAGCAGATTTTCAACATGTGAGTCACGTAACGATTTAACGTCCATAACGTAAATATAACGCTAATTTAAAGACGTAATTGAAAAAAGGGCAAGGTCTTTTAATGGCAGCAATGTTGGTTTGATTATTTTTTACACATGTTGCACATAAATTCTGTAAAAGGTGCTTAATCCGTTTTTGTAGAGATTGTCTAATATATACATTAATGTCGATGAAATATATATACGTATTATCTTTGTTAAAGTCCGAACTCATCTGAACAATTAAATTCTGAATTGGGCAAATTCTTTCTTTAAAACACTTTGTTTTTTATGTCTGTTACCTTTGCTCAATCATGGCACTTCCTATTTTTACTTTATTAGTTAACCTTAATGACTCTTGCGTAGAGAAGGAGCCGAGTTAAAAGGTGTCCCGCTAATGTAAACTTTAATAAGTTCAATGTATAACCCAAACACAAAAAACCCAGTTGAAGCATGCTGGGCAAATGGTTTAGAGCTTTCTATACTTCTTCTTAGCTGCGGGTGTACACTCAATACAAACTGCCCGCTATAATATATTGTTTCTATTACAAAACGAAGACGCCTTCCTAGCAGTCTATTAAGGCAGGTTCCTTGCACGTCCCGTGCCGGCAACCTCATCTGGACGCAATGTTGTAGCAGACTCAAACGACTGCTTCCATATCTAAGCAGATCGTAAACCAAATTAAGGTTAACATTACTTGTTAAGCTTTTTTATTGGCGGAGAAACACATATTATTCAGAAGATTTAGTATGTAGTATCAGCTAGTACAGTGTACCGTATTAGAAGCTCGTTTCTAACATTTAGTGCATATTTTTACAAGGGCAGTAGCTTCCTCTTTCATGGGAGAACGGCATACTAGACAACAAGGGGTTAATTTTAATTTAACGGGATTTATCGACTACTTTACGTAAAATCTAATTTTAACACAATCCCAGACGAAAAAAGTAGTGAATAAAGAAATGTACTGGTTGCAACATGTGGGCATCATAATTACTCATGTAGACCAGGGTTGCTCGAGTCATTATGATGTCATAATTTAACTTGTGATTATTAAAAAAAAAAAAAAGGGCCAAGTTGTTCGCAAATTTTTTTTGTGAAGACGGCGCCGCATTTCTAAACAAAAATGATCCTATCGTGGGCATGACACCTCCCTGAAATGTTAGAGGCCATGAGAACAGCATGAGGAGAACTATCCACCATGTATATATATATATTCAGGCCGTTTACATAAAGCTTACAAAAAATACCAAAACAGCAGAGGATTGGAACGGAATACCTATAGCACCCCGCGAGGATTTAAAGTTGCTGATTTATCATGTATGCATGCTAGTAACTTTTTCGCTTGAATATCTTTATATTTTAGTGGCTCTTAACTAGTTTGCTTGGCTAATGAATTTATGAAACATCTGGTTAAGTACGTTATACTTGGAGAAAGCTCCACGTGATCATCATCTACATTTCTCTATCTATTACTAGCTATCCTTCTGTGTACGAGAATTCTTTATATTAATGTATAGTCCGTTTGTGCTTTTAACGTAGAGCATCGTGTTCACTCTTGTTCGCAATAGAGCTTGTGTCTTTTTTTATGTCTATGATTTGGCCCTCCTGCCTGTCGAAATAGCTCGGCGGAATGTGGCTCCTCCAAACTCCTAGCTGCAAGGAGGGCGCGTTTCTTGCGAAAATTGCGTGTTAAGGCCCACCTTGGCAAACATTGGCGTAGTATGAAGTAACGCAGGAGAATCGGGAGTGCGTTGTGCGGGCGATGGTTCGCCAAAACCGATGCCTGGTCGACACTGCTTTCTCAAATGGAAACCCTTATACCCTAGTTCCCAGCTTCATGTAACTTCGACCTCTCTCACCTTTTTTACATTTCAGCAACCCCCGTAGCTTAAGTAAAAATGTATATCTTTTTTTTTCTTCGTCTTGAACGCCTCCCTACAAACCAGTCATAGCCTTACCCAAGCAGAAAAACCAACTTCCTCTAAAGAGTCCGTCTATACACTCTGCTCTCAGGCCGTAGAAAAAGGGAGACATTGATCCCTGCCGCGTTTCTTTCTCCAGTCGAGGATCACCAGCGCGCTGTTCCTTTTTGTCAGGCGATGGATGGCCAGAAGGCCTTGATACGCGTGTATTCGAGAGTGCCCTCGACAAGCCCTTGACAACGATGCCGCCAACGGTGTCGTTGCACCGCCGCAGTGGTGTTTCTGGCGTTGCAATTGCGACATCGACAGAGAAGAATATCGGACAGAGAAAGTGCCTGCTAGGAACAGATAAAACCTCATCCCGCATGCCGCTGATCATAAGATAATAGGCAGACGAAGCTTTTGGGAAGAAGATCGGCTGGACGACTTTCAGTCCCTTTTCCTCGCTCCTGCCGGCATTTCGGCGAGCGTTACGTTGGTATGTCATAATTTTTACGAGACGGGAAAGAGGCAAAGCAAGGAGGTCGATTTGCAGGAGGACTGAAAAGAACAGAGCATGAAGTCCTCGGGATGTCGCTTTCGGACGACGGCAAGGGGGGACAGGGACGTGAATTGGAGAGAAGGGCAAGCCAGATTTGTAACGAGGACCAAGGTGATCGAACGAGAAAAACGGAAATGGTAGAGCAAGGCGGCAAGCGGTGGAACCATCTCCTCTGAAGAGGTTATTACCGAAAAACGAAGGGTATTGTTACTTCGCGCCATTGAAAGGAGAACGGCAAAGGTGGCGACGAGAAGCTGCCGCTCGAGATACTGACACCTTTTATCAACGGTTGCTATAGAGCATTCGTAAGTAATTCAGAAATTTAGCAAATAAACCCGTTGGTCGCCTTTAAGATGGCGAACAAAATACAGTTCAGTCTAATCTTAGGCACTACTAGGTCGCTGCTTTAAAATGTGTGCCAAAATTAAATATTTTTTTTTTTTTTTAATAATAATCACATGACGTAACTATAGGCCATTTCATTGCCCAATTCTAAGCAGCATTTACAAAATTTCCTTAACAATTGTTTGAAGCTGATTTAAACCGCGTAGATGTCCTCTACTAGTTAATAAAATGTCTAAATTTCGAAACGTTATAGGTTTTTCAGACGAAACAAAATTATTTTTCTAAAGGCGCATACCGCTGAATGTGAAAGCTGTATGAAACGGAAATAGTACGTAATTCGCTTTGCTATTCACCCAGCTTCCATGAGAGGGAAAAGCGTTCTGGTATAGTAATCTTTTAAATACATCGCATACAAAACGCATGTTCCACCCATGACACAAACAGTTCTGCTTTATCAGATCAGTACTATAGTAATTCCTATATATATATATATATATATATATATGAACTACTATAATACTATAAATATAGTGGTATAATATGGCCAACGATTACATGTCTCTGCGTAGGTGGAAAGTTGACACACCTTCAAGTGGACCTTCAGGTTTAGCACTCGAACACCCACCTGTACAGTGGAAACTGCCGACAACTCTTATGTATTGCAATACCGTGTGCATAGTATGTACTATATACAAAAAACGTTACATTTGCTTGTTGAAAATCATGGAAACGGGATCATCGAGTCCAGTATTTAGCTCTTAGAAGCCAAGAATGGGTACATGCTTATAGCATTTGGGTTAAGGAACTGTTCGAATGACTATAAGTGAGATACGACAGGCAAGCGGCAATGCAATAAGAGGAAAGTACTATTAGTTTAATGTAGTTATGCACAAAAAAAGAACCGTGTGTTAGCATCGTTATGTTAGCGAACCGTTCGTGACTAGAATTCCGTCGCGTAATATTTGAGAGCTACTATCTACAAAAGCTCGGGAGCGTGTCCGACCTTGATGACTGCGATATTCGGACATATGCACAATTTTAGGTCACTTACAAATGCTCTTGGCTTTTCCTCTGCCTCTATTTAGTTGCAATAGATAGTTCTCATCGATGGCTGAAAGCTTATATAGATCTAAACAGCATTAATGTTCTAGAAATTGTCCCTGCAGGCTGCATTCAGGTTCTATTGCCTGGCTTTCAAACGTCGGATTTTGTTTTTTTTTGATCTTAACGTTTTGAAATCAAACTGATAAGGTGATCAGAAATATAGATTTTTTCTTATCGAAGCTTTGAAAAGCAGGTGGCATTACTTTATCCTTCGTGGATAACCGGTCTATGCTACTATTAAACGTGATGTCGAGCTAGGCAGGCGACAAGGCTTCGTGGCGAGCTAGTTATTCCTCGTGCTGTCACAGTTTTACGTGCTGCTAACACTCTTAAGTAAAGGCGTCCGCGTCTCCTCCGGGCCCGTATCGTCGTCTTCTCTACCCTTTCCACCCTCATCGGAGTCGAGCCGGACAAGCGGGGCTAGACCTTGCCTACTGCTTGGTCGGCCTAGGTACGTATCTCGTATACAGCTGCAGTCTCGAGAGCTTCGATGGGAGCAATTTCTGCTGCTTGCCCAAGATTCGCTCTGTTTCTGCCTCGTTAGGGGTGATAACAGCTTTCGTTCACAGCTTAACGAGAAGTCCACCTTGAGATGATGAATCAAAGTAACTCGGTCGGTATTATTGGCCGGGCATATATTATATATATGTACATATACGCGGTATACATAAATATCGTCTATGAATTTATAACCCGGCCCTTTATAAAAGAACATGCTTGTTTCTTGTACTTTACATAGCAGCTCGAACAATGCTATGGATTCTGGAGCTCGCTGCTTGCATCGGATTTACATTTGAATTACTACCCAATCGCTATTGAATTCGGGATACGTTTTTCAAGGGAGATGCGACGCGTTAGAAAAGAGGTCTGTAGCAGTAAAGTTTAAGTTGGAAACGTACCGATGTTGAATAAGGTAACTCGAACTTCTGCTTGTACTGTTTTGAGAGACGTTAGAAAAGAGGTCTGCAGAAGTAAAGTTTAAGTCGGAAATGTATCGATATTGAATAAGGCAACTAGAATTTCTACATGTACTGTTTTGAGAGACGTTGATTATGTGGCATATGTTCACGTGAATATCTTTCAACATACTATTCCACCATAGGAATGGCTGGACTGATACTTTATACAAGCCTCGGCTCGATCAATTGGACGGTGGGGTAACATGGAAAATTTTAAAAGGAAAGCCAGTCGTCCGTTATTCTTAGCTGACCAACAAAGAACGAAAATAACAGCTAAAATTAGGTCTATTCAACCTATGCAGGCACAGCGTTACCTTTTCAAACTGATCGAGTGGATGTCTCGGGTTCTGCAACGTTGGCGTACGTAGCACGAGACCCCTATGACAGCTCACTGAGGGATCGCCATTTAGCAAATGAGGCTGAACCAGCACCGCTTTGAAAGTTCCATTATCAATTCTATGTCGCTCTGCAAAAATCAGCCAAGCATGAAAATGTTGTCAGCTGCTTCAATGATCATCTGTCGGACTGGAAATATATCAGTGTCGTAGTGTCATTCATAGAAAGCGTACAGCTGGCGTAGACGTGAAATTTCTAATCAAAATCAAAGACACGTAGCGCGGATCGAAGACAGTGTCCTTATTGCTTGGCCTCAATGTTGCGTCCTTTTTGTCCTCTTCTTCTTTACCATCTTAAGTAATACAGCCCATTTGACTACATTTGTATTGTGTTACCTTTGCTATTGTCCGGAAGCGTCATCGACACGATACTGCCGCTTTTGCTGCTAAGCAGGTGCTGTTTGCACGGCTGTTGCGGCGGGTCCCTGCTGTTGTTGTGATTGCCCTTCATCTGAGTCAGCTGAAGATCATCAGCCACTGGGGCCTTTAGGCTACGACAGGACCCGCTATTTCTGCAATGACGGTAATAGCAACATCATAGATGGGAGGGTGCACAAAAGGACAAAATAAAAAGGAGAGCAGTAGTAGTAAAATAAGGCATCGAGACAGACACAGAGAGCTGGAGAGAGAAACATATTAGAAAAAGACCGGGTCAAAGGGAGTTTGACGCAAACCATTGCGTTTAACTAGATGAAAGGTACAGAGGTGCAGACCAACGTGTTGTCAAATACAGACTGTAATACGGGGAAGTTGCGTCCGCTAAGGCCGCTCTCTCCTTCGTTCGTCGAAGGTCTAGTGTGGGCGGGTGGGGACTGAGGGAAATGGCGACGCTGGAGTCTAGAGAACTAGGCTACCTTGTACGAGTAAACATCGCTGGCAGGCACAGATAGAAATAGATTATGGTGTCCGTTGACAGCCTGTATGGGCAGCATGATGGTGACCCACATCCAAAAACGGTGGCCACTCAATGAGAGTGGTGCACGCGGGATAGAGAGCAACAGGAGAAATTGTGCTAGGTAAATGCGCGTATTGTGTGGGCTAGCCACGTAGAGATCTGACAGGGATATGGGCCTTTGTTAGAGAAGCGGCTTTGACTGTTTCCAAGGGGAAGCAAATGCTGATCAGGGACAACGACATTGGTCCAGGTATTGCCTGTACGGTCTGTCACATACAGTAAGGTTGTTATTAGTAATATTAACATAGCAAAACAATAGCGATAACCGTATGCAAATGCATGGATCAATGCGATAATACAATTTCAACTGTCAGACCATATGCCATAACTAGTGGCGATATGGTAGCTATGTTTATACGCGTCGTTACTTACCATGGGCCAAAGTGGTAAGGAATAAATGCTTACTTATCGTTCAAATTTGCCGAAGATGGGTGGTTATCTGCAACGGGATAGGAAACGACTCTATGACATTAGCTATAACTCAACAACACCGCAAAGTCTGGGAAGTAAACTTAGGCAGAAGACCGAAACAAGTAATAACTGCACAGTTGTAAAACTGGAATATTTTAAATCATTTTCATACAGAGTATAATTTCTGTTCCGCCCTTATCGGTTCTAATGGATAACAACTATTATGCCTCATCGATAGCATTTAAATACTATTACCCCACGTATGAGTCTTCGCAGTATTTCGCAGCCTGGAAAAAATACTATTCAGACCTTAGCGTATAATATTAAGATGAAATAGATGAACTTAAAGCTTTCCATCTTATTTGAACGTCCCGTCACATAGCTAGGTCGTTAGCAAACTCTCATGATAAGTTTGCCAAATATTCTTTGACAATTTGTGTACTAATCGGCTTCAAGTAATGAGGATATTTCTTTCTTATTTGGCATAAATCCGTTATGTGGTTCTTTGTGAGTACGTACGCATGCCTTGATGGTGATCTTTAATCGTTCTCCGCCGCTGCAGTATAACCGTAACGCTGAGAATCAATAAAACGACAATTGCTAAGACAGCCAATAACAGAACGAGTTCGAGTTTCAGCAAACTCGAGAACAGCCCGGTACCTTCTGACGAGTGCTTTTTAGACGAGGCTGGCGTAGTCACAGTCAATCTAATCCTGCAATAATAACTTACGGTTTACACGAACCCGAAAACACGCATCGTATAACTAGTCGAAATAATGCAGAATTGCCAGCAAGAATAGAATTTGAACTTACGGACTAGAACGCCCTTTGGCATTGGAAGCGTAGAGTACGAAGACATACTTGGTGCTCGGAATGAGGTTCGGTACCTGGAACACTGGCGTGTCCGTTCGTGTTAAGTTCAACTCGAGATGTTCAACCGCGACATTGAAGATTTCCAGGTGAAACGTCTGCCGCAGTCCGCCCGCATCACCAGGTTTGCACTTTATCAGTACGATGTCGTCCGTCTGGTTTCTTGCCATGCAATGCTCCACTGAACTCGGGGGGCCTATGGGAAATCGTCAAGAACGGAACGCTCTGCTTATATATTGAAGTACGGCTTCGTTAGCCATTAATGTGTGGTCGTCAACATTTCCAAATCAGCCAATTGAAGTACGATATATTGTTTGTACTTCTTATTGGAAGAGAAAACAGTAAGAATAACGATTTCTTTATATAGCTTACTCTTTCGTTGGCTGTTTATAATTAAACAATAACTTAATATCAAGTCCAGAAATAGCTTCTTCCATTCTCTACTTAGTATGAATGTGCAACTGGAAGACCTTACTAGCTGGTATCAGGCGGTAGGCACAGGGTTGAACTTGACTGCCGACCTCATTAGTCGCCCAACAAAACAATGTACCAAATGATTTTGCGAATCTTGGCCGATAGGTAACAATCGATCGCGTATGATTAAAGCTAAATGCTTTTTCATCAAAGTCCGCAACATTTGTGGTGTTCAGTGTCCAGGTGTATTTAGTCGGTGGGGGGTCCGCGTCAACCTTTGAAAATGACGAAAATAGTCCAAATAGACGAAAGGATTAGATCAACTTATTGACTCAAGAATGTGATGAACCCTTACAACTATGCACTCTAAGTACTAACTAGAAATAGGAAAACGTTTAAAAGGAAAATTTAGCTCTATCGGTCTTTCTAAAGGCAGCTTAGCTAATTCTTGAATATTTAACGGAGAGGACACAACAGTTATTCATTTAGATAAACCTGGCTTACATTGCAAGGTATGTCAGCGTCTTCATCAACGGCGACACCATAAACGAGGTTTTGCCGTGAACGACATACGGGCGCGAAATGTACACGCAGCTCTAGCTCGTTGCTTTCGATTTCGCCTTCAGAATTCGCGGCTACGCACTGGTATTGGCCTGCGCTTTCGCGACGGATTTGTTGGAGGACTAGAGACTGATTCGTCATAATGATTCCTGAAGATAGATTTACGCAGATTACGCCTTTTTGCGACCATAATTATGAACGAGTCCACTGTTTCTTAGTGCGATTTGCGCAAACTACTAAATCCATCGAAGATCAAAGTGTGCATGCTAGGGTCGAGCACTAGTCACGTTTAGATGGCTATGTTTGTAATACACAGCTCTTATTCTGCCTACCTTGACGGGCGTGGGCGGCTAGGACAAGCCCCTTAAATTTCCAAAACACCTCGGTAACAGCAGGATTAGCCCGAACTTGGCAGTCAAAATAAACGTCAGTTCCCTCACGCACTGAAGTTGCATTCAGCATGTGTTTACCTAGAACTAGATTCAACTGGGGCGGATCTGTAACGAACAACGTAGGCAAAACCGCGTCTCATATACAACTGCGATGTACTTAACTCAAATCACTGCGTAAATCATTTGTTTATATGTTATAAAGGTTACAATTGACTGTCAACAGCTGTATACAACCCGGGTCGTTGTCGGCATGTGCTTTCAACTGAAAAGCGGTTCGTACAGCCACGCTTTAATACGCTTTTTAATTGCTTTTCGTATCTTTTTTTTTTCACGTAGCTATTAACAACTCGAAAAAAAACTTTACAATAATATATATTCAGAAGTAAGCCGGATGGTTTTGTGACGCGATATGCCGTCATATTATTTCAGCCAGTAGGCTTAGTATGTAGCTCTACAAATGGATTCATCATGTAAACAGGGCCCTTTTGCGGACCTGTTGCCGGAGTCAACGCGATTGTGCCCTCTACTATTGTTCCAATCAGATTGTGAGAAAGCTCTTTAAAAATGGCTATCGGAATGGTTGTTCGCACAGCAGGAATCCACAATAGTAGCAACTATAATAAGCCTTGTGATAACCGCTTACGAATGGATATCGTTTCTTTCGCGTTATGTGCATAGGGGGAAAAATTATTATGGGAAAAGGGGGCACCCCTAATCGTTACTTTTAGTGATCTCGCACGATAGCCGTACATATAACTATAACAACAATGTTATAACAACAATAATATAAAACAAGGCAAGCCCAGCAGTGCGGGAAAGTCATCTCTTTCAATAAACAAAATACGGCCTATAAAAAACATAGGCTTTATCGATTTAAACACACGCGTACAATACCAATTTAACCCTGAATAAATGATTTATGTGCTAATTTTTAAATGCACATAGCGTTTAACTGTCTTCGAGCAGAGAATAAGAGTGTATTTTACCGTGTGATACGATAAAAAGTACTCACATTGAACGTTTAAGAGGAAACTATCCTCAAACGGAGTTTCCGGTAATAGCGGGTTACCTTCTGCGCGACATGATAGATATTTTCTGTCATCGTCCACGGTTGGTAGAAACGATACCGTGTTTGTTGTAAAGTTGTTCCCTGCGAACAAATTTTGCTTAGCTCGACTGAACGGAGGCTTCCAAAATGGCTCAAATCTATTATAGTTTAGGCTGCGGTTTCAGTTAAGATGCTTCAATGTATTAATTGTAGTTAATATTTTCGAATAAACGCTATAGCGTAACAGTTAGAAGGGTAATAGTGTGAAATAAAGTCAAGCCTAGATAAATGTGTATATAGATGGTAAGGAATGGATTCCAGTTAGCTATTATCCAAGTTAGGGTATGTGATAATTGTAATTTACTAACCAAAAACGCCGCTCTCTCTCAACACGTTGAGCTTCTTGTTGTTAATCCACCAGGTCAATTGCGGATGTGGCCTTCCCCCCACCGATGTGCAAGTTGCTTCGGTACGCCTTTTTGTTGAGAGAGGCTGGCGAATCCGATTGATCCGTATTTCCAGTGGTGGAACTACAAAAAAGCGGACGTTGCAAGATCAGCCTTCCTGAAAATTTCGCTACCTCCTCTGTGCAACAAGTTACTCTTACCCAGAAGCTTTCAATATGCCGGCTTTATTTCGCCTTCCACTTCGTCCATCATTAAGAAGGCAAATAGTTAAACATTTTTTTGAGGTTAATATAATTACCGTTTTGTTCTAACTTCTAAGTATCTTGTAGGATTACGACAAAGTATGTCCGAGGTGCTAATCAAGTAAGCTTTTGTCACAATCTAGTAGCAATTCAGATGCTGAGATCGAATTTACTCAGCTACCAAAGCTCTAGTTACGCAAACGCCCGCGGCCCTCTGATCTCTCGTGTTATGCTAACGATGCAACACCAAAGTGAGCTTTAACGTTATTTTCATAGCACAGTGTTTTTGTATCAAAATATTTATCTATAAACTTACGATTCATATCAATGGTAATGTTTGCTGTTCGTAGGGTAGTTGGTATCGTAGCTGATAGATAATTATTTTCACGAGAGACTTTCCGCTCACTCTTGTCTTCGTTCTGAGCATGACATACGAACGTAGCATGAAGGTGACTCCGATCCAGTCGCTTAATGGTAAGCTCGTTAGTAACAAGTCTGCGAGGATGGTTGGGTACTAGTACGTCTGAATCGTGAATCAGCTTCCCGTCTGAATACCACGATACGCGGGCGCGGGGTTTTGCTGGAAAAAAAAAGAATAAGTTGTGCTACCAACGTTGAAGTGTCTACATTTGGCCTTAATAATGTAAAAAAATACCAACGGATATTTCTCTAGATGTAAGGCAATTTTTCTATGACTTCTTTTGTCTTCTGTTACTTTCGTTTCTAATCATTTTGTTATTGTGTGGAGTCGAGACAATTTGGAGAACAGAGATCATAAATCGTCGTTATCAAGCATCAATTATGATACACCATAGCATTTCTGCATGTGCCTGTGTACGCAGCACAAACATGCTAAGAGTAGGTAGATAGGCGCTGGCGTGCACGATACACACGACAGTTCTGCTGCGGAGCCTATTTAATGGCCGATAATGCTCTCATGCGTGCCAGAAACAACAGTTGGTATCGACAGTTAACAAGCATTAAAAAGCCCCCGCGTGTAAGGTTCTAAAAGGTCAAATAACTACTTTGCATTTGATCTTGCTGTGACTGGCACCTATTAAAAGGTCGTTCTTGAAGTGTCTACTACCTGCTATTTTGCTTTGCCTAGATGTATTTATCTCATATTATCAATTCAGAAGTTATTAGAGAAAAGTTTTTTTTTTCAAGTATTTCGTGAATTAGCTTGTTCCTCAAAAGCAGAATACTTACATTGTGCTGTCAAACACGAATGGGTTACTATCTACATATCCAAGCCCGTAGCGATGATTGAAACACGCCGATTTCAGTAAATCTTACTGTTGGCTAGAGCTATAGTGGGTGATAAATAAAAAATATAAGGGTAGCAAGCAGCATATTAAAATCAGTGGATGCCCCCACCTCAGTTGTGGCAAATTAGATTATTGATTGAGTAGAACGTTAGGCACAAATCAATAAACTTCACTATGCGCCCCAAATCCTAGCCCAATCTGTGTCGGCATGAAAATAACATTCGAACAAATGAATAGAAATTATTCAATTCAAAATCAGTGTCGTTTACCATCGATGGCTTCACAGGTGACGACTAGTGAGGCACCCTCGTCAAATGGACCAATAAAGCCTGTTAGGGTCTTGCCTTTCTGATCTCGGATACGGACTTCACTGGGAGGTACTGCAAAATAAACGGATGGCTTGATTTGTAATATGCTCAATGTATACAATGAGGCCTGAAAAAAACGCTTGCTTCTATAATAGGACACACACATATTTATACATACGTATATATATATATATTATCTCTTCAGTAGAGAAAAAGACAATAGGATAACACAGGTACTTGATCTAGATTTAACTATCTTAAAATGGGAACTTAAAGTGAACATCTCGTTATAATGCCGCTATGTTTTGTCATACAAATAAAGTGTCTATAAATATCAGATAGGAGTTGATAGTAAATGATGAATGAAAGAATTATACCGAGTTTTATGTACCACTGAAAACATTATATTGAAGTATTCTAATAACTTTCGTTTCATCCCATGCATCTGTGTGACGTTATTGTGCCGGCGCTGCTAAAAATAATGTAAATTTTTCAGTTAGTTTGTGCTGAATCCCGATGATGATTTTGCTTCGAGGCCGGCTCACTTACCAACAACGTTTAAGTGAATAAATCGGTTTTGTGAGGGCCTATTTTTGTAGTCTGCCCGACAGCGGTACTGGCCAGCATCAGATTCAAAGACAGGCTCTATTTTGAGCGCAGGTGGACGCATAAGTACATAAAAGTATGAGCGGTTAATGAACTCAGCGTACGGTGTGAGTGTCGCTTTTGAGAGTGGCTGATCAATAGCATCCACTGAGAAGATTGGTGTAGCACTTCTTGAGTACCCGTCGCCATGATACCAGAGAATAAGAGTAAGAGCTCCTTCTCCACGCGCACCCATATCGTCAGCTCTGAGAGGCACTTCGATATCGCATGGCAGATATGCATGCGAACCGTGTACGGCCTGAATCGTAGGCACATCTGCAATAGCAATGCAAAAAAAAAAAACTGCCGGTCGCTCATGATAATTCCAGCAGCAGAACTAGCTGGGGCCATGCTCTAGAACGATCTGACAACAACGAAACGTACGACCGTACGCTTATGGATCCGAACAAATTCCGCTTCCCACTGCACCGTTTTACCTATACGTACCATTTCATACAAACCTTTATGGCTTTTCTCCCTGTTAGCATTATTTGCCGGAACCCCAGTCACCATCCATAGTTGTTTATGCATGGTAACAAACGGAGGCTGAAGTAGTATCGGCAGGAGTTGGGCATAAACGAGTGGAGGTCCCCTCATCGCCTCTAGCGTACCTTCTTCATGCTTTGGAAAAGCACCAACACCCTATCGCTGAAGTAACGCATGTGAACAGAAAATGAATACAGAGAAGTAAGGCCAGTAAGTTTTGCATAATTCTAAAAAAATAGGAACTCGATTTACAAATGCCGCATTTAAGCACATATCTATCATAAAAGCAGGTGTTTATCGATAAGTGGTTTTTCCCCGGTGCAACGATATAGCCTCTACAAAGATCATAGCTTTTCTTCGCGGTGGATCTGGTACTTATGTTTTATGTGTTATTATTTAATGTAATTGTGTGTTCTCATATGCGTCAGAAGAGCTGGAAATCTTACCTATAATTGCTATGCATTGGAGCTGAAAGATGTGATGGACTAAATGGAACCACGAATAGGTGAGACATGCGAAGGTCTCTCATAATACTCTTACGCAGTCTGGATATAAAGCCCGGAATATTTACCTTTGTGAACAAATTGAAAGTAATAGAAAACTCCTATCACGAACCCGTTAGCCTTAATTTATGCGTCGATGAATAGTTGGCATTGTGACGCACAGAAGAGCAATAAACACACTTTCATAATCGCTATGTGCTTATAATTTGTTTAGGTTTTATTTTTAATAATGTTCCTAATTGTACGCCGCCTTCTTTTTTTTTACTGACTATACGAAATTACAAGCCTACTTTTACTCAAACTGGCAAAAAAAAAGTAAAAAACACATGTTCAATTGGCGGCTTTTATACTCTAAAATATTTCTATGTATGTGATTTAATAATGGATTAGAATACGTAAAAATAGTGTAGTAATATATTCCTGCGTAATGCGTAAAACGTAACGCAAAGCGTGTTCTCTCTTTTCGCTGAAACAGGTTTAACCTACTACTATCAAACAGTGTATGAGGGTATAAGCGGACCTTAACAAAATCGAGTGCTTAATATGCGTTATATCATTTAACATTGAGCCAATAGGGATTACCACTAAGCAACCGGGGCGTTGTTTTAATATATAACGCTTTTTTTTTTTACGATGACACGGTATCGTTTGAAAAGCGCAGCTTTTACGCCTTTGTCATTGAAATTGATATATTCCTTAGAATCCGAATGTGATCTGTTTTTTTGTTCCCCGCGCTCGAGTATAAAGCTGTATAGGAGCGGATTTGGACGTAAAATTCGAAGCATACGCGTACATATAATATCATACGGTCCCGTATGCTATTATTGTACATTGATTACTCATTGTGTAAGAGCGTATCTGCTGTTGCGTTTATAGGGTAGATCAGCGTAATTCATCATGCGGTATCCCCAATGTCCTATTCTACCTATCTTCATAACAAAGTCGATACGTGTGTTCTGTTCTACTGGCAATGAGTCATTCCGCTCGTCGGCTAGCACTTCCAGTGAGGACTTCTGCTATTTCATACGTAAGGGCCTGCCATTCTCCCATACCGCCAGCAATATATCTCCAAAGATTTATTTGAACTTTCCTTTGCAGTGTGCTAGGCATCGATATAAATGTGCTATAGCGGCTTTTGTTATTTGCTAGAAATATTTCGGTGTTTTATCGTGTAGAATGGCCGCGTCCGTCCACATGTGTCCGTAGACAAATGAGATTCAACTTAAGTACGAACTGTGCGCTTAATGTAGTCGGTAATGATGACCGACGCTGGGTGAATAGGCCTTGCCGATTCCGACAACAAAGCCGGACAAGTAGAGTTGAACAGAGTAAAAAGCTGTACGGAAAAGCTAGGGGGATCTATTACAATGTTAATTGTATCACTCCGCCTGTACATCGAGAGAATCTTTATGTCACGCTAAATTTCGATTCTGACGAAGGCTGTGTATGAACGAACGCCCGTCTTCGTTCAAGTGTGTAGTCAATTGTGATTAAACAGTTTAAAAAGCTTTTTCCATGGGCATAGGTTTCGAATGTTGAAAATGACTTCTCTAGCACACCTCATATTCAAATGTCATCAATCATTCCATTGCGTTTACCACTGCAAAGATTATTGAAGCGACATATATTGTTGAAATCTGCATAAATGAAACTTTGAGGATCACAGCGAAGGTCAAACGGGAGAACGAGCTTCTTTAAGAAGCACTTCATATGGAGTCAATTTTTGCGGAATCAACGTATGTTTCAGGAGATCGCGTAACAGAAATATGCTTCGACCTTAGCTCAACAAGCTCAGTGTAACGTTAGGAATCTAACAGTCTTTATATAAGTTGATCATCATAAGTCGTGTCTTTTCAATGTTACTGTTGCAGCTATTTATTCGATAAGGCCACGTTTAGAAGACCACGAAGAGAATTTTTTAGCGTCTGGAAACGACTGGTCATGTACTGCTTTTGCTAACGATCTTATTAGATAGCGTCGAACCTCAATGTATCTCGTAATAGCAGTTCCCGTATCTACAGAGAAATGCATTGTTCCCCAATTGCCATGATACAGACATCATGTGCGAATACATTGTTCAGTGTATCATATCCCTTCAAGAACTCTTCATTCCAATAGAAACTTTAATAGTTACGGTACGACAGACGGCCAGATTAAATGCATTTCCTGTGAACTTACAACAGAACGTGATGACGAAGCACAAGCCATTCTTCAGAGGACGCTGCAGAGGATGCTGGCCAGAAATTGTACCACTGGAGACAGCTACATCGTTTAAGACCGAAACTCATCCCAGCCTTAGGCTAAAGATAACACCAATCTTGCTCAGAATATAGGATAGAATGGTGGCGGCCGATCCTGATAATACATATGTCCTTCATATCATCTACGCTGCTGCGGATCCATCGCACAAGAAGACCTAGCGCGTTGCCCGCTTCTTACCATAAATCGATGTTTTAAATGACATGCTTTGCGTTCACGACGTTAACGCGTTGCCAGTCATTGTCGAACGCTGCTTATGAAAAGAGATGGATAAAAACACCAGAAGCATTGTTCGCCTATGTTTTCAATAAATGCCGAAGTGCTGTCTCGAAACCGCTATCTCTAACCTTACGATACTCGCTTGAGAACGGGGCAGCTTCAGCCTACTTCGAACTGCCATCGTCAGACTGGTCGATAAACATAGGGATGCAAACAATCCATCCACTAGAGGTACGGTTGTTCTCACTTCGATCCCGTGCGAACTCGTATAATCTTCTGTGTCATCTACGTTAATTTAGTTAGGTAAGGTGTAATCCTTGCAGGGCAACTGGCCTACTAGTAGAAATGTTCATCTGTCATGCAACTCTTAGAGGCGTAAAACGAGTGCGCTCTTGTGGTCAACAATAATTTTTTACGATCCTTTGATTTTAAATCTGCTCTCGAAACGGACACTCATGACAAGCTTCTCTACACTATACAGAAATATGGTGTAAGGAAGGCTCTAATGAATCGGAAAGGAATCCTAGGAATCTAGGAAACCTAGGAATCTTTAAATTCTAGAAGTTATTGATAGTCTCTTTATTATTCTCACCATACATTTTGTTTCTTAGGAGACAATTATTAACCCATTTTCGTATACATTGTACGCTCAGTGATCTAATGAAGCATTATATGCTTTGTAAAAAACGTAAAGTTGGCGCTAACGATGTGGAAGAGTATATAATAGTCAAAAATGAACAGTGAATGTTGTTTTCCAGAAGCCGTTAGAAAGTTCCTGAGAGCGGTTTCTTAGTGTTGGCCCTAAACTGGTGGTGCTCATATGCACCCTATTGGATTTTGAGAATCAACATCAAGCTTTTGACTATTACTTTGGGTAGAGCTTATTAAAATGAAGCTTGTTACGGGAGATCTAGGCGTACATATAGACCACTTCTCTGAAGACGATTACCCGACTCAAATGGTAGATATTGCTACACGAAAAGCAGGCTGGAAAAAGCGAATATTTGTTCTTCAATATTCCAGACTGTCTATATAACTGAATAGAAAATACGTTCTTCCTTTGATCAGATACACTGCGGAACGCCGTCCAGGAAACAAGTAGAACCATGATCTTAAAAGTGCCGAAAAATTTCGTATGCCAAGTTGTCCACTGTTGCAGAGTTATAGATCATTAAATAAAATATGACGATGTCATTTCAATTGGCGAAGCAAAACGATACGAAAACAAATGTACTCAGGTGATGACTCAGGCAAAGGTCCTTTTTGATGGTCAAACGGGTACACGAAGTCATGAAAACATTAAAAAAAGGCACTGAAAGGCAGCAGTAATCAATCATTACCCTCGTACGAATCATCACCCTTCGCTAATCTCATGTATGTCTATGGGTATAATAGTAAAACATGCACATATATATATATGTGTGCGCACGTCGTTATGTCTTTATTTTTGGTGAATGCACAAGTGAACCTTATCACCTTATTTACTACTGACTCGAGCTCCTGTCCTATTTTCTATTGATATACGTTTTTGAAATGGCTGGCAAAGGGCAGTTTTCTAAGCATCTGTACATCGGTTACAACCCTACACCAACACTTTTCTTTCAATCGATGTAGAGTATTACTAGAGACTGACTGAGATTTGAGCTACATCATCGTTACCAGACTACGCAATCGAAGTCTAGCATAGCAGCTGAAACTGAGCACCTTCTTTAGTGTGAACGTCAGAAGAGCTTGTTCTCTTTAATTTCTTTTTGCTCGCCAGTTCTGTTTAAGCTCTCTGCTTTTCTTGCCAATCTTAGACTTTCCATGCTCGCACATTTATGCCCCACCTATAAGGGACCTCCAAAGCAAAACGGTCACATTGGACGGCAATGCAAGGCGCAAATATGATCGCGCTCTTAGGCCTTCAGCCTTAGCCTACTGGATAGATTTGCCGATACACCGTTGATGTGTAGAAAAAAAAAACGAATCGTTGTATTTTATTTTCAATTTACGGAAATAATATACATGATAGGAAACGAAATGAATAAGGATAATGCTTTTTTTGATAGTCTTATTTGTCAATTTTACTCTCCATAAATACTTACTACGCTCGTCACACGGAAAACAAACATCGAATGATGTTTGGCTCAAGGAGTTAGAATTGTTACACTTCGTTGAGTACTTCGTTTATCGTAATTTCGACTTCGGACGAATGCTCCCGCTGAGGTAGGGAACTAACGAAGGAACACGAATAACGAAAAATTGCTGCAAAGAATTGTCAAGAAATACAAGAGGGATAAGTATACACGGCCAAACTAGGGGAATGAAAAATGTTTGAATAGTGTTAAAAAAAAAAGCAGACGACTTTGCTTCAGCTCTGAGCGCTTCTTTTCGTTAATTTGATTGCTGTAGGCAGAAGGTGTTTCGATCGACGGGTGCCAACCTTTAGTTCGTACGAATATGTAGTAAATTCTACAGTATTATTGTCGGCATGTCAGAAAATACCGCGCAAGGACGGTAGCTAGGCTATGTGCTAAGATCGAGCTTGTCGTCGGCTTCATTTATTTATAAGACGGATATTTGTACACAATTCTGCCTCTTTCTGTCTCCATCAGATGTCGATCTCTTTTATTGATTAGAACAATCATAGCGATAAGTCATCGATGAATCTATGTGATACAAAGGAAAAGTTTTGCAACTTCAATAAAACGAACAGTCCGACAGCTGGGTTAGAAACTAAACGTTCAATTCGATAACCTCTAGCTTTTGTGTCTTTCCACATTAAAATGCAGCCGAGTATATACTAGAAAGACGAAATTAAGCGAGAAAATGCCGTGTTATAGATGCATTAAGTTGGTCCAGAAGGCTAAGGTATCTGAGCCTTTGTTTTCAGGCCTTGTTCGTCAAGAGCTCAGTCGTGCCTACTGTAAAATCCGATTACTACAGAACTGAAGTTTCGGCAAAAAATCTAAAGTACAGTGAAGATAGGTAATATCGAAGATATAAACATGCGGTATTGTTGGATATAGCATAGACGAAATTTCTACGTACCGAAGCAATACGTCGCACACGTATGCTTAGCTGGAAGAATTATAAGTGTTACCCGATGAGTTACGCACGGCGATGTCCTCTTTTGATTTAATAAGGTGTTTCTTTTTACTAAAGACTACTTGAAACTGGTACTTAATAATCGATTTTGGATTTGCTTGAACTTGACTAAAGGTAGGTACAATGCGACCAAAAGAAGTAGCAGACTTTCACTTTTTGAAATTCCGACCCTTTGCATGAACACGAACCCTTGAAGGCCCTACACGGGCAATTTTTACGCTCTTTTACATCTACTAGAACCCGCACAATGCTTACAAGACGTACATTCGTTTACATAAATACACAAATGGCGTTTGGAGGGCTGCATCCAGCGTATTTCATATTCTTGGCCACATTCGAACCAATCCAGCCAGGAAATCACATTTTCCTAAAAACTATATTGATCCAGTTCCGGCCTAAAATTACCAGGTTTCGCCTGCAGCATCTAGGTTATCAAAACGAATAGTATGGTGAAATGTTTTCTTCGATCATGGTCTAATGGCGGCAACGAGACGAGAACAGCAGTCATCATGTAGAAGTAACAATGTGGAGAAAAGTACAAATTGTTGAATCGAATGATCTTGATATAACCTCATAGTGTTAGAATTTACATAACAGATAGTCACTGTGAATTACGGTACGTATAACTAGAAAATATTCCTACAGATCGTGATCTAAATTAAAAACCTTTCGAACTTTCCGTGGATGTAATCTTGAGCAGTTTTGTTAGACTCGACGCAAACTATTGACTTTATCAGATGGCAGAGATCTAGAAAGTAACCATAGTAACATAGAGCTCTCGTTACGTAACAATATCTCGAGCTTTTACGGTTATGCGAATGCTTTTTATAGACGGACTTAATTGCTGAGGTGGGCGTAAGAGACTCGTCACGCTTTGCGTAGAAACCTCAGCGGTACGGCCATCCGTCCGCAAGTCAAATCGTAATCTATCATTATACATTTCAGCTTTCGAATCTATTAAGCCAGTGTCGCAGTTGATACGCTTCGTGCAGTGTAAAACAAAGCTTCAATTCTCTCCGTTCAATGTATGCATAATCCGTATGAAAACGCGGCAAACGTACCTGCAAATAATGGGACCTTGGCATTATAGACAGGCACATAATTTATATGATATATAAAAATAATAATAATTATATATATATCTATTTTTATGAAGCTAGAGACCTTTCCGTATAGCGTTGTTTAGTTTCTGTGGTCCTGGTGGACGGTAGTGGATGCTTAAGTGTGTAAGTATTCATTATGTGCATACAATAACCAGAAGTTGTTTATTAGTACAGTTCATGCGTTCTGCTAGTGGAGCGTCATCCTCTGACGACAACGTAAGGCCAAAATGTGCGAAGCCTTCTTTTCAAGTCGTAGATTCTCAGTTGCTAAGGGCGCACTTATAACGGCTGCATCGTTAAAAAGATCCCCAAAGATCAATTCGACAATAAAATACGAATAAGTCGAAGCAAAAATAATGTCAGTCATCTCGTAAAAATTTACTATCGTTACTTAAAATTAGAAAAATAGGACCATTTCGCTCTACTGTACAGCTCGCAGCAGTTTTTTCTTTTCTTCTTATCAACAACTGAACAACAACAACAACAACGAT
Source organism: Varroa destructor (assembly GCF_002443255.2). NCBI lineage: Eukaryota > Metazoa > Arthropoda > Arachnida > Mesostigmata > Varroidae > Varroa > Varroa destructor. Next base: position 24,663,818 of record NW_019211455.1, on the reverse strand, counting down.
GTACTGACCAACACGAAAATAAAAGGAAAATCTATAGTGACAAAAAAAGCACGTTTCCTTTAAAATCAAGGATACACTAGCCTTTGTTTGTCCAATTTTACTACAGAACCGCTGCAAGCGGCCCGCTCGTCCCTGTTATTGTCGACTTTCTATTATTTTTATGTGAACGCAATGCTTCACCGAAAAACCCTACACCGAATTACCTCAATGAGGGTACAGTTTTTTTTTTGCTCAATTTCAAGCGACTTCAGTAGATAAGGCTTCATTGATCGGAATGTCCAGAACACTACTTCCAATCTAAAGTATCAGAATAAGCAAACAGATTTGTCCTCGTTCCCCCGTTCAATTGTAGTTTTGCCCCATCGAAGCAGATTTCAAATGTAGAACTGAGAATCCATCTTCAAGGATAGCCCAATATAAAGTTAATTGGCAGCGATGGCTTCGCAGCGTATGTGATGTTTGCCTGTCCCTCCCATTGACGTTGTGTCAAGTGATATTTCCAATTGGTTCAGACTATTTCAACACCTGTTGTAACAGCAGGAGATTGCTGGAAGCTACCGGTACTATCTGTATTATCGCGGTGATAGCAACAGCAGCAGTACATATTGGCGGCAGTATATACGGTATATGGTACCAAGCGTACCAATGACAGCTGTTACCGTCAGCTGCGTGCATCGTTCTCATGAAATTGTCGCTAAACCGAACAAAAGCATGTCACCCGAAAATCATCCAATGGATTGATTGATTTTGACAACCAAATAACATCGAGTTGATGCTGAAAAAACTGAAGAAATAGAGAGAAAAAAAAAAAAAGGGTAAGAGGCTGGTGATAAGAACTATGTCAAATTATGCATAGATCCACTCTGAAAGTTATTAAACGATATTAAATTTCAATACAATCAATTTATTGTTAAATGTACCAAGCCTGTTCAGATTTATATGCGCTGTCAATGGTTCAGTTTGAAGAGTTATGATGATCTCTCGCTATTACCTCACGAAGTCGTTAAGCGCTATTCTGGATAGAAAGTCACAACATGAGAGGAATCATGCTAAGGCATCATTTCCTCGATTGTGGCTAGCCTGCTTCGCATATTATCATATAATTTACAGTAATAGACTGGTCGTTTTCTTGATACAAAAGCTATAATTAACCATCAAGCCTAAAGTGAAAGAAGCAAAGCGGTAAAAGTACTTAGTCTGAGGTTTTTAGAGCCATACTGTGCCCTGTACTCAGCGCCAACAACAAAGCTAACGGAAGGTACCAGGTTATCTTGGGCTAATCGATGCCTCTTACTCATGTAACGAGATATTTCATGTTTAACGCGTTCACTGCCATGACTATGAGAACAAATCGTCACAATTACCTCTTCGGTATAAAATCAAGAATTTACTTTCATTGGACGGTCTAGCTGGATTTACGGAAATTTTACTGGACCTACTCCAGCAGACTCATGAAATGGCCTGGTATAGAAGTTATTGCATTCGCCTGACACCTAAAGCGGACATAATTACAGTACCAGTGTTTGTGTATATTGGGTAACAGTCATAGATTTAGGTAAAAAAAAAATGTCAGGCAGGCACAATTGTCACCATCGTGGCTTTATTCTGTACATTTTATTGTAGATTTTTGACAATATACCGAAATCTAATGGTAGGACTATGCCAGTAATTGTTGATAATCATTATTTTCTTTTTAGTATAATTCGTATCGTCATCGCGCTGCATTGTTGCGGTACTTATTCGATCTAGATTTGACTTCTTGTTTATGCTCGCTCATCCCCCATCGTCTTCCTTCTTTCCTGAATGATTCTGCCTATTATTGTTTTTTTTCCTGCTTTCTCTATCGTTATCGTCTAATTATAATTATGATTCTAATCGTCCTTTTAACTCGAACTCTCTGATAATCGTCGGTGGCCGCGGCTACGCTATTAAAACGGTGGGCTCCCTCACTCACTTTCGGCTTCTTAGAATGAGGAGGGGCTGGAAGAAAAGTAATTATGTTAGTGACATTTTCTCCAATTACCAATGAACACTCTAACCCACCCGCGCACGCAGAGATTGTTATATCGAAAGGCAAACTAGATTCCATTTATGCCATATTTATTCATATTAAACAGCCTTAGGCCTAGGTAAGATTAGAAAAATTGGCAGGAAAAAGCAGCCCATAAACGACCGATACCGGTCGATGATTTTTTACGACAAAAAATAGGCTAAATACTGGTTAGTAGACTCTGCATTGCAACCAACTGTTCGAGCGCTGATATTAATAAATCACTTTGGTAATTTTTACAGTTTAGAATTTACATTTCGAGTTAGGATATACTTGGATAGGGATTCAATTATAAAGGTGACCGCAGTAAGGGTCTCCGCCCTGTTGCACCACCATAAGTTGGTCTAACTTTTTCAACCCCATGAAGTGCCAAAAACGTGCAATAGGCATACATATGTTGCAACTTTCCGTTGTACAAATTGGAGTAGTCTCGAGTCATTTTTGTCTGCGAAAAGGAGGCGGAGTACACTATCATATGGGACGAGCCGTGTGACATCTAGACAGGGATTAGAGATGTACATATTTTAAAGGTTACTTCCTAGACGTGAAAAGTACAGTTGAGCCTTAGGATCACTGCCTTTTAGAGCACTGAACTTTAGCTTAGCTGCACAGCTTGCACTAATAAAAACAAATGTTATTTTATGCAAAGTTAAGGAATACACAAAGCAGGTGTCGACTGATGATGAAATGAAACAATTAACAACGTATTAATTTAATGCACCATAAATAACACCCGCACGTATTGCCGAAAAACGTTGAATATGAAAAAACCGCAGTAGAAGCAGAGTTGTCTAAGATGCATGATGCACAGTCCGATGAAAATGCACAAGATACAGTTCTTGAGATGTGGATACGTAAAGAACGTAAGTTGTGCTGCTTCACTGCAAATAAGTAGAATCTATTGATTGAGATGGAATTAAAATTTGGATTTCGACATATTTGTAGATGCGACTTTCAAGAATCATTTGCCGCTACGCGCACCTAATGCTCACGGTAGCAATTTCAATGTACATAATACGTACATACATACTGGCTGTCATTTTTCATTGTTTATATTAGCCGAGAGCAAAAAACCTATGACAAACGAATATTATTTTATAGATGTAAATTTACGGCTAATTTAAGTTATTATCTTAATGTAATCAATTGTCCTGTTTTACCGTCATGTTTTTTCAACTTGACCGCTTTAGCTAAGTTATTCATGTGCATGTGTGCAGCTTCACCAAATCATTTACGATTTTAAGAAGCGAAGATTAGCTGTATATAGATGATCCAGGAATCGCTGGTCTAATCCGTGATAATTCGGGCCTATGAAATCGTACACAGCCGATTTAGAGGGATTTCAACTGAGGTATTTAGACTCATAGTATTCTGTGCAACTTCCCGGAACTGAGGGTGCAGGCAGTTTTTATCAACTTGATTCTCTATTAACAGTAATAACTATAACGGTAAATTCAATAAATAATAGCGTTACGAATATACGCTAAAGATCGTTTTATACGAAGAGATTTTACGATTGTATATTAAATACTCAATGATTATAAACGCGGCAGCACAGTATTTGTGCTTTGTTCTACCTTTCAAACATATCGTGTCAGAACGTGTATGCCAAAAAGTTCGCTCGTATGGAATCAGATCGTTTCTGAGCTTTTTTTTTTCGCCGATGAACTTTTAATTCAGTGCCCTTACTCCATTGTTTGCTTTTCAGTTGAGTGATTCCAGAATTACAAGAGAGCTGTCTAATCCACAGGAGCTGTCTATGCCGTATTTGAAAGCTGCACAGTTTCACGAACGCAGGCCCACATATGGTCCCGTTTCTACGAAAAGAGCTTTGCCTAAATATCGGAAGTGACCTTCACTTAACTTTGTCTGAGCTAGAAGACGTCCTATAACATGCAGGGCAAGGACGGGGCTAGAAAAAGAGGCGGTTATTGTATGCAGCGCGCTGGCAAGATAGGAAATCGTCGTTCTCTAGTATAGTTTCTCTTCAGCACATGGAGAAGCCAAAACAGGTCGACGCATCTATGACGCAGCAATGACGCAGCCGGCATTTCGAATAAGTAAATGCTTACGGTATCTGAAAAACAGATTAATTATGTACGAAATCTATTTGTCTTAAGACCTACATACTTGTTACTAGATGACCTTGATCTATTCAATCAACAATTAACACACTAAAATGTATAATAATTGTACTTGTCTGTATTAACCGAGCCACTTCGACTGTTTACTAACGCTTGCCTCTTACCACCACGTTAGTTCTTGTCCTTTCGACCGATCCTACGAATAGTCCCTATATTTATTTAGTTAAATTTGATTTACGAACTGATCCACCAAATACCATCATGTTGTGCTACAGTTCTAACCCGTCTGGTTCCTTCAATTTGCCTCTGGCTGTGTTTTTATTTTTGCTTGTCTAAACACCATGAGAAGACACGCAACAGCGACTCCACTCACAGAAAAGTCCACCCAGAAGATGCTGATGATATATATATATATATATATATATATATAAACTGGATTTGCTATTGCTACTTTAGGAACCAAAATAATCGAAAAGAAGGACCTATCTATGGTGTTATGGCATAGTTTGTCACTTCTGCAAGCCTATACGTCACCGATGTGGACGTCTGTAGATTAGGTCGTGACGGAACTCGTGACCTATCGCTGTCATGGTTTTTAATACTGTAGCCAATAGTGCAACGTGGATGTAACAAAATCAGCGACTGCATCTACGTCCTCCATCTTAAACAAGAATGAAATTCAGTCGAATCGTAGAAGTTTCCGTCGCGGTGAGCGTTTTTAATTGATTGGTGCAATGGACATAATGGATTATTGTCACATTAGCTTTATCTCATTAGGTTCACTATGGCTATTCGTTCATGGTACGGGAGTGAGCTAATATACATAGTGTAGCTTTTAACTTAGTAAGGCCTCTTATTTACGTTTAACACTACTACTTATTTACATAACGTGTACAAGTCCTCGAAATCATCTACGTTTAGGTGTAGCATCAAGGACTTGCCCCGGTAGGAGTCAAATCGAGGTGGATCTCGCTAGACTTACCTGGGTCTCTCCAACGGACTTAAGAAACGGCTACAAACAAACTCCTTATTTTTCTTTCATTCCTAAAAAAAGTTATCATTATTAGTATCGGATAGTAATTTTTGCCATCACTGATGTTCGATCCAACGTAGCAAAATGTTCATTAGTTATCGCTACCGTGGCAACAAATAAAGAAGATACGCATTAGTCGTTCAGATGGCGCTACCCCATTAAAGTTGGCCTCTTACTCTTCCTATCAAACACTCGTTACTCTCTCTCTCTCTCTCTCTCTCTCTCTCTCTCTCTCTCTCTCTCCCTCTCTGTCTCTCTCTCTCTCTCTCTCTCTATACGCATGGGACTCCATATTCACCCCTTAAAAGTTATCTGTCGCATGTTTCGTCAAAGAGAAAACATATATACGTGCCTATATTTAGCGGCTACTGCATCCCTGCCATTATTCTATCTTCCGTCGGTGAACTTGTGCGTTTACACTCTTGACTTTTTTGGTGTTTAATAGAATATATGCGGTGCCACATATGTACGTACGTGCTTTAGTATTTCGCTGCGCTCCGTGCTTGAATCCTAAATAAATTGCTTGATAGTGCTTGAAATAGTCAGAGTGAATCTAAGTAAAATCGCATATTAATGCGGATTGCTCTGCATATAATTGTTGTCATAATAACCGAGCTTTTTCTCACAGAGGACGTAATACTGTTTTTGAGCGGGATCGTCTATTTGGCAAATCGATTCATTTTGAGTTACTATCTAGCTGCGACCCATCTGAGCCGCGTAAACATTGCTCGTTTAGGTAAATCTGAATATAAGAGCAAATGATCGACAGGATCATTCACTCAATCACAGCTGTCAATACGACTTTACCATGAGAACACATAGGCACATGAGTGCAATGGCCGACAGGGAATAATAATAATTCTGGATTGTGTGCTTCTGCACGTCGTTGATGTTCGCTAGGGTACCGATCGAGTCATTGTAATAGCGGCCTCTGTTGCTATCATCAATAGCCGTCCGATCACGGTTTGGCATTTATTTGATTCTTGGTGGGTTGCTTTAAAGCATTTTGCTACATTTCACCGGTAATATTGGCTGTTTATCACCTTCTGGAGGCCACATGGCCGGCCCAGAATAGAACGTAAGTGCAAGCCGGCGTAAAGGTCATGTGCTACTAAAAGGTGAAAATCTTATCTCGCCACCATATAAACTACGCTATAGCATATTTATCAAGGATAAAGCCACACAAGCTGATTTCTACTGGGGTGTGATTCTCCTCTACTGAACCTTTTCATGAAAGCATTTGCCCACAACTTACTCTACCGTCACGTATTATTAATGTTTTCTTGAAATTGTACTAAAATCATAATTCTAGGTGATTTTAAATGTATATCTGTTCTTAGCAATTTCAATGGAATGGCTTTCGCTTGTATAATATGGACGTATTATTGAACGGTGTTAATAACAGTTTCCCTATAAGCATACTGTAATCAGTCACCTTTTTAGGCCTGTTTTATTTTCTTCTGTGTTTTCGTATCGTCCGTAGTCAATACGGCTAGTACTTACTCAGAGAAAAACGTATCTATATATTCAATGTTGTAATACTGACTAAATTTAATGCGAAAATCTTTGAAATGCGCTAGTCCACCGGCGAGATGCTTCACCTTGACGCCGGAAACCAGAGTGCTACCCTGTAGTCGCAATTCGTTTAGGAGTAGAAAGTGGGAGCTCATTTCTGCGGAACATTTTCACCAGCCATTGTTTGGCTGACCAGCATCAACCACCAACTCGGGAAGAACTACTTCCTGGTAGGACATCATCACTATATGACGACTGAGTTTATTGAGCTTGTCAAACGCGGGAAGCTATGAAGACGAGAGAGACCGTGCAGGTAGAGGCAAAAAGAAAAAATTATCGCATCGAAATTCGGTATATATTTAGAAAATGCTATTTTTCTATTTTACGGTTAGAAAGGGCAAGTTGTAATTAAATAGATGATGAAAATGTGAGCAGTTCGTTACTTATTTGTCATCTATTATACTATACATAGTAATCAATTGTATTATTATGATGGTGGGCATTAATTAAGCTACCGCACTGTAAAGCTTGGAAAGGTTGTTTCTACATGGAGCACGGGTCGTACCTAGGTCGAAATGAGGAAAAGGTGGCGAAGGACTCCGCGATGTTTACATATCCTAATTTTAGTTTAAATATCGTTTCATAATATATACATACAGTATCCAAATTGTAAGAATTTTAGTAGCCCAATGAACGATAGCTCAGCTGTCGGTTAGATGAACAGCTGGCACAAGTACGCCGTTGATCATCACGAAAACGTGCATCCTACAAAGATATGCTTTAAAGTACACAAAGGTAAACTTTACTTGAGTTTGTACCTAGATCACTTGGTTATGGTGACTTTATAGAACTTATACAATGCAGTGTGGTTACAATGGCAAAATCGCACTCAAAAGTAGGACCTTGTCAGATTCGTCTGCACAAGTATCAGTCAATTGGCTTGACAATGATTCCTGCATAACATTATTATACTACCAAAATGTGGTTGATTCTCAAATAAGGGGTTTGTAACAATCACATGCATGGCAGAAGCGTGCAAATGATGCTATCACTTTTTTTTATGCCTAGTATATACCGGTGTTTGCTAATAAAAGTTACTTTTACAGAAACGAAGATGCAACTAGACCTTTATGGATAGCAAGAAGGAAAACGAGAAGTTTTCCAAACCAATCCAAGCATCTAGCAAAAGAAGAATTTTCCATAATTATATTATAGGTATCACGGCGTGGGCTTTTCTTTGTATTCGTCGAAACACCGTTTCTGAGCCGAGAACGATTCTGCCGCTTAAATAACTGGGTTTCGAAGTACCAAAATAATGAATGCTTATCACAAGGGTACTGCCATTACTTCGTATATTGTGTGGCGAGCGCAATGCATTCTTTATTGAGATGCAAAGTATCATGCAAAGTAGAAACATATCAAATATTATTTTATGCTGACTTTGGTCTGTTATCAAGAGCAGCGGGCCCTCCAAGAAATATGTTCATCTAGATAACGAGAATTATGCAGATGTAGTGATACAACGAACGGCTAAGGCTACCTAAGGTTCAAGATGGCGAAGTTAATTTGCTTCGAAGACATCGTTGCTTCAAATTGGTTAACTAGTCGCTCTATTCAAGTTTGCTAACCGACCAGACCTAATCTGAGCGCCATACTATAGTTTTTTAAATTTACTGCCATTTAATTAATTATGAAATAACTTGAACTATGAAATGGATGCGCTAAGTTTGGTGAGCAAGCTGACCTCGTGACGTAGCTCACTCGTAGCTTCGATTCAGTGAAGGGTTCTAAGTAGCTACTTCACAGGATCAATAACCATAACGGCCGTTGCCGCTAGGCTAAACCACTTTACGAACTCAATTTTTTTTTCGGTGCAATTTTACGGGGGCAAATTAGTAGGATGGTGGTACTGCAGCACCATCTCTATGTTTGAATTAACGAGGATGCGATTGTGAGGAGTTCTTACGAAACGGCTGACATGTCGTTATTTGTTAGCTATGTGTACGATCTGCGCCAGTACCAAAAAATCAAGTTTAAGCGCTCAGGATTGATAACACAATAGGCGAAAGAGCCAGTAAACGGATAACTACCAACTCAACACATATATTGATAAGTAATGAGGTTTATATCGATCAAATATCTATTTTAACACTCCCCACTGTAGCTAATCGCCTTGTGCCTTAGATTGGGGTACGCCTTATTTTAGACATATCCAGTGCAGCCTTTCCTTAATAATAGCCGGTTCCACCGTTGGTACATCATATATGTAAAGAAAACGGGAGTGCAACTGACGGTGATAATTTTGGCCAATGTTATATTTAGATCCTGCAATTTCTGTTATAGATGTGTTCTATGGTTTCAGATACAAAGTGATTTTTGGAGTTCATGTCGAGACAATCCTATCCATATTTACTGAACCCCACTGTATATTGAGCTGTCAAATGGGTGTTGAGCGTATTTATAGGTAGATGATTTTTAAGTCACGTATTTGAATTAATATGGGTAGCCTCTGATAAGCGTTGGTGCCATTCGAAAGCGGAGATTTGGCAGTAATAGATGTGCTAATATTGGTAAAATGCTTTTTTCAGATTGCGCCTTTAAGACGCATGAGCTTCTCGCATCGACTTGCTATATTCTACAGTTTTATTACGATAAAAACACAAATTCTGCTCAGGCCCATCGAATAAAAACAGTGTACTGTTTACAATCGAGTATCGTTATGGAAAAAAAACAGAACAAACGAAGTTCTCTCGCTTTCGTTCTAGAAGCTTCGACGCGAAAGATGCTGCTGATAGTGGTCTTTGGACGGAGTTGATAAAATGATTGCGAGGCTTAATAAGAACCACATATAAGTAGTCATTATATCGCCAAGGCAGCCAAAATTTCACCATCAGATAGTTTTAAACCAGTTGGAGAAGGCTAGCTATAAAACAGAGAACCCGATGTTTGGGTACCACATGTATTGACGTAAAATAACTTACGCAATCGTGTTTACATCTACGAACTCTACAGGCACGCAACAAGATCGAGCCATTTCTTAAGCGGTTGGTGACGAATAATGAAAAGTGGATCACATACGACAATAGTGTGTAAATAAAAAAATAAATAAATAAATAAAGAAGAACCAACATGTACTCCAGTATCTAGGACAAAGCCCAAATGGACGCCAAAAGAGAGAGTCAGGGCTCGTGTAACATTGAGTTGGTGGCTCTCGGCAGAGCGATCGGTCCGGACTTCTACTCTCAACGACTAACAAGACTATAGTAAGTGTTAAAAAAAAAATCGACCGCAATTATTGAACTTTAAAGATGTCATTTTTCACCGTGACATTGCCAGACCATCTGTGTCGTAAAAATTGAGAGAACTTAGATGAAAAAGTCTAGTGCGTCCGTCATATAGCCCGAATCTAGCTCCGTCAAACTATTATCCGTTCCAATCTCTGCGGAACTTTCGTAGTAGTGTTAACCTAATGCAAAAATAACTTTTTAGAATACTTTGCCCCGAAACTCATAGAAGTTTTGCGGCGACGAAAATATGGGCTTGCCAGAAAAGTGGCAAATTGAAATCCGTTCAAATAGCTTATATTTAATTTAGTAACATTATTTTAAAATGCAAAAAAAAAAATATTCGTACCAATTCTAGCTTTAAACGGCCAATACTTTTCTTCAGCCTAATACAATAGAGCTAATCTATACAAAGGAGCGTGTAGGAACTAACCAATGGCGGGTCGTTTCCCGAATCTATCGTTTCAACAAGCTATACATATTCCAGTCGTTAAAGGGTGTTACATTTACTTGACAACGAATACATAAGTTCTTGGATGAAGGAAAGTTAACAGTTAAAAACAAATAGATTATTTTTCGGGCTTGCATACAAACTCAAACATGTCGTTTCGGAGTATCGGACAAAGGCAAAATCATCAGTGACACCATTGAAAGCATCCATAGTAGCCAATTTCTTCAGGAACACGAGGTGTCTTGATCAAACTCGAAATAAAGAGACGATCTATAGAATATCAAAATAAAAATATATTCAAAATCAAGCAAATATGCTTAGCTGACAAATCGTTGTAACAATCACCGAAGAACAAAATTCATCACAGATCAAGTGGTTGACGCTATATTAAATATTTATATCATATATAGTATAATGATATAATAAACTATATGTACTCATATCGAAAATCACAGATCGTTATCGTGACAGATAAATTGTTACGCCCAAAGATAAGTGCAATGTAAGGTAGCATTGATATAGGAAGTTCTTTCGAACAACAGTTCCTTGAATCGGTAGACGAGATACCAAAATTTACGAATTACGCCTTTATTAATATTTTCTTCTTCTAATAATAGTTACTATTTAGTGTCATCTCATAAACGGACTTTTTCTATCATCTAAAGCGTTCATTGAACTATAGCAAAAAATTTAATCGAGCAACGTTTTAAAAACCTAACGTTATAACAAATTTCTGTGTTCTTCTCATAGTGGTCATCTAAAACTGAATGTTTCAAGTTTTACGTTTGGCGCCACCATTTGGGGCCTTCCTTCTGACGACAGGCCCCCGGCAGACCCGTCGCTTAATCGAAGGAGGCCGTTTCGTGCTTGGCAGTCTAAAATGAACAACTTTTTAAATATCTGAGTGTCGTGCTTGTCTTGGCAATCTGCTAACGAAAGTTTAGATTTAATTTTCAGGGGTGGGGGGGGGAGGGGGTGTCTTCGCATCAAAATGTTTTATTGTTAAAATTGTGTGAAAAAAATTACTCTCAAATAAAATGAACTTACTCTTCAATTGACACCCATGCTAAACAATATGGGCTTTAACCGGTCGTGGCCGATAAGATGCAGAACGATAGCATGGCAATAATTACTTTTCCATCTGCAATAATAATCCACGAACATGGTGCCATTGGCAACAATTCCCCTATCTTTGTTTTGTGCAGGGTAGATGAATAGTGTAAAAAAGTGCGAAGCAAACCTATTGCCCATTCAGGAACTCATGCACATTTTGCACTTAAAAATAGAAACAAAAAAATAACGATTGTTCCAACTCTGTCAATATATTCAAATATATATGAAATCTCAGATAGTACTAATAATGTCTACTACTACTACTACTGCGTTTGTACAAAAACGCAATACAATCATATTGATGAAGCTGCAATTCTGGTCATAAAGTTCGTCACTAATCTTTTTACTAAATTGATTGGACGTTTACAAACGTGTAACGGCAAACTATTAATCACGAGCTTGTTTTCAAGGTTCTTGTTCTGAACGACAGCTGGGAGCCGTGCCTAAAGCTGCAGTCCTTCATCAGACATTACTGCTTTGCTTTCCCATCGCCATTCTATTTCCCATATAGACCCCGCATGCATCTGTAATAAAAATACGCTTAAGATACAAATAGATTTTTTACTCAAGACACGCCTGATCGTGTTTTCTCTGTCACGAGCCTGTGTATTACGGAAATGGACGATCACCAGTTATGCGAGAGTATGCTTCATACTCAGAATCCATTTGGCACCTTCCGCCGTATTGTTATCATAATTCCACGATTATATTTAGATTAAACTTATTTACTATATGCGTGCGTATACGAGGTGTATCATAAAAATGGCATGGTTCTTGTTTTGGTGGTCTATATCCATGACCAGATTAATAATACGAACAGGAATTTGGCAAAGGAACATTTGCGTGTACATCTGGCAAGTCCGGCGATTTTTTTCGAGAAGTTTCAACAAGTTTTGATTATACTAGTTGACAATTTGGATTCTACACGATGGGAGCATATGACGCTAACTTAGGTACGCGGGGAAACGCAGTGGGTGGGGTCCAGTTGGAGTAAGAGGTTATCTCTCATTAAATTATCGTTAGTTTTTCAGTGGTCCGATGCTAACGTTCATTAAATAATCCCGAATCAGTCGTTTGAAGAAATCGTCTGATGTAGTGTCTGCCAGTGGTAGAACTCGTAAAGGCTAAATGTTAAGTCGTCAAGCGGAAAGTCACCTAAATATCTCGCCAATATGGCGAAAGCAGCGCGGAGTATGTCACTGGTTTTTACAGCAGGAATGGCTAATTGGGCCACAACAAGACGTGCGTGCAATATAATGTCTGCGAGACATATCTTTTATATGGCTCGATATCTGTAAAAGCATGGCATTTGTATTAGATATGTCATATCTGATACAAGATAAGACAGTTCCGCACTGCTTCCGGCTAACGATTACTAAAACCTGATTCTATTTTTGTTAAACAAAACACTGGTGACGCTTAGCAATCGCTTGTCGGACTTGATCAGTGTATCAGATGGTGAAATATCTATTGTCCGATATTCAGAGACCCCATGAAAGTCAATAGCACTGGCTAGATTAAATTAATAAATTGATCAGGGGCTTCAATTCTTTTTCTAAAGAGTAAATATACTCTTCAACTTAACTCCTGAAAACGTATAATATGTATTTCCCTTAGGAAATAGATGAGATCCAGCACATGTTCTGGCCAGTTGGCAACCCATGTCGCTTTCTCTAATATGAATCAAAGACAGATTGAATTGAATTGAATTGAATCCGGAAATATTCCTAATGACTTCTGAGTTCATTCTAGAGGAACTTAAAGTGTGTCTGCTTCAGAACCAGCGGAAATGGTTAACCTTATAACAAATAGGGTTGCCAGTTTGAGACAAACGTTTCGTTTCCTTCCCCTAATGCAGACCCTGTGCCCTTCAACTCGGGCAGGATAACGCACCGCTTAACCCACAATCTACTTTAGGATGGATGATGCTAATTAATGCAGCATGATCAGTCACGTTTTTCGAACACTTGGGATGATTATTGAAATTTTATAAAATGCATTATTTATCTGTTCAGAAATTTTTGGCCACTTCGTTATTATAGGTCCCACAGCTCAGTAAATGTGAAGTTAGTGCCCTATCGACCGGAAATGGATCCTGCTGCCAATAAAAATAATTAAACAGATGCCCTTCTCGTATGCCACAATGTCTGGCGCAATTGTTGACTATATGCCGCTGCTATGCAAACAGAAATTTGCTTTATCTGTTTTCTTTGGAGCGTATTATTATACTCTCAATGTTGCTAACTGAATTTTATGAGACTGATATAGGCGTTTTCCTCGTTTCTCCTTTTATCGACTGCTCCCCCTTTCTAATTGCATGATTGCTGATGTTTACAGATTGTTGGAACAGGTTTGTTTGATTAGCTTGTTGTCGTTTCGTCCTTACCGTGATGGTCATACCGCAGGTCCGGATACTCGAATGAATGTACCCGTCTTCAGAACGCGACAATCTCGAAATCTGACACAATAAAAGCCAGTTTTAAAAAAAATAGCAATATAAGGTAACGTACCGGAACCAGTTGAAGCGACAGACTAAAGAATGGACTACGAATCGCTTTGGAAAGAACCAAATTCGTTAAAAAAAAAAAAAAAAACAGCTTTCAGTCTTTTTTGTACTTTCCAATTTGTTGTCACTTTTTCTTTCTATATTAAACGTATTCTTTTCTTTCTCTGTATGACACAAATGGAAAAAGTATATATATCTATTTCAAAGTCCGAACTTGGGGACAGAGCCTTCTGCAGGAAGAATATCAACGGACTCGTAGAAATATGTTTCAGGCTATTTGACTATCAGCAAACGACGAATAGAAAGCGAAAGGGCTATTAAATAAAGAATTTATTTATTTATCAACCTAATACTTGTCTGTATCGTTACGATCGGGTCGTTTTATCTTTCCCTTTGCCAAGTGCGGACCATGTTCAATTAATTACAGTGGACTATTATTATGCCCGAATGTGGTGGCTGGACCGACCAAAAGGGTGTTACTCTCGAAATCGGTAAGAGTTTGCCGAACATTTAACTTATGAACGAACGGATTGACTGTCTGGCCATCTTGTTTTCTGAGTCAGCACTTCATCTAAAACTACAGATTGAACACGAGCCCCCGCTTCCTCAACGGCGGATGCGTTAGCAGCAACACTCAAAAGCGGTTGACTCTCGAAACTAGTGATACTACGGTCGGCGTAAAGTGGTTACGTCGCACGGTTTATTTTAAATTAATAAAAAATCTACTGTTCAAGATGAAATGAGCCGAAAGCTGATGAAGCAATCGTCTCTCCCCTCGCCATCTCTCCTCACCTCTCGCCCTCTCGCTTCGTTTCGCTCTAAATAAATAAATGGAATCGTTATCACGTACAGTCGTCAAATACATATAGCCTACGTAACATATTTTACTCATCCAGGCCCTGTTGTCACATAAAAAAAAAAAAAAGCCAGCTTCATTGCTTCGGGAGCTAGGCAAAGCTTATCTACTATTGAAAATGAATGAACATTTCAATTTCAGATAAGTAAAAAAGAAATTGTGCTGACAAGTTAGATTACGATTCAGCGTAGATTTCTAATAATGACAAGAAGTTGTTTTGCGCACCCTCTTCAGGGCTAATCCCGATGAATACTGAGTAAAAATGAAAATGAGTGTTAGGAAAACCAATCTAGTTACAGAATTAACTACAAGTTCATCTTGCAGGTCCGATCTAGAAACGACCGTCGATGACACGGCGATTCTAACTATTATACTATAGTAATCTGAGTGATTTTTTGGCAAATAAAAAATGTCGACATAAGCAGTACCAGGTACAGGCTTACTGCATGGCTCCGATTGTTTTAAGAGTCATGATTGTTTGCCTTTACAATTTCCTAGGCATTCTCTATAGAAAACATGCGTGGACCTGCTAAGTTATGATTACACAATTTGAACAAGGAATATCGAATATCGTTGTTTTGATAAGTTTTCTTGCTGTGGCCACATTTCTGTGACGTTGCGTGTTTGTGGGTCTGTTAAGCCCACTCAAATCAGAGATCGTGATTAATTGACGCACTCGTTCAGCCTCGCAATTTTCAAAAATGGATATTTCCAAACCAGTTCTCTTAAACCTTAGGTTATTTTTCCCTACAGTCTTACTAATGCCAGAAAGCCGCTAAAGCTCAAATGAGACGAATTGTTGAGTAAACTGAGGGCTTTGCGTGCTCCTTAAAAAGCAAACAACAGAGCGTATAGCTCCGATTTTAATGGGCAAATTTTTTGAAGCGGAAAGGTACACATGACCCATGTCGCAAATGATCTATGTAGATTTAAGATCGGGCAAAGCAAATCTGGAGAACCCAACCGGGTTAATCCTATGGCCTTTCAATATTGTATAGAGATCATTGTGTAGATTTTGTATCGAAACTAATTACATCCGTGAAACAATTAGATAATCGAGCCAACGTGATTTGAATTAGTACAAATCTTTAATCTCTCGTTTCTAACAATTTCCTATAGATACATATACGCATGGATGATAAACTAATGTATTCGACTTTTTTTTTTAAAGCTGTACGCCTATTTAACAGGACCGTATTGATTTCAGCTGTGTTAGTCCTGTAATTTCCGTTCCGTACATCGGGCACGAATACCTTTTTCCGTCACAGTTTAGCGCTGGGATGGATTGCCTGTCTTGATTCCTTCTGAGGTTAGCACACCTACATGAAATATCCACACTAAGTCTGCACAGTATCCAATAGGAAACTTAACTTAACATAACAGAACTTCCAGCTTCCACTGATCACATAAACACGCGTTTAATCCAAATGTACATGTACGGTCTCCAGTTGATAAATTTACTTTTCTTCTGGTTATTGAACTGGACAAACATAATGACTGATTACTGTTACAGCAAAATATTGGTCATCGGTCGGATTTTTAACAGAAATCTTCATATCTGAACATATATTACAACCGTCGTTGATAATAGGTGTTGTTTTTGTTAATTTATGAAGTCAGACAAGTCTTGTTCTACACGCATACGTGGTGAAACTTAGTTTCCAGCCTAGCCACATCCAAGATATATTTATCGTTAATACTTCGGTTTGCAGGGGACACACAAATGAGAATATCTGAAGGTTGCGTCAAAGTGCCAGCAAGTCGCCAGGTTTAATAGGGCCTGATTGTCCTTCCTCAAATCACACGCAACCTGAACAAAGAAAATCACCAAAGGTCGGAAAAGAAAAACTCATGCTTCACTGGGAACCACTGCTCTTTTTTTAGTCGCACTATTGTAGCGTAGTGCTTAGCCGGAAATCGTTCACTCTCACAGTCTCGTCTGTCGTTGGCGCTCCGTGACCCGTCGACGCCTGAACTCCGTGGCCCAGCTTCTAGTAGTTAACGACTACTGCTAGCCTCCTATAACCGCCATTACTGAGCCGCCGCTGCCGTTAAGAGTCAGTAGTGTGAGCAGATTACCGGTCGTTTAGACTGCCGGTCATTTTCTTTTTTTTTTTTTTTTTCTCTTTTTCAACTAATTTTCCTAGGGTGCCTCCGAGTGCTTGCGCTCCCGCGGGATACTCTCGCTAGATTCCCGTGATGCGGCTTAGATTCTATTCTATTCTACCGTTTGTGGGCTAGCGGCCACAAAAGGCAAATCTCAGAGTTAGCAGCGTTTAAGAGCGTGCCCATACCGCGTGCCGCACGATCGCTGCGGTCATTTTGTGTGTTCTTCGAGCAGCAGTGACGATAGTTTCTGCTGTTGCGAACCTCGTTGCCGCTGTGGCGCGGCTACACGGGATGCTGCGAAATGGCGAGGGTCGCCAGAAGATGTTTCATTTCTTCCCCCTTTGACGGCGGAGACAGTTCGCGCAGAGACGCTGAAGTAATGTAACAGGAATAGCATAACACGACCCTGCGAACGCTGTTACGACGGCAGCGACAACGACAGCTCATCTATCTATGCAGTAACGTTTCGTGTCTCCCCACAAACAATGACGAACGGAACATGGACAGACAAATGGATGGATACATATATTGTTTGAATAAATTGCATGTAGATTCTCTATTCAACTCCTGTGGACACGTTATATTTCGTGCGCCATTTGACAGCTTCACCAACTGAACATCAAGCAATAAAAAGCACCCTAAAAATAGTTAAAATTAAAAACTGTTCATCTTGTCTCCGGCTTATTATGTGGTGCGTTTGGTTCCCAAGATGAATACATAGTGAAATTTAGATTGGTAACAGAAAACAATTTTACAAACGTGCGTCGAAATTATCGATGATCAGAGATGGGTTGATGGAGCTCATCAAAAGGCAAAAAATATTCCCATTTTCTATTGTCATCGAGTATCCTGCTTATGACTTCAAAAATACTAGTGGTTATCGAAGCAATGGGCGCGTATTAACTTTCATTTAATTGATCTGCTAATCGAAATTATATTTGTTATAAAATATTGTTATCAGACTCAATATGTACTTCCAAAGCTTAATCGACTTCGTAACTCCTAAACCTTGCTATTTTTCTACTGGAAAATCCACGGGTGACGCAGACCGAAAGAAGGAGTATCGAAGCGATGTTAGCTCGCTGATTTTAACCCTAGCACGTCGAAGTGCTCCATAAAGCAATGCCTTAAAAGATCATACGGCTGTTCGCTGGTATATGAAGAGAAAATACGTCTAAGACGGTGTTCTTCTATCTATTAAGGCAACGAATCATGCTTTTGATCGTTTTGCCTTACCTATGCTAGCTGAAACTCGCCAAAGTGGAACACATTGTGGGATCGCGCAAAGCTTGTGTGATATTATGTTGTATAAACTACGTAGGCATTTACCGCACCTAACATAATCAGATTGTTGGATCTGTGGGCATACGATAGGTCGCATGTCTACCGAGATTATGCATTAAAAAGTGCTGATTATTTAGGTAGAAAAGCTCAAGCTAATGAGATTTTTACGGTGGAACTAAATTCGCATGCCGACGAACAGCGTGAAGCCCTTTGCCTCTCAGGGTATACCCACATCTATTACAGAAGGAATTATATCTTTTCCTGAAGTACTCTCGAGATCCGTGAGCTGTGAAGTATTAAGAAAGAAAGAGGAAATCGTTTCTACGAAAGCAGGCGCTTTCAAGTAGTGTTACCCAACAATCTGCCTGGACAATTTTCCCTTGTGAATCGTGGTGTCCAAAAAATAGTTGGATCCCTTCTTTGAGCAATCGAGGAAGGCGTGTTCTGCGCGTCTTTCAATTTTCAAGTTCACGGGAGCAGGTACTTATTTGTATTATGGCTCTGCACCTCAATTATTAGGCTTTATTAAAGCCAGATGCAAATATTCCTAGCGAAAAGATGATGCACTGAAGGGCCAGCGCGGGGCCCACATTTATTCGAATGATTCTTCGATGTGCGGCCAATAAGCGTTTGCAGCACGGCTTAGCAGGGCAAACCAATGGCTTCAAAAGAATGAAGAATGAGTGTTTTCTCTTTTTATCCAATATCGACCCGAATATTCCAGATATATGCGTGGATTGCTCGCTTTGAAACTGTATACAAAACAATTCATGTGTACTCTATATATATATATAATAGTTGCTTGCACTAAATCAGGGCTAGCGGCCTGTAACGGATCCTTTTTTATGTGTACGACGTTAAGAACAACAATATTTCATGTTCTGTTATATTGTAGGTCGGAGTAAATACCCTGACTGTGTCAAAATTAACAACAAGGAATTATATATATAAACAGATGTGTGTGTGTATAGATATTTTTACAGCGTTCCAGAGCAATAGCTTTGTCATCATTCGAGAGAGGAGCAGAATCCACAATAATAAACACATACGTAGACAGCAGATCTATCTCAGACGATTGATATCCAAAATAAAACATTGGACATTGCGTTGGCGGATCACAAAGTATGCCCAATTATTTTTGCCGATCTGTAAGTGATTTGTGAATCACTAAGTCAGAGGCCAAGTCAGACAAAATACATACAAAGAAAACCTTCAACTGTTATAAGAGCGAAAACAATAGTCGACTGAGGTTGATCAAGGCCAAGGATTTCGGTCATTGAAAGTTCTGCGGCTATGCCGACTGTCATTTCTGCGTTCAACTGCGACCTCCTAAGACGAAGCAGATTCGGTTAGCGCGAATTTCATACTCTGCTACGAGAAAACGAGACGATGGTTTTTCCTCGTACCTGTATGATTTTCCACTGTTTACTTTGGCGCACGTTCCTTTTTGAACTGGGTCACCGTCGAATGAAGTTATCGTCAGTACGAAGTTATTTACATAAAGGACCTCTTTCCCTTAAAAGACAGTGATTGTTAAACGAATATAAGAAATGATTTCATGACGGAGCGTACACCGAAGCCGTATTTGATGGATGTTACTTGAACTACTGCTATACCCTGCTCGTCACGAACATCGCAGTTCAACATGTCGGTGTCACTAGCTAAATGTTCGACACGTACCTGTAGGTGGGGCGAGTTCACCTTACGTCCTTTGTTGAGGAGTGATTCAGGATAAGAGATGCGAGATTGTTCAGCACTGGTAAACAAAGGCTCCGTCTGCCTTCTGTTAAATACGTGTGAACATATTTCTCATTGAAAGTAATATACCAGCGTCATCGTTCCTCTTTACCGCGGAAGTTTAAATAATCAGTGAATACCGCCATTTATGAAAACTGATCCAAATAAATATTTACACTCATTATTGCCTTGGGTATGATTAAATATTAAATAATAGCTTTCATCCAGTGTAACATTATATCGTTCAATCGATGATACGTAACTGTGGCCAAGGCAAACGTATCTGTTGAGGTCGATTTTTGAGAAACGGTTGCGCCATAATTTTCACGCACGGTCATAACCGGTAGGGGTTTCACAGTGAAACATAAGTTTCCGCCGTGATTTAGGTTAATGGGCTTCATCGTATTTAGTACAGTCAGTACTTCTTTACCAGGAATAATTGTTCATCGGAAGCTCTCGAAATCATAGTTGGTAACCGTTCACAGTAAATTAATTGGCCGTCAAACTAAAATATTCATTAGAATTTTATCATTATTTTAATAGAGGCTGAGTCTTTCGTGCTTATTACTAATAATTTTACTATCTAATTTACAATAAACAGCCTTATTAGAATACATATTTTCGTTCTAGCTAAGAAAACAAGCGTTGCAATAGGTACTTTTCGTCCTTATAGCGCATTCCCAAATCGTATGATTTGTCCTGATCGTAATATGAAAGGCCGTACAACATTATGGAGGACATGGAAAAAAAAACAACCAAACCGTCTCTAGTTCGTCAAGTCTCATGTTGGATTACACCGATTTATATTTTATAAATTAAAAATATGACAATAAGTGGCAATGAACAAGTGTTAGTGAAAACCCCCTGCGGGTCCGACAGTAATTATTGAAGTTACATTAACGGTGCGTCTAGTAAATAGTAGACAATTATTAAGTTCGATGCTAGTGGTGCTAGATAGTCGAATAATTCGCTATAATGGACCATTAGAGAATGGGTAAATAAGGTGGAACATGATGCACAGCCTCCAGTCCTATAGTGTTTTATGATAATTATACGTCTCCAGCCAGATTACATAAGTATTTGGCGTAATTCTTCGAGAAGACCGTATACGCCTATTGTATAGAATATGCATAGGCTCGGACTTAGCCATGCATGTACATATTCTTATTAATCTTGAGAGGTAACATACGTATGTACATAGTAAGAATGGTCGGTATATATTAGTACCGTTGACCGGTCTATCGGAGTATTAATAACTGTAACTTCCATAAATATATTTTTGCTGCCGAGAACTACTTGAGATGTTTGTATTCGAACCTTATGTAGCGTTTTTGTTGTCTTTCGTGTAGACACACACACACACACACTCGTAGATTACAATGGGGTGTTGACATTGAGCGCGTGTTTATAGTTAACTTTTGCCTAAAATTTCCAAGGGTCGTACATGTGACACAAATTGGGTGTTTTGAATAGAGGCTATTTACGGTACGCAACACAAATCATTCGAATCCAATGACGGTTGGGATTGTGTTCGCTAATCCGTTAGTAGTAGAGTAGATGGGAGGTACCTATCAAATAAAGTAAACAAAAATCGATCTCGTAAATTGAATTTTCAACGATATATGATAGGATCCCTTAGGTACCTGTGAGCTAAATTGACCGATTACTTAAAAAATAGCGTAACACCGTAACTGGCCGCTGTTTAAGTGCCTATAATATGTCCTCTAGTTTCTAACAAGCAGCAAACATACATTACGTCGTTAGTCCCTAAAATACCGTTACATGCAATACATCTTTGATCGTTAAAAGATTACATTTTCAGCTCCGATCTCGTAATGATATGCGCTACGTCTCGCTCAGCTTCGCTAGTTAGTGATTATTACCGGCACAAAGGGAAGTTTACCGTGCATATTTAAACACTCAATGCTTTCTGTTTGTAACCTAAAAAAATTATATTTACCTTTATGTTCATACACCTTTGTATGCGCACCGCACTTTGCGTTTTCAGCGCTTCATCGATGTTCGGTCGACATTTACGTAACGAAACGCATCTGATGATACACCAGCAACGAGTACCGTTATCGTGAGATCTTTTTTTAACTGTTGGCGCGTAACCTTTTTATTCCTCACAGCTTTTCCCTAACGGTATCTTAGTCGGTAGGTTGGTGGGTGTTGGCTATGTCGATACTGCTAATGCCGGTGACGATAGCGGCGGCGCAGTTGTATTGTCATCATTGAAGTGGTTTAGGGAAGGGGCAGCTTAGTGAAGCGGGCAACGATGACAGTTTGGCATTGGCAGCGTCCTGGATTTCTGCCCTTCACTTTATTGGACCGAACAGCGGCTAGGACAGCTTCAATGAAGTATGCAGCTTGATGCGTCGTTCCGTTGGTGTGTCCACTCGTTCTTTCTTCGTTTCGGCCATGGTGGCTTATCTAGTCACCACTAACATGCTCATTATTAACATTACACATATGCACGTGCATATAACACGGTGCTAGCTAGCGGGATTAATAAGCCTTTTTTCAAGATTTTCATGTCTTCAAAAGACTTTGCGAAGATAAGCAAAGTGAAGGAGAACGAGAAAGCGAGCAGTGAACCCAGGATGGGCGGGGGGCAGTATAAAGGCAATGGTAGACAATTCAGCACGGCCAGGGGTCCCACTTCTTCTGCTTTCGTTGATGAAAACGCAGCGCTCAGCAGCATAGGTTTTCTATGGTACTGTGCAATGTCTGAGGGGAATGTTCTTGTGTACGTGATTTGCGGTTGTATTTATCACGAAGGTCACTAGATAGCGGCGTATCCGGCGGCTGGCTGTCGCGACAATGGTGGATCTGGGTCGCGGTATTGTCGGTCATAACTTAACGTCTCGACCCACATTTGCAGCGGGTCATCACCGCTAACTACAGCAGGGGCTACAACAACAACTACAACCGCCATAGCCTGAGGTCATTTCAGGGTTACCTATTGTGAATTCGACAGTACTAGTGCTTTGTATCGTTGTTACAAGACCTGTGTTATTGCCCTTTAACGAATAACTAATCGATAGAGAAGTGACATAAAATAAACGATAATAATAGTAAAGCTATTTCGTTTGGGGCGTTAACTGACATCATGCAATTCGAACTCCGAGCCACTAAATCGTTTCCCTCCCTGATTGGCCCAAAGCAACGCGGGGTGTCGTATGTGCTGTTCGATGTCCTGCTGTCGTATCGAAAAGTACAGCGGAACCGCAAACTGAAAGGAGCCTCTGGCGACTCTATTTAGGCAAGTTTATAAAACGATACATTCGGATACGACGGATTTCCGTACGCAATCGCGTATCCGAGTAACGTTCTTATGCTTGCTTATGTGAGTCTGTAACGGTGAGTTAAAGCCGTGACCAAATGTACGGCTCTATCCGTGTTGGATAACGGCCATTCAACAGCCTGTAATCATGGGCGTCGAGCCGATGCTGCCCTAAATGTTAAGTTCATGGCTTTGAAAGTCAATCAGATGCCACTTTATACAAGTTTATAGGCGTTATAGGTCTTGCAATGAACAACGTCGCCGTTTGTAGTAAGTAAACTATTAATACAATGTCTAGCTATGTATGCGCTAACACCATTAGGCCAACAGGGTCTGAGCAAAACTCTGGAAAAAATTAGCCTTTACCATTAGGCGTTACCAAATTTTCTATGTTTACGTATTTCTATGTTCCTCTATGATGGATACCACAAACATACCGGTAATACAAACAGGTACAGTTCGAGCTAGTTACCATTGCGACGGCAGCAACATATGGATATATGAGTTCCTTATGCACTTACGGCCATCTCTAGAGCACGTGGTGTTTTTCTTTTCTCTAAATTTTTTTTCCACATTCATAAACTACTGTTCAGCTTGTGGAATGGGAATAGAAAATAAAGCATTAGTAGAAAATGTGACGTTCGGAAAGCGCGCGTATGCAGACAGGGCTAAGATGTAGAGCACACTGAAGTTGAATTTAACGTATATATATATATATATATATATATATCTAAAAAAAAAACATCCCAGTTGTCACGAGTTAGGATAAAGTTGCGAGGCGAGGTCATAGTTGTACGGTGAGCAAACACAGACCCGAAAGTATTAGAAATTTTTTTGCGTATATAGCCAAATAGCTGAATTGCAAATTTAGTTTAAATTTCTAGGGTGGGTCCTTGCACGGCTATAATTCACTATTTCGATAAAGTTTAAGTCATTATCGGAAAATGGCCATACTTTTTAGTTAGGCTACGTACCTCCGGAAGTAAAAGCTGAAGCATCAAACTTACTTGAGCCTTGTCGAAATTGCAGTTTTTTAAATAACCTAACCTTGTATGTTTAGGGTTGAATATCCAAACAAGCAGAATATACTCGCATGCGTTTTTATGGGGTGTTTTGAGAAAAGGATCTTGGGTCGTGCTATGTTTCTTGTCACAACGATCCGAAGAAATAAATTATCCATAAAAAAGGATCTTATCAATTAAAAGTATTGCCGAGGTTGAAATCTTTGACCTTTTGTTGCTCGGTATTTTACCGCCACCGTCATTACGGTATGGGCTGTCTGTTGTAATACGATTGTGCGTATTTTCTGTATTAGCCTATGTACGTCATTAGCTTAATTCTGATTACCTTTCAGTTAAAATTTATATTATAATGTGTTTCGTTGCACCAAGGGAAGGGTATTTTTAATCATACATATTAAGTAATGGAAAAAAACCCAAATAAAGTAGAGATAATATATGAAGTAATATACATTATAGTTATATAGCATGAATACATATTTTTCTAATCAGTGTCGTCTGAAGCTATTACATTCGTTTTGTTAGTTTCGTTCTACCATTGTAAGTGTGCATCCTCATTTTCCTGTGTGCTCATCGACTATCTCAAGACTATAGACTACCCTTTCATTTACGTAGTCTATGCAGTTTGTTTAACTTTGCAAGAATTAACATTAGATTTTAATAAATGACAAAAATCTTCGTTGTTGGCTAACAACATCAAAACCGGGAGCTCTCTATGAGACGCTGATATACGGCAATCGGCAAGTATTCCTTTCGCGATCGTCCCGTCTCGTTTAGATTGGATTTTTGGCAGACTAGTATGCAGCCCCTCGATGATCACGCCCCCCATCTACTATTACAACAAATACAATTATTTCTTTTTTTTTTTCTCTTTTGTGCTTCGTTCTCTTCAGCCTTGCTTGCGTAAATAAGCAGTCACCATCTTGAATTATTTCCTCTCAAAGCAAGCCTACGGTACACTAAGCTGAGCTGATTTGGAATAAAAGCTTTCCTCCGGTTATTACTCGCGCTGATGCTAAACCACCACCGGTAGTCTGAAAAAGAGAAGAGCATCAGAGTATTAGAAATAGAGACACGGTGCCTGTGGACTGCAACTCCCCAAAGCTTATTGCCCTTTCACCCTTAAGCTACGTCCTGACAGTAAGCCGCCTCCGGCGGTACCGTTACTCGCTCGTGTCGTATTCTTGCTGCTAATAAACTTTCGCCGGACAGAACGTGGGTGCAAATGAGGAACTCTCGATTCAATTTGTGACATAAGTTTTCTGCAGTTTTCCGTACTCACGTACCCCTTGCGTACCTCGCCGTCTTTTCTTCGTAGTCCTTCGCAGCGATCCATACAAGCATCTTTTCACTGTGACGAAAGGCACGCTAACGCATTTATCTATCGAGGATGATCGAGCTAATCGGCTGCGGTGTTACGCAGCTTAGTGATCAACAGCGAACACTGACGCTGACGGTGATGCCTGAGAAAACAAGCTCAGGGCCTAAGACGAAAACGGTAGAAGATGGCGAAATTGGAAGTATTCGCAGTTGGTCGTCTCTCCTTTTCCTTGCCACCATCTCGTTGCGTCGAGTGTATTCTGAGAACGTTTATACGTACGAGATGCCCTATCGTGAACTCTCTTTTTCTAGTTTGTTATATATTTCATATTAACTTCTGCCATTACTACGTGAACAAAGTAAGTAGAAACGACTGTTAAAATTTGTGCCCACGGAGTCTAAAACCGATGTTATTTACGCTTATTGTGGGGAAAGTGAGGAAACCTCAATGGTTGCGTCATAGCCGATCTTGTCGTGTGTATATTGCATCGTCCAATCGGCTGTTATTGGGAAGTGACCGATGCACATGGACGTTTCGTTTTTTTTTTTGTTTCCGTGCTATTACAATTTGTAGTGTTATTGTTATTTCTTGCTCCCTGGCAAGTAACTTACCCTCTAATCAAGACTGAGATGACTGGAATATCGTCTAGCGGTCATTTGGACTTTTTAGTGAACAATGAGCTGGTCCTCGCGTTGCCTAAATGTAGGTATATAGTGACGATAGGACTGGATCCTAGTATGTGCTCGAAGTACGTGTTCCCCTTCTACCTATTCGGACGACCACTACGCATTTGAAATTGATTGTTATGACTGTTAGGTAAAAAAAAAAAAAAACCCGGATACACCACGAAGATGCCAGCTGATCTATGATGTTAGCCAGAATTAAGATTTCTTAGAAACGTACATTTGACAGTAGGCGTATTTACAGCAGAGCAGATGAACATGCAGTCATTCATTTGTTCAATGATCAAGATTCGCCTACCCGTAACTGGTTAAAAATTAGACTGAAATAAATATTTCGGAGTAATTTTGGACAAAAACTAGTTTAGATTTTAAGAATATATTGCATTTTTTCGTCTCCCTGCCGCAATCGAACAGCAATTGTAAAAAATCGTTTTTTGTTCGAGTGGTATTATTGTGTAGGAAAATAAAAGATGCGTCATTTGCTATTGGGAACATTACTACTATTTAATTGGATCGTATCTGCTAGCTTACATTCTTAATAGCGTACACGCGCATTGCGTATTGTATCCTTAGGAAGGCTGTACGTCTTCGCGGTAATTCGAACGCGGGGTCCATTCAAGCTACGATGCACCATTGGTGCTTCGAAAATGTTCGATCTTTCACACTTAACGTAGACCAGTGAAACGTCGTCGTGCGTAAGTAGGGACAAATGGTTCCGTTCGAAAACACGCTCCTCAAAAGTACAGCGTAGCTAACTAGATTTGATGTTTTAATTAACCAGAAATCAACCGCTATGGTCAAAGTGTAAATATTAGAACATATTTAATCGGTATATGGCAGCTCATCTTAACGTAAGTAGCTAAAATACGTAATGGAAGATTACTATGTTGACATTTCTAAAAGAAAAGATATTCTGGTCGACATCAAGCGAAGCAAACATAAGCCAACCCCGAAGACTCAGCGTCTTAACGCTGTCAAAGCGGACACGGGACGCTGTCTGGGTCATCCCTTTAAGAAACGGCTTGCCGGTGTACAGCGCACGAAGGAACCGCAGCGAAAAGCAAACTGAGCATTTGTCACTATTCGTGCAACCTTAATTAAATAAGCCCCTCTGCCTTAAAAATAGTTTGTAGCTCCATAACAAGTCTAATCCTGACCTATTGCACCACACGGAATGCCTTTAACAAACTTTTCCATCATGAATCAAGAGCTACAAAGCATTTATATTTATGGCTTAGATAACGCTATTAGCTAGCTGAAAAGGAGTAACTTGTCTATTCGATCAATTAGTATTTACGTGATCACTATAGATATTGTATAAATATCACTGCTGTTCCATACTAGCAGGTGGTAATCGACGACTCTATAATCTATGTGCAGAATTAGCAGGTGACCAAGCATGTTGGCGCACAAATGACCATTAACAGGAACGGCAATGAAGTTATCTGGCGGCACGTATTCTCCTAGCTAGAAAACTGAGTCGCACCACCATGAGTAAAATAGGTGCTCGGCAAATTTTATCTCAGTAAAGAAACCCAAAGCAACAGCGATGAAGTACTATATTTAATACTCTCCTGCGCTTTCATTACGGTTACAACGAATGGCTCCGTTCCCGTTCTTTTCCGTGACCTGTTCCGTTAGTTCGGTCTTTGTTTCTCCCTGCGCTTCGACGCTAGGTCGTTTGCACCCTACAGACTTTCCAAATATTATTAAAGTGTCATTAGCGAATGAACAGAGCGGGCGATACGCTCGATCTGTAAAGGCACAGTTTCGCTTTCGGCTGCCGCTGCCGCCGCCGCCGCCGCCGCGGCCCCTTTCGGCACTGCTTTCGACAGCTTCGATTATAAATGATTCAGGGAGAAGCAAAACGGTTGTTCTTTTGGGACTTGTTGGCAGCACTAACGACGTCGACCAAAACGCGACGAGCGTACGACTGCCAGCAACGACGGCGACGGCGGAGAAGCCAACCGAACGCTCAGAATTCGTGCGTTTTCGTCGTTTCGTCCGTCCATCGTTTGCTCGGACAGAGCACGCCAGCGACAGCAGCTGCGGCGGCGGCGAAAATATTTTAGAAACGACTTTGCATTCACTCTTTTCCGTGTTTCTATCCGGTTCTTAGCGGAACACTTCTCCGCTTCTTTTTCAATGTACCGGTTGCAATATAGCTTCAGCGGCCTCCGCCGGTATTCGCATTTTCGATACACTCCTCTCCCTGTTTCGGTTCATGCCTCTCGTGTCCCATGGAGACTGCTGGCAGCGCTGGCATTATCCAGAATTGGGGCCATTGGGGGAATTTCCGCTCGAGCGTTTTAATATTAGTAGTCGCAGTAATAATGACGATTCGGAAAAAAGAGGGTAAGATAGAGTGTGAAATAAGGATGGCACAGAGGGACGAAGGTCGGTTGAAGCAAAACCCTAAGGAGCTCGCCCAGCCGACGATAGGAGGACGACCGAAAAAGAAGCACGCGCCGAGCGGACCTATTACACTGTTTCGAAGTGTGTTGCTTATTAAATTCCACCATATTGATTATGACGATTGCAGTGTTGGTACGCTGTTGGCCAATTTATCGTGGAAAACGAATATAAGTCGAACGGTCCAGTGGTTGATAGTAGAGTAGTAATGGCAGTGTACAAGTGATTGCTGATCTCTTATCAGACCGATTGAATACGCTTGATAGAGATTACGGTAAGTTGTCAGAGGTATGGGCGTCATCCTATGAAGTTTCACTATGGGCACAAAGAATAATTTTGCCCTTTGAATTATAGTCTCGGCCTGTACAGCCCGCGCTGCAATTCTCCTCTAACTATTACTAGGATTACTGAATAGCTGCTACGTAACGACTGATTAGTAGATGTAATAAAGAAAAATGGCAAGCTCATATGGCTCAACTAGTTTCTTGCTATTCTCTATTATCATTAAAAAATCGGCCACGATAGGCCAAAATAATAATAATAATCAACATTTAATCTAATAATTCAAATTAGTTCGTTCTTTTAAATATCGATTATTTTTCGTCTAATCGCAATGTTGGATTGATAGGACATCTCTTTATTCTGGTTGATAGCGTGTTAGTGTTTTCATACGCATCCATTCGGTTCTCATGAGTAGTCCGTGAAACTGATCCTACATGAACGAGACGATACGCCACACTATACGGCAACTGTAACTACTACCCCACTCAAACACTATAGTATAGCTCTTTTGCAGCGAAATTAATATATCTGCAATTGTGGACGAGGCCGTTTTTGTATACAGGCAACACTGATCGAATCTGTCGACACTACAACCAATGGTGTAGTATCTTTTCTACCTCCCCTAACTATGCCGAGTCCTACCATTTCACTCTTTGCGTGTTCCGTTGCCTTCCGTCGAGTGATTCCTGAAATACTCGAATTGACAGACAGATTTCCAGTTTCTCACACACATATGACCACGTGGACACAATCAGGGAATGAAATAGCTTTGAGTTCAAAGCTATCGCTTTAGAACTAATCTTGCCGGCTTTCTTGCTGCGCCCACTGCTATTAACAAACGTCATCTTCAAAGAGGAGCGAGCGGCAACGAACCTGTGTCGGACGGCCAGTGATAACGACGGGACAAGTGCTGTCCTCTTTTGCATCGGGAACTTACACTGTGGAGTAATTTCCAGCTCTACGACTATGTCGACGTGATCCACCATACTTCGATGGACTTCTCCTGCTCCTAAGGTCCTAACCTTGGACCTTTTTCCCCCACTACCTTGGCATTCTCAGCACCGCGGCCCATTCGTTTTCCTCAACTCGTCGTCGTGCACGAACAGTGGTAAGTGACAACAGGGACAAACACGATAAAACAAGCGATAGCAAATTATACTGGAAAATTTCAGAAAAAAATTAACTGAATCTGAGAAAACGGACAGGCAGGGTGGGATAGCCTGAGTACACGAGTGATTAAAAGCGTTTGCTTCTATCTCCTAACGAAAGTTAGCCAAATGCTAGACTGTGAACTAATCATATCTGAAATGATGCCTATATAATGGATGATGAATCCGTATAGGCCAAAAGCTATTTGACGCTATCGTTAAAAACTACCCCGAAAACTCTTCTATTATATAATCTAAATGGGCCTTTATAATAAACCATCTACGAGAAAAGATTAATCGGAGTCATTTATGTTGTTGATCCATTTAACTTCACCTTGTAGGGCTATGTGGGCCTGGGATGAGGCTACGTATGGCATTAATGATATCGTGCAAAGAAATCGATCGTTCAACAACGCGAAAAGGCCATGGTTTTTATTTGAAAAAATCATGCCTTTCAGTAATTTACTGCCAAGTTAGGTAGGTCCAAAATGTTCTGTTTATCATAGGGTTACGTGCAGTTCTGCTGTGCAATGTGGAGCCGTGTTTCAAATGGCTGGACATCCACATGCTGCGTGCTATTAGAGAAACACTAAGAAGGAACATTTCTAATGTGCCTTTCAAAGTCAAATGCCAGTATCCGAAACGAACTTGACGGCACGGAAGCCTGTATGACCTTGCATACTATGAAAACTATTGCAGTTATGCATAACGTTCGTATGGATAATTAGCCATGATAAATTCCTACCCATA
Organism: Varroa destructor; assembly: GCF_002443255.2. Taxonomy (NCBI): domain Eukaryota; kingdom Metazoa; phylum Arthropoda; class Arachnida; order Mesostigmata; family Varroidae; genus Varroa; species Varroa destructor. The sequence goes on along the minus strand of NW_019211455.1, from coordinate 24,632,895 downwards.
ATCGTAATTATATGCAATGTAAAGTATACGTTAACAGCATTGTTTTGTCCGAGCGGTGCGTGGTGCCAATGAATTTTTGGAAAAAAAAAACAACGATCAAAACGGTTAGATTTGGCAATTGTTGAAGGTACGCATGTTTTTAAGCTGAGCAATTTGCGTTGTTGGCTCTTTTACAGTGACAGCTATAGCAATATTAGGCCGCGTTTGACGAAGGCAATCTTAATCTGCGTACAAGGGGCACTTAGCGGAAGGTAGAACGAAAAGGGGGCGTCTACATATAATTCTACGATTCTGTTGTCACAGTGTGAATTTGCATTGATGCCTACTGCAAGCAATATACCGAAAAACATTAAACTCTTTAATGCGGAAGAATTGAGAAGGCTGCACGAACAGAAATCAATTTATATATTGGTTCTTGCAGAACTGGGGTGTCAAAACGTGCTTCGTTCCATATTTTATTGAGGCAAACACTTTTTTATTTTAGTTAGGGCAGTTTATTTATAGCTAATGCAGAGCATCTAAAGCAGAAATGGCTTGCGAATCAGAAAATAGTTTCAAATACCTTGTGTGTCTAGGGCAAACTATAAGGTTCCTATTTTTCTTATTTGCCACTCAATTATTACCGACCGTAGACATTTTCATAGATGCTTCATAAATATGAACTAGTGACGAATGTGGTTCGTGACACCCACCGCTGACCATATAGGGGATACGTAGTCGTGTATGAAACGAGGTGATTTTGACCAAAAGTCAGATGCATTAAGTTTGGTGTCCTGAATTTTGTTGAATCATTTGCTGAATCAGGAAAAGTGAGTGTAGAATCGACGTGTAGAAGACTGAAAGACTGGTATATTAAGAGTGACTGAATAAAGATTGAACAGATGATGTTTCTTGTAATGAAACTAGGTTTAATTGTACCCTTCGTTAATCCAATAGCGATTCTGAATCTCGTCAGGAGCGTGTAAACCGCCAGATGGAACAATCGTCAATAACTAAGAACAATGGCCGATCTATGACAGCACAGTCCTCTGTAATGTATATACAGAAGTGTTCGCTAGCCGTACTGAGAAATGTGGTTAAACGGACCCAATTACGGTATCACGACAAAATCTATAAACTTTTTATAAACAGCATAAATGCAATGCTTCTTTTATTTCATTAATGGCCTGTATTGTACCTTAGCGTTGACGCAACTAAAAAAAAAAAGGTTTTTTCTTTCAATTATATTTGCATTTTTTTTCTAGACCTTTGATTGTTATAGAACAAAGCTGCTTAAGAAAAGCCGATACGAGCTCGTATATATTTTTATTAGTTGACCAAATTGGCTGCTTATTTTTGCATAGGAAAACTGTCCTACAATAGGCTTAAACTTTCTGCTTTGACTGGCCTGCCAGCTAGTCGTCTGAAGGATTGACATGAGCCGGTTATATAGATACGTCTCATATTATGGAGATCTCGATTGTTGCTCTACTTACGACGATATGCTTTTAGGGGTATTATTGCTTTATAGCGTCTCTCGCAGCATCGATTCGCTTCGGGACTTTGACAATAACTACTTATTTGTACTCTTTACGATAGCGAAACTCGGCGCGGATTAGCAAATTTACACGAGCAACAAAAAAGGAACTGGCGTTGGGCCCAGCAATGAAAACGGCCATTATTCAAGTTATGTAGTTATTCAAGTTAGTAGGTGAGCGAACAACTACATCTCGACCTTTCACCACGATTGCCTGCTAGTGTACGGCGGCGCCGATGGAAGCCCACTATCAAACGAGCTGAGCTCAACGCACACAGTGGACGATACTGTGACTATCAATCCAGCTTCCCAATCCAATCAAAGACGAAATACACAAAGAAAGAGAGTAAGAAAAGGCCGATGAAACGAACGAGAACTTAGTTCGATCTCAAATTTACTATATCTACCAGATGCATCTTATTTGGATAAAATCAGAGCCGCCGAACAGTAATTCAATGTTCATTTTTCCTGGCTTTGGTTCGTCCCGTTTCTCTTTCCGTCTGCGTTCAATGGCGATCTCTTCGTACTTATCATCGCTCCCCGCCAACTAAATTCATACCCGAATGATCTTCTTGTTTATTGCTCATAAGAGTAGTGCGTACGTATATATGTATCTGGCCATTTGATGCTTTTCATTGACTCTTTTCGTTACTGGTCTCTTATTTCTAAGACTTTTCGTTTCGTGGTCATAACCATTCGCTCTTCTTTTGTTATCCTTATCCCAGTTGGTGGGCTTTTTCTATGCCTTTTCCGTTGCGCGGCCGTCAGCCGGCATTGGGCAAATACGTTGTTTTCGCTGGCCCCCGATGCCATCACCGTCACCGTTTTTGCCACCGCCAAATAAAGAAACATAATTTTTTCTTACACTTACTTCGTGGTGTAGTTTTTTTCTGCGGTCTAATTGAGCTAGGCGGACGTTCAGATAGAAGACTGGCCTGCGGAGTGGCCAATAAGCAATATTTCATTTTAACAAGCTCACACACATACTCATGCACGACGCGCACGAGAAATGACGAGAAACGAAGGTGGCCCGTGCGGCAAGCCGACTCTCTGACGTGAAATCAATAAACATCACGTTTCGTTGTTAGAGCTGTTTGGCCGACTACGCTACCGCTGGTTAGCCCTTCAAAGAAACAGAAGAACCTAGCGGCAAGGGACAAGAAGGAAGCAACAATAATAGTAAACCTGTTTTTATCTTACTAGATGGGAAACTAATTTCGCCATGGATGGGTAAGGCTAAAGAGCTTCAATAGATAAGGCGAATAGGATCATTTTGTAGGAATACCCTGCGCATATTATTATATAGATTTGGCAGCGAAATGGTATTTTACTTACGCACTGAAGTTCGCAGAAACTCGTTATATCGACTTAATAACATAGTGTTAATACGCATTGATTTTTTCTATAGATATCTTACACGTAATATATTTCTATACTGCCGGTCCAAGTTGTACAAACACCCAGATTTTTTTTGAAATCCCGTACGACTGGTTAAATTTTGCTAGAGAATCCACAGGATCTTGACTTAGCCATATCCGTGGAATACGTACCCCGGCTTTAGGGTTACAGGCGTTTTGGTAGCACCGTATGCTGCATAAATATAAGACGCAAATAATACACCCATTTGTATTTATCACGTTATATTCTAATTATCACCGAATTAGCGCGTTTTAACAACTGATCTTAACCACCAACCGTTTCAAAAATGTTGCCATTTTCCAACACATAAATATAGATCTCATCATTATAATTATACTCCGTTCCGTAATTCTTCTTCAATAATCTATATAATGAAGCCTTTTTTTTTTTTTAACTAAAACAATAATAGCTTCGGGGAAACACTTAATTATATTATTATACGGCTGTCGGTTGTCCATTGTAGGTCATCGCAGGCATTATCCACAATTCTATAAATTTCGATACGTACCCGTTTACGTAAAAGGACGACCCGCCAGTTGCCTCTTTTGTTCATCTCAGCGACGACACCGTTCACTTCGTACAGGATTTAATGCATTCAGAACGCTGTGTTTGCCTTGAAATGACTATTCTGACATGTCCTGCTATCAATAGAATGAAAACCAATCTCTACTCTTTTGATAGCTGTGGAAATGTTCGATTTTTATAAAAATAGAGTTTATTTATATACATCATTATTATCGATAACATGAATGGCAATGGTTCAAAAAACTACTTATTAGTATCGTTTTGCATGCATAACTCAAAAGACGTCTTTTAGTCTATTTGACTATGTGTGATTCAGTCTGATCCGGGCTGATTCAAGAGTCGACAACTGAGTTGGTCAAGGTAAAGACAGTAAAGATGTCATCATGGGCATTATCTCTTAGCAACGAAGTGTCAGACTACCGACACAGACTCGATTGACCCTTTCGACGGTCAAAGACACACAACCTATAAACGTTTGCAGTCGGCGTCCCTCCAAAATTGTTGTTTCGTCGAAAAGTCCCGATGTTCATCGCCGGAAGTTCTAGATTAACGAGGAACGAAGTTTGACAACTCGGTCTACTATGGCGCCAACTGCTAGACATTTCAAAAAAAGCTTCTACGTATTCTTTTCATTTGCCACTCTGTGGCGAAGTGTAATCCTTGTGTTAAAACACTACAATGGACACTTCAGCTCCTGCGCGACGTGTCGCACAGAAAGCTACGTTAACAAAGAATTTAAATCGAGTGACTCACTGATTCATGGTGTAGACTCCATTCACCTGAAAAAAAAAATAATAAATGAAAACAGCCACTAGCTGCCGGCGTCCAAGCGGATACTTCAGACGATTTAGTTAACAGATGGTATATTCAGTGGACGGGCGATCAGGCAGTAGAAGCTGAAAGGTACTCGCAGATTATAAAAATAGAATATCTACTGCTACATATATATATTCCGACAGATCCCTATTTTGTTTTCTTTTTTTGCGTCTTATCACTTCGAAATTATTTCGGGTTTAATAATCAAATAAGCATCAGTAATCATCATATTTATGAAGAAATTTAATTTTGTTTTGAATAAAACGCAGTTGAGCGCCAGTGCAAAAGTTATTTCTGAATTTACGGTACGATTTGTTTATTATTTAGTTCTTCGGGATTTGAGTAATACATTGCTAAAGGTCTTTCTAGATGAAGCAAACTCTTAAATTAAATATTGATGATAGTGATTGACCTACCGCAAAGTCGCATTACCGGCCATTTCGTGTAATCCTCAAAGGGAGTTTCAAAAACTTTCTTTAAGAAGCGAAAAGACGGAACGGTAAAATATGCCATAATTATACAAAGAAGTGTAAGACCTGTTTGACTTACTGAGGTGGTTTTTGACAGATTTAGAAATAACGTTTTTTTTTTTGTCTCTTTTATAGCAAAATGTATAGTGGTGGTTGCAGAATAAAAAAAAATACGTTTGAAGGCAAACGTTTATCGACGCGATTGTCGTCCGTTGGATTTTTCTATCGATATAAATTGAAAGTATCAAGTTTTCTAAAAATTTCGGGAAAATATAAATTTATGTCATCAATATAACGATGCTTGATTTTGGTCACGAAAAAGAGTGCCACTGTTTTTTTTTTGTTCCATGCTCATTAGTCAAATGATAGCAATTATGCACTGACCTCTCTGATTCACTGCGTAGTATCTTATTGGGAACCATTATGCACATAATAAACATTAAAAGATTTGCTGAGGTTGCTATACTTCAATCTCAGTGGCATTGGCCGGCGCCGGGGCTTCATCGTTCGTCTGACACTCTCTGCTGGGGCAAATCAACTGGCCAAATACTGCAAACAACTTCAATAACCCTCTTTAATTGTATAACCACTCTTGCGTAGTGACTGACTGAAGTATGATGTCTCATTAACGACAGCGGTGATCTGACAGCATTTCATTGTTCAATCTCCCTCGAAATGGTTGCTAGGGTGTTGCCCTCGGTTAGGATATTTGTAGCCTCTACTAGACGTTTCCGAAAAATACATACGACAACAATTGGCATACTACGTCCCATACCGTTAATAAGCCTCTTTCTGACCCCTTTTTTTTTGTATAATTTTGACTGTCATTTACAGCGTTACTGTGTCTTATAGTGCTACTACTCTTGCAGAAAATTTGGCCTGGCCGTTTGCTAGCGAAAACTTTTGCTGGCCCTAACCTGTATGCATACGTAATTTCATTTTATCTTATATGTATTTGTGATCTGTAGTATTCATTGATATAATCATATGATTTTCTGACTCGTATACAGCATCTAGGGAATATCTGGTTTGGAGACATTGTACACCAGACGCGGGTTGGAAATACTATTTTGAAATATTGCATCGACGACAAACATTTACAAACAGCCTGAAAAATAGCAGCAAGCAGATTAAAGGAATCATTCCTGAATGAACGCAAACGCTTGTCCGTAACTGATTACGTGAGTCAAACACTAACGATCCGATAGGGTACGATACCCTATTTTAGTTGTTCTTCATGTGCTATAATAGCTTAAGTGCCAGAACGCAGAAACGTAGGTTCTAAAAGGATGTGCTTAAATTGGTCATCGAATTTAGTAAATCAACCTGGGAACACTATTGATTGCGTTGGTCATCTTAAACAAGGAAGAACACAACATAAGCTCAGCTAAGATATGCAGGTTCAACGCAGATAAATAAACAGATTTTTAATAAAGAAAAGCATAGTAAATGTAATAATCATACTTTTCAACGTTAGCTGATATGTGTGCTTTTATGAAGAACTTAGAGGCAACGCTTGTCGGCTTCAGGGCATTCGTATAAAACAATTCGCCAAAAGGAAATTGTACGAAAACAAACACACTGAATAAAGCTAGGTAGAATCCTATAGAATACAGAATAATAATACTAATATTCTGTTAATTTTTTCGTTATTAGCTAGTATAAAGCACCCTTTGACTATTTTCATACATTATTAGTACATAAAGTCGGTTGCGAGTGTCATACCGTTTATTGAGTTGGTTGTACAAGCATAATCAGCTCAAAATCATTCGTTACGATGACAATTTCATATAGACGTCGTTCTGCCTTCCTATTTCAGGCCAATACCTTCTGTCGCGGAAAACCACTGCTAAGACCATACATAGAGCAAAATGCAGCGTACAGAATATCCGCTAGGAAAAAAAGGAGAACAACTCTCGAATTCAAAGACAATGCGAGTCATCGAAATCGACGCAATGACGTTGACCATCGTGGCGGTAGCCATGGACGCGGCGGTGATGAGGCCAACAAGACGTACCTGACGTAATTACTCCGTACTGTGGTACGTGTGAATCAAATCAGCATGGAGTTACCGGGAAGAGGCGACGTTGCGCGATCAGACCGAGTACTCATGGTTGACGCAGCTAAGTAAGAGGACGTTCGGTCATAATCGGCAGATCCTCTCCAGTTGTATTACTGCTTTGTACTTCCTGTGTAGACGCAGAATATAAGAGCACTAGCAGAGAAGGATAAGCATTTTGATTTACTAGATAGACGCATTTTCTGCAGAATAAAGACGTGAAAGCAAAAAACGGGCTGTTCTTATTTGAATTCGACCGCCATAAGTTCTCTTTATTACCGTCGGTGAGATCCATCGTTGGCGTTCTTGAATGGCTTCAATGGAAATCAGCGCGCTACGGTTAGCCTAGTGAGTATTATAATTATTTATAAACATCATCACATAAATACACATATTGATATATCTACAACTGTATAATAAATATTCTGTAAGTATTTAATGCGCTGCAGCAGCTTGTTGTCATAACAGGAAACGCTATAATGTAAAATGTACATAATTTATTCGAGTTATTCAAGGGTGCCGCCCTTTCCGCTGAGCACTTTAAGTAAGTAAGTAGTCAATAGTTACAATTAGAAGTTATAATTAATATGATCGCGAGTAAATAGTTGCCAATAAGGATATTTGTTGCACTTATCTGCCAAACGTATGGTGTTCGGATTCATGAGTGGTATACCAAGTAAACTAAATTGCTACGAGTAACTATATATGCGCAAATGACTAGTAGAACTTAATTCAAGTACAGGTATATTCTTTATTTTTCTAGCCGCTTTTGTTTAAGTGGCTTCGTATAAAAATTGAGAAATTAATTGTCCGACTTGTTTATGATTTTGTTGAGGGTTCACATCACGCGTTGTGTCACATACGCGGTCAATACAAATCTAAGCATTAAATCAATGACGAAATCCTGATGATGATTCGTCCGAGCTTTGTCTGTACACATCACGGCGTGTAAATCTTACAGACAGATAGACAGATCTCTGCCACGTCACCAAGATGCACACATGAGCCAGCGGAAGTATCGTCTCAAAAATACGGTCTGTCCTTCGATGAGGATATGAGGTTGTACCAGGGAAACATGCACAGCAGCGAAAGACGGTGTCATAGCGTTAAATAGTTGTGATTGTTTGGCGACAAAAGTACGGATCGTGCACAGTGGGCGTGCGTACAGCCAGTCAAATGGATGGGTGAGCAGTTGGGGGATGAGAATTCAAATCACGAGGTGGCTCTGTTGTACTGTTCGGAACGTAGTCGATGCCCAGTTCCGCGTAGAATGGATGCAGAAAACGTATGGCTGTGTCTGCATCATTTTATATGTGTCTTGTACATTAATATGCTCATTTTCTAGATTTCTTAAAACGGTGTCTGTCAGTTAACTTGAAATAGGTAAAAGGTTTATCTTTTAGATTGGGTTTCTGCGTAGATTTATGGTGCTATTTTTCGTCTGACAGCGTATTATATATATATATATATAATGTGTGTCATTTGGATTATTAAAAAGGTATTGATCATTTTCATAGCAAAACTGAAACAGATATATTTATATGGTAAAATATGTCCCAACTTAACCGATTGTGTTTTGCCGCAATAGCGTAAGTTCGCCTTAAGTTCCTGTAGGGGTTCGCAGGTCAATATATGTAACACCCAGAAATATCATGGTAACCAAGGTGCCGATCTTTCTCTGCTTCCGCAATAACTTTATCCTCGTTTTTATTAAGTAACCGACTATTACTAGAAAACAGCTTCCACATCGAATTTTACGGGTCGAAACCAACAGAATCATATTTGGGCTCTTTTTTCCGATAGCGCAAATTGACCATATATGTATATACTATTTATAGGTCTGAGCAGCTTCTATGCCTTTATGGTCGAAACATTGAAAAAGAGAGCAAATTCTGCTTAAGAACGCATCTCGTAATAATTTTAATGTACGGCGTAACTTACACGATACCTGTCTTGCAAACGAAATTAATTAGCCTAAGAAAAGGTCGACCGGTGTGTCCAGTGTTGACCTGCTGCGCAGTGTGTGGTTCATGATAGCGGCAAACCCATGAACTTGGAACGTTGAAGTTTTATGACATAACATTTGAGTATGTATATACTAATATCAGAATAAAGAACTTATTAACTTTACGAAATGAAGCGGTTCCCATTTCTAATGTGCTACGACTATTTCCTACAAATTATGCCGCATGTGGCATGTCGTAAATCCTTCATGTATAAATAAAGTTTCTCTTTGGACTTTGTTATTGCGCTTTGTCATTGAAACAATACGCACAACCGGAGGCTTGGGTTTCAAACGTGCTAAATATTTTACTGATTTATTACTGAAAAACGGTGCTAAAAGCGTTCAGTTAGAGCTGTACACCCTACAACATACTCTTTCTACATTCCTCTCTGTGCCTAGGGAATTATCTGTCACACGTTTATAGCATTAATGTCCATAGAGTTAGATGGCCAGCCTATGGACAACGTAATGCCATTGCTCTGTAATGGATATCAGTGCAGCAGATGTGACCGGAAGATCGATTTTTTATTCTAATGAAATTTTCGTTCTTCGAGCACACACTTTATACAGTTCAATTCTTCACTATCTCTCTGTTCAAATTCTTCTCTGCTATCTCAAATTATAGAATTACTATATCGTATTAGAATAATTATCGTTAGTAGGGCTCGTTGCTATCAAAGTTAGTGCTCACGTTCGCAAATTTCAAATGCCTGGTATAGCTGTTGTCTAACCTAACAAATCTTTATACTTAAAGTTTCCTTCTAATTCTCTTGAGTAATAAGAAATACTATATATATATATAAATAATAATGAGTAATGAGAAAGCGGTAGATTTTCCGTGGATTTGCATCAAGAAAGGTACAGGCTATACAAAGGCTAGTATTGCAAATTGCATGCAGAGGGCGCCAAAATCTCCGTCTCGATGGATGGGCTTGTAACGTAATTGCACGGTTGTCCTCGCCTAAGCATTGACATTGGACTGGAATCGTTGGGCAATGTCCTAGATATCCAGCTGGGGCCTATATAGTTTCTATGGCAGCTAGTCGCTTCAAATGTCGCCTATACCTGTTATGGTATCGATTAAAACTAGTACCGTTTCGATGAGCATCCAAAACGGTATACACTGAGTGGTAACTGATCGTACATGTACCAATACAGCATCTCATATCTGATTGCACATAAATAATCGAAATTCTTCATACATACTAAATAGCATATTGAATAAAAGTTTATTAAAATGTGGTAAAATATATGTTGATTTTAAATATATAGCCATCTCTCGAGGATGTATACGAGCTGCTTCCATGTCAATGACAAATACGTGAAACAAACTAAAACAGCCTAGTGGGAACATAAAAATTTAACCGTTAAGATAAATTTCACCGTTCGATCCCAAAGGTGCTGACTAGAATGTATAGAAAAAGGGCTGATTTTCATTTTTGTGATTTGTTCACGCTTTCCAAAAACAACGGCACCGTAACGAGGAGACGCCATATTTTTTGCCCATGCGATATATAATTCGCATCACGAATACCAAAGCCATGTCGTACCCTATGGCATAATAAAAAAATACAATTCTAATAAACTACGCGGATAACTAATGTGTATCTAGTGTTTTTCCAATTCTTTTTTCTCGTCGATTGTTTCGTCATCTAGGGAACGTCATCTACTTTTATTGTCGTAGCCTTATGAAGAAGCAAGACCTATAATTGCCCGAATAACCTATCCCCGACGCTTGGCTCGTTAGCCTTAAGCTCGTAATCTTTGCTTTGTTGTAGTACTTGTAGTAGAGAACTGTGAACTAAATAAACGTGGGATACCATCAACAACAATCTAACAGTACTTGGTTAGCTTACCTGCCAAAAGCTATTTTCGGTTCAAGCTCAATGAGGGGTTAAAACTAGATAACTTGCGAGGAATATCTGTGATTAGTTATATTCTTTACTGTTGATTGGGGACAGCTTATTCCAAAAGCTGGATATTATTGGTGCTGGATCATAAAGACGCCACCTATAGCAAGTACGCAGAGCTGTGCCTCATAAACCTCGGTAATAGGCTCCCTCCCGGGTTGCACTATAATTTGTAGGTTGAATTCAAATCGTTACCCGTATGAGCTTTTGGAAATCGTTATCATTTTTTTTAAAAAAAAAAAACGCGAACATTATGCCGTTCGATAAATCAAGTCATCTTTAGATTCAGTTGACTTCTAATATTTACTAAGAACAGCATACATACCCATATGAAGATTCAACTTGGTTTCAGATAATGAAAAAATACTTGATTAGGCTCTTCATTTCTTCATTCCAGAATATCTTCAGCTCAAAAGTAGCGAAAAAATTATTATGATTCCGGTCAGCCTTTTCGCTCGATAGATTATCAACCGTAGATAAGTTCGTATGCCTAAATGTTGAAGAATTATTTATTTCAGGGTAAGGTCGGAACGTAATTACAGGACAAACATGACGTGGTTCACAAAACGTACGTTCTAGTGATATCATCGAGATATTACTGGCTATAGATTGGAACGAGAGAAAGAAGAAGGGTGCTTCAAAGTGTCTTCAAAGTGAAGATGGGAGCGGCAGGTCAGTGTTCGAAATTGAACATGGTTTTTAGTGATTGTTTTCTTTGCCAAAAGATGGCTTTGGCAAAGACCGGAAATTTGATGAAGATCGACAAAGGAGGTATAATAAGAAACAGAAGACACACCCATAGTCATATAAAGGTAAATAGACATCGACGAACATTTACTTTTGATATGCGGTGACCTTTAACCCGGGTAAGCACACATATTGCAACAACATTAGAAATCTATTTAGCAACGACATGCCAAGACAAACTTACGAAAGTGAGCAACATGCCCCCCATATCCTTTAATCAATGGAGATAGGTGAGGTGCGGCGAATAGTTTCCAAAGATATAATCCACAGAAAAATTGCATTATACATACATATATACACGACATACTATATACAATGCGTACATGCATAGTATATTCGCATTGTAGTAAGCTTTAGAAATACAGCCAAAGATTTGTACAGGTTGGGGTACAAAAAAGTTCGACGAGGACCAGATTTCTATTTCTGAGTGTAGAGCGTTTTTATAGTATTGGCCTTTTTTGTACAATTTAGTCATGTAAGTGTGATGTCGTCATAGTGTCATTATGGCTGAAAATGCCAAAGCAATAGGGGGTTGAATTTTTTCCATTGTTTTTATATCTTTTGGCTTGATACTTCGCTGTAATTGAGTTCTGACTTTTGTCACCGATCGATAGCCTAAATAACCTCCGTAACACAGACGAAAACGCTTGCTTTCTTAGTTTATTATAAAGTTTCTAACTTGCCAAAGATTACATCTGAAGATAAATTTATTTGTTAAAAATCCTTTAGTCCGAGCAAATATTCAAGTAAATAACAAACTAGCTTCTAGTAAAGTGTATCATGTTTGGGATACACAACGAGAAATGTAAAATTGGACAGTTTTTGGTACTTCTTTTCGATGGTTCCTAAGGCGCGACAATCAATGAAATTAAATGCGGTATCTATAATTTTAGTTATTTTTTTCTTTTTTTGTTTTCTTCAGCTTTCTTTTTGTGATAACTACTCATGCAATTTTCTTTATTTTGTAGCAGAATGTTGAGGCATTATTTAGAAAAAATATTTTCAGGTGATTTACGATATCTCGATCAGTAGATTGCTATCTCGATTTACATTCCTTACTCCCGAATACTCGATTATTGTGACCGATACAACAACTACGGACTGCGAGCATTGACCAAGTCTCTAGTTGCTTTTATGCAACGCGCTTCTTCAAGGTATTCGAAAGAAACAGAATGTCTGGATCACTCCGATAAATATTTCCTACTAATACAAGCTGACCCAGATAATTTGAAGGTACACTTATCGTAAGAACTGCCTAGCCTATTTATTCACGCCTTGCCGAGCCTTTGAACGTCCTGATAAATGAACCTTGCGAGATGTGTGGACTTTTAAGTTAATAACAAGCTATATCAAGTACCAGTACTTCAAGAGATATAACAAAAAGCCGTTCCGAATGCTTTTTAATATAAAATTGTAGGCGATCTTTAATACCATGTTTATGTCTTCAGATTAGTTTTCATTCGTCATTTAGCAATACAATGACCTTGTTTAGTCGCGTTTATTTAAAAAAAAACTGACCTATTTGTTTTTGAAAATCGCTGGGCTCAATTTAATAGCAGCATTTAGAATCAGGGATAAAAGTTCGTCGCCCGGACAAAACAAAGATGGTGGATATGCGGAGTGTGAAAGACCTTGCCAAGGATATACAACAATCGATCATCAGCAGACTGTAAGTTGAACATTTATAGTAGGGAAGAAATATCGACCACACACAAATCAACCCTTAGATTTGTCCTTCAGAAATTTCTACTTTACTTGCCTTTTATTTTTGCTTGTTTTTTATTATTACAGCTCTCTCCACTGCAAATGTCTCTTCGGCCCATAAAAAATTAAAGCTGTAAGTATAAAAATTATTATTTTTAACTCAAGCAGCCATTTTATTCATTTGATCTGGTTTTCTGCAAAGACCACCATATGAAACATTGAAATCGTAGGACCTAAACCTGAACCTTTGGTGGAAAGGGTCCATTTGACAGAAATTTCGTTTAGGACAGGAATCATAAACGAAAATATTAGCTATGGTTTCTGTTGTCACTGAAATGAAGTAAAATAGTTTGTAAAATTACCTAGTCAGAAAAATTTGTATAAAAATTCTGAATTTATCCTTATAGTTTACGCTTGTTCACATTGGTCCCGGAGATACAGTTTTGCAAAAGTCTGATGCTCACCTATTCCTGGAAAGTGTTTGCCTTTTTTTGTCTCGTCACGCTCAAATTTTCTAACTAGGATATGTATACTGCGTGTATTTTAAGGTAGAGACGGAAAAAACGCTTCGTTACAGCTGGCTCACAGAAAATATGGCGAATACACGTACGTTTCCAAAATCGCCGTATTACTTACGATGATACAAAAATCGCAAATATATTATATAAATTAGAATAAGATAAAGAAACATAGGACAAAATTGTGTACGTTTTCTTTACGTTACGCTCTATGTGTGCGTGAACGTCCGCACATCGACAAAAACCACAGGGTGATCCGTTGACGTTCACTCGTGTTACGGGATCTGACCACCATCTAAGCGTGAGGCGAACCTCCATTGCTGCTGCTTCAAAATCGTGGGCTGAAATCATAACTAATATGGCCAGGTAGTCGAGTCGGCTTAAGTTAGACCAACATAATGTAGTTCGCAATTTATTGTAAATAACAATTTGCAAACATTTACCGATTTCTCGAACAAACTAGTACATTTAAGGAGGGGAGAAAGGTGTTTGGGGTTAGGACGGTAACCATATAATTCAAGAACGTATTTCAAAAAGATGTAACTAAACTGATGAATAAATATAGGGTTTGTAGCGTCTCCTTGGATGTTCGGTACGTCTTCTCTCTAATGGACTTAGTAAAGCTAATAGTGTCTGCGTGCTTAACGCTAGGGTAGAGTTCCGATTTACGCAACCCTGTTTTATTTTGGTAGTAAGCAGGGTCGATCCACGTACATTATCTATTAAACATCAGCCGACGACCGACCCCGTTTACTTCTATTCGATAAACTGACCCTATATATTAAACCTCACTATAGTCCGATGACTGACTCTATAGGGTAAGTCGGTCATCAGTTGACCCGGTTCACGTACATTCAAACTACGTATCCACGTATGTCCGGCCGACCGGAAGCCAGCTGTAACATAAAAGGAGAGACAAATGAAACTTAATTCCAAATGTGAGGCGCATTGTCCATATGTCAGCGCACCCAGCAAGTACGATTAATAAAGTTATGAGTTCTGTATTTTGTCTATCAAGTTACTCATTTGCTGCAGTACACGTAGCGATTACTACGTTAGCTTGTTAATATTTTACTAAAAATAATAAAAGTGCTTTTAGAGGTCCATATCGATGTTTAAGCCGCTGTTTCGAAAACCCTTTATAAAATAGTTTATTGTTTCATATCAAATAATTCTTGTTGTTTTTTTATTCGAATGGTACAACGCACTTATCCTTACCAGTTTTTCGAAAACCCCCTCGTTCTTTGTATAAAGATGCTGTCAACCTAAACACTGCGTCACCCCTTGTTACTCTCTGTTAAAGTTCGATTCTCTTTATTAGTAAGACGTTTATTTCCGCTCTGGATTAGCTCGAGTTTACCGTAATCGCCTAGGTAGTTCTAGTTGACACCTACGTTCGTGAAGGTTCCATATCAGTACCATAGCTGGTATGCCGAGCACGTAACGTAGGTACCGCGCTAAATACTAACAAATCTCTACAGCGGACGTAACGCACAAAAAAGGACAGCGTTCCCTTTCGATATTTTAGGACAGACGTGCGTTACGTTCTGTTGGATTTCGAAATCAATGACGCTGACATTTTTTGAGCGGTTTAGTATAAACCTGTTGAAACAATATTAACTATAGGGGATAAAGAGGAATCAAACAATGAAATTTGATGTTGCCATCTCCGTAAGATATGTGCACCCATAAAAAAAAAGATGTTAACAGGTTGATGTAACGTGTACGTTTTAAAAGCACCCGAAATTCGATTAAGGTGACAGTATTAATTCTGCGAGATTATTTAATAAATGCTCAGTTCTCCATTAGACACCGCTTGTTCCAGTGACTACTCTCTTCCAGTAGTATAATTATGGATATAGTGATTAATATAAAGATGGATCTGTTCGCAAGGTTTCATAATCAGTAGACCTGAGATTTGTTTTTGACCTCTGTTTTTTTTTCTGAGGTTCACGCTGATGATTAGTTCAGGTTTCGTAGATCAGAGGAACGATACTGCCTAAGCTTGCGCTGCCTGCATCAAACCAAACGAAAGGCTGAAACCTTCTGGTGAGGTCACATTTATTTGCGATTATGAGGGACAGGGACGCCAACGGCTTCCGTAAATTGTTCAAACCATCCGTTCGAGTACAGAGAGTGCGCTAGCACTCGACTAAAATGGCTGGCTTTTACCGTTGATGGACGGTAATTTAATTAGCTGTTGCGAGTTGAGCTGAGTAGAAGAAAAGAGCCGACAGAAAATCAAGCGGTACGTAAATGACGGAAGAGAGTTGTCTTACTACCCAACACTAGTTCCGCCGTACTATCTGGCGCTAGCATACCGCGGGCTTGTGCTGCCCGCGAGTGATCGTTTGCTTTAGGAACAAAACCTACGTTAGCATAAACTGGTTGGCCGTAATTAGATCATGCTATTTCAGGATATCCCCTCAGAGGTCTTTTGCGAATCGGATCCGAACACTGCACTACAAGAACCGAACGTCAACGATACATTTGACTACACTGTCGTTAACGTGTCAATATTCAGCAACTGTTAATATAACATTAAGTGTGATTGTCTTCCACTACGAGTGAGTCTGCAGCGTCAGGGGAGGAGAAAAGGACGGGAAGGACAGTCCTAGCCAAGTCAGCAGTCGACGCCGCTGTCGCCACCACCATCACTTTGGCACACGAAAGTCATGCGCCTACCGGGTGAGTCATGGCCTGGGGAATGGAGTTAGTTACGCGCAGAT
This sequence comes from Varroa destructor, assembly GCF_002443255.2. Taxonomy (NCBI): domain Eukaryota; kingdom Metazoa; phylum Arthropoda; class Arachnida; order Mesostigmata; family Varroidae; genus Varroa; species Varroa destructor. The sequence goes on along the minus strand of NW_019211455.1, from coordinate 24,616,477 downwards.
CGAAATAGCTCAGTGAATTTTCCCTGCGGAGTATTCTCCACCTAGCCTACTTCCTTCGTTTTAAATGGCGACTAACTGCCAACGGATCCTCTTCATGGGCGTTTCTCAAGGACAGGATCTATCGATACTAATCAAGTCAGGTCTCACGCTGCTCAAAGCAACGCGCAGAACTTGCCTGTTTTCCTTTTCCTGTATGCACATTGGTAGAGATGTGCATATGCCCCTCTGTACATATCATAGGCTGGTAAAAGGGAGATCCGAATGCTCCACTGCGGCAACAGAGACCATTGACGTATGAATATTCAACAACGAACAACTGTTAATCTGATTTAATTGCCTTCTAGTGCACAATATGCATACCAAGTTTCATTGACGACAAGAAAAAGAGGGCAAACTAGGATCGTTTGAAACTCTAGCGGCATAGTACGTATACACATTAAATATACGATTATCACAGCCATGAGCGAGCATGCATAGATCAAAAGTAATAATAATAATGATTATTATAAATGGGGCAAATATTTTTGGTCCGTATGCATGACGTGAAGTGATCATCACATTTTAGAATTGCATCACGCGGTTGTTAAACTGATGCTGTATGAAAAAATCGGCTTTCATTCATTCCATATGCTTCGCAAGAGCTCAAACAAATATCTAAATATGAAAATGACCTAAATATGATTAGCGCTCTTAAAAGGCCGCAGTTGTACGATAGGGGCGTATATTCTCAGAACTGGGCATTCACTTCTAATCAGATAAACTTTGTTTCCTAATTTTTTCCGAATTTCGCAGAACACATTTAAGTGGGCGCATCGTTCTGAATTTTGAAAATGAATAAGGAGAAATAAGGAAAAATAATTTTAGGGCTGTTATTTCTTAATTGAGTAGTGAATTGATTTATGGGAGGGCCACCATCTAATATTCATTTGTGCAACGAACGATATTTTATGACAGAGTATTTCATAGATATTTCAAGCGACTGTTGGTTAGGAAAAAAGCACAGTACGTAAAAATAACCAAGAAATACAAGGTAATCCTAAAATTGAACGAAAGTCGTCTTGACAAAGAGTATTAGCCTGCATGTAGCATAAAAGCAAGCTGAAAGCATTGAATTAACAACAATAGAAACAAGGCATAAGGTTCTCCTTAGAGCCCCCATGTTTACTATGGATGGATAAAAGGGAAATATGAAGAAAGGGAAAACAGTTTCTCGGCCAACTGGGACCACTCGTACGTGGAAATAGAGAAGCTCTAAAAAACGAAGTTGTTTTTAAGGTAAATGGAAAATGAGAGCTCCATTCAACTAACGTCTAATAGCGAGGATCTTTATTACTGTAGAGATACTGCAGGACTCTCAACGGGCTTTTCTCATATTTGTGAGTGGCATATCAAATGTGCTTTTCATAGGTATGTGTAGGTACGTGGGCGTGGTGTGTAATGGATATATATGCGCTTGTACGTATTCAGGGTTGGTAGAAATAAGATGTATTGAACTTAAGAAAGATTATTAAAATTGTGTGATTGTTCACACTGATGACTCGGAAGAAAGAAAACTTGCATCAGGATAGCATCGACAAATCCATATAACTTAGTAAAGGATAAAGAATCATCGTAGAAGAATCAGAATAATAATAGCAAGAGCTTGGAATGATGTTATCTAATTAGTTTATAGCATCGTAGGTACTATGCTAGAAAAAGTACAACCGTTAGTGAAGCAGAGGGGAATGTGTAAGATCAGCTATACATTTCTTCCGAACCGAAAGAATAGTCATTTCGAGGTTGCCGCGACTAATACGAACACAGAAAATATGTAATCATTAATTACATTTATGAAAGCAATGCATAGATTCATTAGAACCGCGGAAATAAATTAGTCGGTAACTTGGTAAGCGCTTTACTATAAGCAAGTGTTATATTATTATAGATTATGTAATAATTAATGCTGGCACCAAGGCAATTTTGACATAACAAGGAGTGGTCGTGGCAGAGTGATACAGATGTACATAGAATACTCGCAGAAAAATCGGTCCTGGAGAACAACGATCGTACACAAAAAGGCTGCACAAAAACGAAGTTCCTTTGCTTTGCTCGCTCCGCAATAATGATATTGTAACCCTTTGGAAGTTGGTATCGCAGTCTACTAAAGATAACTCCTTGACAACGTTAAAGAATGAAAAAATTCAAATTTAATAAAATTAGTCTAAGTACTGTTCGCATCGACAATATATTTGCGTCAAGGTTCACGTAATTATTAAAATAATTGTGTACATATAAAATGAAAGAATGTTGCGGTCGTTCGTAAAATGGTGATGCTGAGGGAAAATTGCCTCTTGCATTGATGGGCATTCGTGGAAAGAAAGAAATAAACTTAGGACATGGATCTGAAATATTGAGTTTTGATGATCGATGGTATTGATGAATTCATCAAAATTTTGAGAAACTTTTACTAGCCAGATATTAATGAGAAAAACAAGTGTCAATAGAAAGTCCAGATTTTTTTTTATTTTAGTTAGCTCGTGGTTCTACGTTCCTCTACCATTTTTTTACTGGCTTTACTTCAAAGCCATTGAATAGTGGCCGAAACGTGTGCTTTGTGACGGATGACTTTTGGCCGTATTATTTTTTTTTCTAAAAAAATTCAGTTTTTTTTAAGAGTATTGAAACCATATGCTAAAGCTGACGTTATAGAAAGGGTTTGGGGAACAGAACATGAATTAACGCCGAATGTATAAGTAGCACTAACGGTTTTGTGATGGAGAGTGCTTCGATAAGCGACTTTGGTTCTGGGCGATCCGTCACTGTGAGTACAAGAATGGGACGACAGCTTGTGGTAAAGGGCTGTCGTATCACCCTCGAGGATTTAGCCCCTTAGGAAGTGTTACATGGGTACTTCGAACAATTATTTGGGAGTGGGGTAGTTTATAGCAGGAGTTATATCGGAAATTGTGAATTTAAAGAAAATGCAGAATCATCAGCACCTGAATTGGAGCTTTAAACCTAATTTTCGCCACTCGCCAACGAACCGCCTCATAAATCTCGAGGAAAAAAATTGGTGAAATACGAGAATAAGAGGAGCACAACTAATATTGTTCTTATGATTGACTTCGCAACGGGTTTTAAAGATTGGAACAATTATGGCTTACGCGTAGTGAATTTGGCGGTAATAGTTCTAAAATGACCACTGAAAGTTGGATGATTAAGGCATATACAGTTCGCGCAGAAGCAAATCGTTGATACTTTTCTCGTGCAGTAGAAAGTAAAACCATTTGAGCCGAAACGAAAATCGCTCTACATGAAACGATCCATGCAAACTTAACAAAAGAGTTTTCTACCTATTTTTTCGGGAGATAAAGATCACAGACAGAGAGTTTCACGAGCGTCCGCGCTCAAAATGGGACTGATTGTATAACAGTAGCAGTAAACGACGTAGAGAGCGCATGCAAAAGTCTAAAAACAACATTACCATATTATATATTAATCTTACAGAAGATCGCCAAAAAAGAAGCAAAGCAGCGGACCACAAAAAGGAAGCAAGTTATTTACTAGGCAATGACACGAATCTCAGGTATTATGATCCGCTTAACGAAATGACTCTACGCCAACTAATGCCCCTATTTCGATTTTTATAGAAACATGCCGCAACCCAAGTGGAAGTAACACTTGAATACTATATAAGCAAGAAACCCTGATTCACAAGAGATTTAAAAAGCATAAAAAACTAGAATCACGTTTTATACGCTCCCAGACAGGAAAGCATGTTCTCCGGACGCATTCTGAAGGTGAAGACAGTGGTCTCATAATTTGAGGCGGCCGCACGAATGTGAAGCTATGTCTGGCCGAAGTGGCAGACGAGCTATTAAACATACAAACCAAAAGGGGCAGTTTACCAATACAGCTTGTGGCGGAAGACACCACCGGACAAATCGCTGCCTAAGAAGTAGAACCAATGTCTTCGTTAATATCAAGTAAGTCCTATACCACTCGATGTGATAGCGGCTACGGCCTTAAATGATTTAGGTGAACTGGAACGCGCATACATAGTAAATGTGTTCATTAACATCTTAGCTGGAATAGGCGAAGTTCAATTGATAGTGGAGATTCACTTATCTAGATTCAATCTACTGGCCTATGATAGAATCGGCCATGCAGTACAGATTAATAGAAGGGGTATCCTGCAACAGGATAGTAGTACGAGCGGAAGGAATGGGAAGTCTTAGGGTTAATACGAAATATTTCAGGATGAACAGGCAAAGGGACCTTAATCGTAGTTGGCTAGATGCCGGAGCAAAGAGTTAGCATGTGGTTTTTTCGATGAAATCAAAATATATGACAGCGTTAACAGGAGTAAGCTTTGAAGGCTTTTTATTAAATTAACACAGCATGAGTTACGCCGGAATCACAATAAATAGCTTGCTAAATTAGGTATCAGACCTCCGGGGTAAATCTGAAAAGCTCAAGATATCTAGAGACTCGTTAAGGATTCCTTACCTGTCGTCCGATTTGTTTGTGTGGTACATAAAAGAATCAGCAGAATAACTAATGGAATGACTAAAATTATTGAATGCTCAGTACCGAAAGTACTTGGAAATTTAAGATATCAGCGTTTAAAGGGCGTATATGACCTGGTTTAGGCCAAGCACACCTAGCAGGACCTAATAGTCTATTGAATATTATAGACCAAATGGAGCATGGATTTCCCGCGTTTAGCCAGTTGAATGTGCACATATTGAGGTCGTGCAGCATGTTTAGGATATACAGATTTGGTTGGAAAGACCTAGCTATTATATAGAAACGCGGTGACAACAATGCCAATAACTATACGAACTAAGGTGCTCCGAAAGAGATCAGAAAGACGCAAGAAGACGAGTGGATAAGGAGTTCCACTGGAGCACCTTGATGAAGCTGGAAATCTTAAGCAAGGTGAGAATTTTTGACCGAGTAGATGCGACGTAAAGCCTATAATGGGCCAGGGTCGTACTGGTGATGTTAAAAACAGTTAAAAGTAAATCGATGTCGTGCGAAAAAGAAACTATGAAAGTTATGACACTATGAGACATATAAGCAGATTCGGTTATCTGAGCCAGTACTGCACGATCATCCCAGGATAAGCTGTCGACTGCGGCTACAGAGCAATTAGTAGGAATCGGAATATAGTATCTCCGATGATATAAGGTCCACAGCGATAGACAAAACATAACACAGACTACTTCGAACATACCACGGAACTATCAAACATGAGACAGACGCTATTGGGGAGACGCTAAACACGACGTTAAATCAAATGCCATACGAGACGACTATCAGGCAGGAAAACTCTGCTAGAACGGTCCGCTAATAGGTAACAGGTGGACATTTTAAATCGGATAAAAACGAAAACAATACATAAACCGGTAAACGCTTCGTTAAAATTCAATTCATTTGACTTTTATAGGTGATTCAGCACGTTTGTTGCCGTATACAAAATCGACAGATACTCTACACGAATTCAGCATCACGGAGCACTGATATGACTAAATACGAGGCATATTTATGTGACCCTCCTCTTTATATTAAAGTGAGAGTTATTGAAAAAAACACTTGAATTTCAGTTCATCTTAGTGTCAAACGGTGCCTTACTTGCTAAACCTTGGTGACACACAAAATAAGGCCACTCACGTTATATGGTTTTCAGTGTGAGAACAAAAAGGACTAGCATCTTTTATAATTTTGGCTCAGTCAGTATAATTTAGCAGGGTCTTCGCGTCAGGTAGGTCGACGAAAAACGAGCATCGCTGCATTTATTCGCTACGCGAAGAGCCAATATTTTTCGAGCGGACTTCAGTTTGTTACTGTTCGACGGAGACCACAACTGATATGTTACACTATAAAAACGCACGTTTAAGGCACTTATCGAAGAAACACAAATCAGGACCAGCGCGTAAACAATCTAAATGCACTTTTATTAACTTAGGTATGGCCGTACTTTTCCGCAAGTTTTTAGTTTAGGGCTGAAATATCACACTGAAGCCATAAATAGTGACTGGCCGCTGATTACTGATCACAGATACCGACCGCAAATCGGCTAAGCAAACTATAGTGGGCCATTCCCTGGAATATGCTGCTCTCCGAATACCGAAAATGACACATCGTGTCTTTGTGGACGACTCATAACGTGCGACAAAGCAGTTCGGGACAAGTAAAAAAAAGGACTATTCTCTTTAGGCCGCTTTACAACACTATGTGGTTGCAACGATCCGTCCACAAATATCATATTCAGAGCGTGACAGGGTTCCTCTTTCCTTCCGTCCCCTGTAAGGGGATAGGTTTGAAATGGGCATCCAAACAGCTAGCGATTGGTCTGTTAGTAATAAATGTAGGCTCTAGTCGTACAATCAAAGTTAATTTAGTCACCTTTGGCGATAGTTGAACGCTCCTTCGGGAGAGGTCAACCATACAATAGTACCCTAATATCGAGGTGTGTAGTTAGAATTGTTTACAGTAACCGTATAGTTTACAATACAAAACAAAAAAAAAAAAACTATGTCCGAACTGTTTCAATATATTTTGGATGGAAATGATGAAAAAAGTCTGCTAAATCGTCGAGATGAATATTCGCCAAATCCTAGTAAACAGATGAAATAATGGTAAACTTGATTGAATTTCATGGTGTTGCAATTCATGGCGCGCGCGCGCGCACACACGGATACCAGCCACCAGGAACAATCGTTAATAGAGCTTGCCTTCGTTGATAAAAAGTATTCATCAACGTGCATCTCGATACAAAATTAGACATTTTCATCGCAGGTAGCTAATGTATTAATGGGAACTGACAGGGGTTCTATGGCTGGATCAAGATCCTTTTTCCTTGATATAGTACAACAATTATTCCATCAGAGGAGACCGCTGTTCATTAGTCGGGTAGAAAAGATGTAGACTCCAGGACAGCATGAGGGCTAAGGCGTTGCCGTTTAATTCAGTACTTAAACCGCAAGCCACTAATTAGTTCAGGCTAGTTCCCAGCATGGGATAAAAGCATATTTACATCGGGAATCTAACCTGTGGCCATAAATTTAGCACGCGAACTTGTCACCACAGGAACAGAGGTACTACGCATGAGAACGTTGAAGACATCCTGGGGAATAGCGTGTGTATGATAAGGGCCTGTCGAGACATGATGCGACATTTACGTCAGTGACACTGCGTTACACGACGGAAACCAATCTATTTGCAGCCGCGGACGGGGCTTTCGTAAACGGGCAAAATTTGAATCGATTCTAATTTTTACTTTTTATCTTTATCATTTTATAGACAATAGAACGTGACATTAAAAGCATATTCCGTGTGCACAAGAGCGTGACGTTATATAAACAAAAAAAAATCCCGTAGTATGTTTGAACATTGTAGCACCTGTTAGACCTTAAACGATTATATTACTCTTCAAAAATAGATTGCGAGCATTCCGTTTACACAACACGAAGCCGTATTGTTGATCCATATATGACCCTATTTAAAATAGCATGCGCTCTAGAAGAGAGTCGGCCGACTGTTTTTGACCGTACAGGATCGTACTTCAATAACCTATGCAAACCGCAATTGCTTTTATCATTTGGTTTAAAGCTATAAACTCGTTAATGTCGGGGGATTACGTCGGTTATTGCGTTCAGCAGAAGGGGTTGTCGCCTTGAAAGAAACAAAAAAAATGGCAATCACCTGTACGACAGCTGAATCGAGTAAAGCGCGAAGAGCCAATGCTGCATTGTTACTTCATTAGATCGATGTCTTAATAAAGCCTTGTCAGCACGGCTTTAAGGCCCTAGAAAACATGAACCATACCTAGAGCAATAAGATTAACATAATCACAAAATATATGTCAGACAAATGCGCTAGTTGTTTTGTTTAGACAACAAATCAAATGCCTATGGCGTTGGCAATTGCTAAGGCCAGTGAGCTTTTCATTTACTAGAAACATTTGGGTAGCAAGGCCTAAATATAAGCAGTAGATGGCGCAACAATCTATTGTAAACGAACGCTGACCCAGGTTGTAGACTGAATGCAATCAATTTTTCCGAAGATATGCGATTGTCAATTTAAGCTGAATCCACCATTTGTAATAACGAAACGAGAAAAAGAAGACTGCGACCCCATGCTCAATGGCGACTCTTGAGCGAACCGCCAAAGGCCTGTTCACGGCTGTAGAAACGACGAGATTGATCTCCATGATTGCAGTTATTATTTGGTCCTATAATAATAATGGCTGTTTGATCTAGAAGGATAAGATCAAGCTGCACTTTCAATGGCCCAAATTATCTATGTGAAGAATAAACAGGCGTACTCTGACTACTATCCTACCGATAATGTGATTTTTATCTATCAGGAAAACAATAACATTGACGGAAAAACAGGCCCTTGAATCATCTTCGTTAGATTTTCTCAACGGCAAATTAAATACGTAAATGCTGGTAAGCATCAAAATTAAGGCAAAAATAGTCCTGTTCATGAACACTAATGATAATTCGCGAACCCATTATGTTAACGATAGACAAATTGCTTGTAGAAAATATACTAGAGGGCAAATTTTTTGCAGAAACCTTCTTCGTATTTTTTGTTTGTATTTGTAGATAGATTGCATAGCAAATTATCTCAGAACCTTTTTTTTTTTTTTTTTTTTATTAGCGCTGTAAATCGTCAATGCCTTAGGCTGTGAAGCGTTTTCAAATGCACAATCCGTTAAAGCAGGACATAATTTTTTTATTACACAGTGCCAGTGCTACGTTGGCTGTGTAGGTATCAAAGGTCTAAGAAATTTTTACACTGAAATATTTTATTATTGATTGTCGAGCTAAGATATAAGTAAGGTATCCGTAGTAGTTGTATGAATGTGGAGACCTCCTGCCGTTGAAAAACTATATAGTAAATAATAATGGAAAATCAATACTATGCATATAGAAAGTCTAGGGCGTTAATCAATCCACGTGAAGTATAAAATGACGAACTTTCAAACCACAAAAATGAAAAAACGTTATTTAGAACATCTCTGATAGTATTGATAACGCCGTTTACATGAACTGTTTCTCCCTCTAACTTTTAATCAACATACTTTTATTATTTTACTCAGTAGTCCGGTTGCAGTCTCGAAATCGAAATAAGACCGTTTGTAATAAGGACAGGTTAAGGTTAATGTTTTCACCTATCCTACCTTCGGGCCCCGAAATACTAGTTTTACTTCTTGAAATAAACATTCTGCGGAATCGGTGCGACAGCCTCTGAGTCAGCTTCGGTCGGTGTGTGTAAAATGAACAAATATCAATGTCTGTATTTTCGTCGTGTGCTATTTTTAACACTTTTTAAACAGGCAAGTATTCTCTCTGTTTCGGCTTTTCAAAAAATGTTTTCGTACCCATTCAATGCCCTTCAAAAACAAATATTGATGATTTTTATCTTAATTATTTTTTGCATTATCGCATTGTTAGTCGTTTGTTCTCCCGGTCGTCCCTTCTCACTGACAATAGGCGTCCAGTATGTAACCTTCCCATGCCTTAAGGGATAAGGGGTTAACTAATGATGAGTTCATTTATTTTCATAAACCTGTTAGGTATATAGATCTATCGCATTTGTATTGTAACCGAAGTTTGAGGGATTTTGGTATGTTCCGTTTTACAGAATAAGAAGTAACGCTAAAGCATCTTCGGGCATTTAAGTTTCATTGATTGAGGTATCCAGTGGCTTTAGGGGTGGCGCCATTTTTAAACTTTCATTAGTCGGTCAGTTGGCGTATTTATGCTCGAGGTTTGAAATCCGGGTTAAAAAATAATTTTGCTCAGTCAGAAATCACGTCAAAGTTCTTTGCCACACAGTGACCTGATGTTGATAAGATGGAAAAAGACGATACGGTACTGATTTGTATCTGGCCTGTGGAACTGGAACGCGAGACTTTATGCTATCAACTATCGCCCTAAACGCCGTAATGCTGATCAAGTATATTATCAAATACAAGGTTTTCAATTAGCGGTGCAGCTATACCATTGTTTCTTGATATGCAGGATATTTACAAAGTGTTTGAGACGTATGAGCAACTACACAAAGTTTTTATTTATGGCGGTATTGAATATCTGTCTAGTTTAAACAGTCTACTTAGTGCTTACTTTCACTATATTGTACCTTTAATCAAACTGATAAAGGAAAAATTCTGTAATTTTAAAGATAAGGATAAAAGTTCTCCAAAGGCCTACAAAACCTCTAGCGGTTTTAATTAAATTTTCTATGCAAAAAGCACCTTTTTATAAGTTATCTCTTCCAACTTTCACTTATCTTGAATATATATTAGTGTTTAAATCACTCTAAGAAAGAAAAACGAAGCTAAAAATCTTCATAGAAACGTTAAACTTGGAACAGTTCCGAGCTTATTTTTTGCGCTTCTTTTTGAACGCTCTATTTAAAATCAGGCAATTTATATGAAGCAAGCGATGCAAACAAGAAGCTAAAGACGTTTCCAAAAATAAAATTATCATAAATATATTCATTAGGAGAAACAGCTGAGAGAATTATGCGTTGGAACGGTCTTCCTAACTTTAGTCTACTCAGATGATATTCCTTTGTTTTTCAAATGACTATGCCCACACGGCAAAGTAAAGCCACCTATCACTGTCGCAAAGCTAGGGCACTGAGACTGCCTTCATTATGAACTACCGTTACAGAGACTGTCCCTATAAGACTTTCTGTACCACAGTAACATTGAAAATGTGGCACTGCACTAGACAGTCCGCTAGAGACCGCGAAAGACGAACTAGACACACAACAATTATAGACAAGTTATTTATTTTTTATTGAAACATCCTAGTTTAGTTTGCGTGTGAAAATTTAGCAAATAACGCGTATCGGCAAACGCTGCAGGATACAGTAAAACTTTTAAATTATTTCCCTTTTTGTATTATGACTGTTTTTCTTTGGTGGCTTATTGCGACGCATTGTAAGCTATGTCCAGGTGTTTTAACCCTTTGCCCTATAAATGCAACCTGTTATTATTATATATCACACAGTTATTAGTATCACAACTTGGTAAATTTTTAGTTATTATAACACACGTGGAAACAGAATTTTACTTTCAAAAACTTCCTAAGCTAGGCCTTTTTCAACAAAATGATACAGATTTTTGGTAAGAGAAAAACAATACGTATACATGACGAGTGCAGACTGTCGTATCGCAGCTCGGACGGCGAAGTTATCCACTAATGAATTTCTGTTGTTTACGAACACTGCCCTTTGTATATCAAAGTTTAGATATCATTAGTTTTTCGACGATCAACGCCTGAGCTCAACAAGCGAAATGGGGTATTTGGCTCAGCTGAGCATGGCGACGTAGCCAGCCGCCACTCATCTCTTCGGTACCGAGCAGTCAGCTATTTTTCACATAAAAAACTATCTCTGAGCAATCAGATTGGTGAGTGCGCATTTTAAGCTTTCCCTGCGGACACCTCATTCACTGCACCTGTCTTGAGAAGTCTTGTTACCAAAACGTATCGATTTAGCTTAAGGCGTTTACTCGAAGATCGAGCGTTTATATGATCGATTCACTAGAAGCTATGTATCCTAATAATTTACCAAGGAAGTTCAGAGTGAAGACACCTTACACGTTGTCATTGCGATAAACAGGCTTATTCGACCTTTTTTTGTCCTAGACAAAAAGCTATTGCTGGCTATTGTTGAAGACAGTTGAGGGTATGAACACATTAAAGTGCTCCGATCCCGTGTCCTAGACATTAGCTCAATAGATGTCGGTAGGGTAGTTTTGAGTGCGTAACACACGTGCTTCAGAATAGACTTGCCGTTAAAGACGCAAATAATTATCCATATTGACCTATAGCCCATTTTAAACTTTCTGAATGGACAGCTCTGTAGGTTCTCGCTTTTTCCATATATGCTAGTACTCTATATGAATATGTTTAGAAAACCATTAAACCCTTGCTTTTGGGAACGAGAGCATTGCAGTCTTAAAAAAACAGTTGTTGTAAATGCTGTAATAAGGACATATTTAAAAAAAGAATTGTTCTTTCTTTATTTGTTCTTTAGTTAAAAATTGCAGATTAAAAGATTGTAGAGAAGTTACACCTATATTATAAATTTCTTGCATAAATTTAAACTAGCTAACAATGCGCTGCCGCTGAATTTAAATGAAACAAATATAAGACCGTTGTGCCATATGCTATAAATTATATACTTCCCCAAATAGTCCTATGAGTGTTCGTAATATTATGGAGACTAGTAATAAGAACACTTGGAATCGATCGATGCAAAAGAAGTTCATCGTGTACAGCGTGCCCTTAGCAGGTCGAGAAGCAGTACTTTAGCACCACCACCTTCATTGATTTTTGCTCTACAGTCGACATAGTTTTAAAGGTTACCGGTTTTAAAGGCTTTTCAAGCTAGCCGGCACTAGACTGCCAATCTCTTCAGGACACAAATACTTGTTTTCATGGTAGTTCAAAGTGATCGGAGTAAACCAAATTGGGAAACGTGTCTGTGGCTGGCTTCTTGTAGGCTCCTAACATTCAGTACCGGTCGCTATCATCGCCAGCAGGCCAGACTGACTATGCCTAAACTAAAGTAGCTACGTACATCAGCTCGTTCACCCACTTAAAAATGATGCTTAGTCGACCCTTCAGAGAATCGAAGGTTGTATTTTTCGTATCCTATGAAGTTTCACTGATCTTGCAGTATTCAGCTGTGAGCAGAATATTCTTTTTGAATATCAGGTAATGATGTGTAAAGAAAAGGGACCAAAAAGATCCTACTACTCTTAAAAAAAAGATAGGCCGATATTAAAATATTCAGTACGCTTTGTTTTTGGCGCATCAGCATTGACATTTTAAGGAACAATATCAATACATGACTCCTTTTTTAAACCATGCACATTATAGGTTACGTTGTGCATCAAATTCGTATCATCTTCTCTACTTCAAAAAAAACACCCTTGCTCCATGTTTGTTTATAGTATATTCTTCCGAATATAATAATAGTCGGAGCAAGTCAACTAATTTATAATTGGGTGTCGCGTGACTCAGTTCATTCTTATGTTTAATTTTCTGTTCTTTTAATCAGAGCCGACTGCTCGAATGGTAAAGTGATAAACGTTTTATTGTTATTGTGAAATCCTCAAAAAAAAAGTACTGCAAATACTATATATATATAGGATTTCAGAAATGCTGAAATAGACGGAACCCACGCTCTGTATACAGTTGTTCTAAACACCAAAAAGCCGAAAGCCGTAATAACACCAAGTCCTTAAAACAAATGAATTAGTGACTAGAAATACGGCACGTGTTTTTAAGATTCAGCTTCCCAACGCATCAGTGACATAGGTCAATTGACGAACCATCCAAGAACATTAGAGTCACAGTGCAGTATAATTTTATGTCTTATGGCACATCGCAACATACAATATCCACTTAATGCATGCATTGTAGCACGGTAATGATTTGATTGAAATACCAGCAGGAATGATAGCAGTTATCCAGAGAAAATTATACGTTGCGTGTACAGTCCGCTATTGACAAGATGTTGTCCACGGAGCTTTTTTCACTCGTGGGAAGTTCTGGCGACGGCGGGGGGGGGGAGGGGGTGGTGCATCAAAATGACCGACAAAAGCAGAAATATATAATAGTTACTGTGGACATTACCGTGTGACGGTGAGATGTCATCTGTTGATGTCAAACACTGACGGGTTCGTTCGGCGCAATAGTCGACCTAGCCAAATAAATACGAAGGAGCAATCTGTACTACTAGTAGTGTTCGTATGGCTAGCTGAAGAAGCGCTCATTTTTTGCTCATTGCCACCTGTCAGCAGAAAGCCATCCTCTATTTCAAAAGGATCTACCAAAGACAGGCGTATTGCGTACAAAATCCTCATCCCTCACACTCTCACCTATTATGTTACAGAAGTCTGGTTTGACCTGGTCGATCGTCCATGCGCGCCCCTTGCCGCAACGACGCAGTAAAGGAAGCAGGCAATAGGCGAGCATAATACCATCAGGCTAAGAAAAACTTTTATAATGCTATCCACCACATTACCACCGAACCAATGTTAAGCTGCTGACTGCTGAAGTTAATGCGGCCCTGAGCGAAGGTGAGGCCGCACGACAGCCGAGGCAGTGCGCTAGTGTCAACGGTGCAGCGGCTAACGCTATACACGTCGACGACCAGGACATACATAAGTAATTTATACAGATATACACTCTCTCTGTTTGTGCGGTGAGTGAAGGTTTACATGTGTGCGTGTGCGTGTGTGTGTGTGTGTGTTCCAGTGTTTAGAAACGAGCGGGACGTCCGTTGTTATCTTTGTTTGTATCTACGTCTGTTTCGGTCGGTGCGTCAAGGGACCTGACTGCATAAATAGAACAGAAGAGCTACGCAACGGGCAACTACGCCGATCTGCTGTCCGTAGGATTGACTATTGAGCTGAACCGAGTCGTTTAATTTATAGAAGTCGATACGGAAAAAATCAACTATAACCACAATTATTGGAACTAGAACCAATAAGCCGTTGTCACTATTTTTGCTCTATTTTTGAAGTAAACATTTACGTCAGTGAGCTTCGATCCTAGCTGGCAGTTGCACCGACCGCCACCGTGTTAATTAATGAGCGTTACCATCCGCTATTCCAATGACTTATAACAGAAATGTTAACAGCAACAGCATCTGAAATTATTGCTCACTAACGCTGAAGGCAGCTGAAGGCGGCGGCAAATGTGGTCAGATTTCGTTACTCCGAGTTGCAGTACGTCATTGTTCTTGGCTAATCTGAACACCAAATAACCGCTTGGATAATGCTGCCTAGTATTAAGACATCGGAGCAGCAGCTTTTCAAGAAATAGAAAAGGAAAGTCCAATGGTTTAATGTCCACAGGAACGTGTTAATCGAAGACGGAAGACTGTGAAAATATACAGAGCTAGGCCCATACAGCAAATGTGAAATAGGTCAGTGACTGCTTAGTGTGACCGGTTTTACCTAGAACTTTAGAACATTCTAGGTACAAAGTTTTGCATAAACCTTCGAACGCTTTTTGGGGTAGGTGATAGTGTATTTACTGTATGCGCATAATGCTGGGCTGTGACGCTGACTTTTAGCGGGCTATCGTATGCTTTGAAAGTACCTTAAGAAAGTCAATTCCAAATGCTCGAAAGTAATATATTTTAACGCTATATGTAAACTAGACGAGTAGGATGAGTCTGAATCAATTTAACGCATCAGGCCGGAAAATAGCTGGGTATCAGAGCGGAACTTCAAAGTTTCAGGAACTGCAATGAGTCGAGCGTGCGTCAGCAAGGCATAAGAAGAACAAGTGAAATTTACTGTCATTCTCTAGTTGATCAGGTAATCTCTTGCCTTTTGTCTTTAATACATACTTCGCGCTTCATGCTTGTACAGCGGACTTGCGATAATAGTTACGTGAAACGGTTCAAGCTGAACCCCAGTAGAAATTTCTGAAACAAATAATGATGAAGTTGTTAGGAAAAACTGGATATTTCAAGGCTTGCCAAGAAGCAACAGCCCTATGTAGCTATACATATTTGCATATATACGGTTACTGAATGGGGACCTGCAATTTGGGCTAATATAGGTCGGTTTAGGGAGATCAAAGATGGTTTCTGGAGTTAGGACGGATATTTATGATTTATATTGCCATAGCTTATTTACATAATATCGAAGTGGTTATCACTTCCCCTAAGATAGCTGGAACATGCATATCATGATTTGTTATTTTCATCTAAATATCGGGGCATGTTAAAAAAATGATCGAGTTGATAAAAACGTTTATAGCTCGCCGTACCCGTAATGGCAGTCTCCGTTGTTTAATCAAAGCTTGGCCGTTGTGAAGCCTCTCGTATAGACCCTCGTTGTGGACCTCAAGGATGAGAAGCTGTCTTTCAATGGGATGTAGACTCAGAAAGCAGTCAGCTACAGGCATTTTTATCTCTATAACAACAATTGCTATTGGGAAAACAAAGAAAGGGTAGCATTTTCATAATCCACTAAGGCACTGCTGTCAACATATTTTCAGGAAGCAGCTAATTGTACCTTTCGGTTTCTTTCTCTTTTTGCAAATGACTACAATTTAATGCTATTAGTAAAACAAATGATCTTCACTGTCACCTTCAAACAGAATATTCAAATCTATTGATTGGAGACAGCTGACGCCAACACCCGAACCAGTCGTTGCAGGAAGCAACGTTCCTGCCATGCAGTCCAATATACAGGAGGTATTTTTTTCGAGTGGACTTTTAGTTGACGTAATCACGCCGTAGGTAACAGCAAGCAATCAAGCCGATTCTACCTCGTAGAGCTACGGTATGATTGAGCTGGAAAATCTATTTCATGTATTGATATTTCTGGCGTCGACTACGCTAAGACAGGTTTGCGCACGGTGCTTTATTGGCCTATCAACATTTTGAATTTATCGTTTCGAATGAAGCTACAGCTTTTTATCAAAGATGACGGTTTAGTATTTTGTCCTAGTTATAATCTTGAATAGGAAATTTCTAAAATAATAATTCATTATTTATTTTGCTTACTTCAGAAAGAATAAGACGTTGTCCAGAGTTTCGAAATGGGTTTGGAAGATTGACTACGTTTAACACCGTGGACGATTGTAACTTCATTAGCAGCGTTTCAACTATAGATTACATGGAATTGTCTGAAGTGTCGTTCAGAATAAAAAGTTGTCTGCAGTAACCAGCAAGGTTAATTATTTTGTTTACAATTGAAGTGGGCATCGTTGAACGTTTTGTCTAATTCTGACACGTGCAAACTTACATTTCCTGTATGACTTCTTTGGTTTTTGCGCTTGTTGCTTTTCCCCACAATCCCAAACGGCAGAAAATATATAAAATTCGGAAGAGTAGATGGCTAGTAGTATCCGCGCAGGTCTCTGAGCGGACCTGCGGGCGTTTTGAACCATCCCGCACGGCTGTTTTCATTGATTTTTTAGCCAAGGTTCCACATTTTAACCGGCGAACAACGTTTTAGCTTATAGAAACTTGTGTTGTATCAAACAGAACTACTTGTGTTTAACACTGACTAATAAATACGATAGCCGTCTAAGTTATATACGACATATAATTCGAGCGGATTAATAACAATTTTCTCACATAGTAGATTTACAGAGAACCGCAATGATCAGTGTCAGCCATCGTTAAGATCGGTGGTCTTAGCGGAGTCACGATCACAACAATTTATAGTTTAATGATATTAACGGCTGTAGGTAAACACTTTCAAATGCGTCATTGCTTATATGGCGTCTGTGGACAATTACCGGGCGTTTAATTAACTAAATCCATTACACCGAACCCCTTTCCGAAAAATGTCTGGGAAGCATTTTGAGGAGCACTACTATCAGTCGAATCTTGTTCATCCGATCGTCGAAGACCAGGCGGCAAATTGTGGAAGTTAAGTTGAATGTCACCGATTAAAAATCCCTGCTCCACGTATGTTCGTGCCAAGTATACCCTGTTCCGTACAGCGACCGGTATTGAAGCCGATAGCGGTATCCAATTCCGTGAAGCATTTGTGATTTTGCTAACAGCATCTGCCTCACTCTTATGGATAACTCGGGCGTTCACACGAATAATTAATTGAGAGACGGCCCTAGAATTGGGAGTGGCAAAACTTCGTTCGAACGAGCTCTCCGAAGTGATCTAAATGCAAGAGAGATGGGGTGCAAACTGAGAGCTAAGGAATACAGACAGAACATAAGGTGCGCCACGGGTCTACATACAACTTGCATAACATATTAGACCGAACAAAAATTTCCCTTACATGGAGACCTCAAGAAGAGGAATGATCAAGAAGGATTAGTCGGTAAAAGACATCATGGTCGAGCGTGATTTCGGTTCTGTGATAATCTTCTATATAGCAGAAATTGCACACTATTTTAATGACTGTCCTACTCAGTAGCATACGGCTTTTTTTTTAACTTACTAAAAACAAAGCTATCTAGCGCTGAGGAACCCATCCAACCCTGCTACTATTACGAATTTCGAACACGAATCGTATTCCGCCGGGTCGAGATCTACGGAATAGGTCTAGGCGCGAAGAAACGTTCAACTAGGCTTTTACAATGACTGTATTAAGGATTTTTGCTGACATTTTTGTGATAGTGACTGTTTTGCTCATCAAATGTCTTCTCCTACATACTCGGCTGGCTTTCATACAGGTCTTCTTCTTCTTAAGCATTTCCCCGTGCGTAAGATTTCCTTGCCTACCAAACGCAAATTATAGTTATGAACTACCCATTCATTCTGTTTGCTTCATATCGGCGTAGAGAGACAATTTTTTCCCCGTTCATTTTTGTAAACGGATTTATCACTGAGGTTGCGCTTTGCCCAGGACCGGAAGAGATGTTCAATGATAATGAGAAGCCCTATTTCCTCGTGGGCTTGGTTCCGTTTGTAGGAAATCCAGACTTCTGATATGCGCTTTATCCGAAGTCCCCAGCGACCGCTGATAGCTGACAGGTGTAAGGTGCATTCTTTGACTGCCCGATTTCATTTTGAATTTATTAAACCCGTCAGAGCAGTCCGAGCAGTAAATGACAGAAATATTCTAGGCTGATTGATTTCGACAGAGGGCAAGGGAAAGGTGGCGTGGAAGATCCATTTTCCTTTCCATTTAAAACGTTGGCACTTGGAGCTCGAATTTAAGTTAAAGTTCCATTCACCATAAGGAAAAGTAACAACGTCTTCAAATAGCATAGAGAAGTAAATAGACAGTAGAAAAGTACATTTGTTTTGTAGCAGTCGTATCGTCTTTTTTTTACCCCACTTCACTATGCAGCCTATTCCGTAGCGGTAAATGTATTATTTTTAGTTAATCTTTGGATACGGTTCGATTTTTGAGGGTGTGGGAAGACAAACTGTAATATCCAAAAGGCCAACCTAGTAAACTTGAAGTTCATACATGGTAAATAAATTTACGCTAATAATATTAAAAAAAAAAAACAGTTCATAACAAAACCGTGGCTCGAAACTAAACAAGCTGCATCTTGTTACTGACAAAATTAGCGAACTCGTAAAATATTGTTATTGATTTCTTTTAAGGCCATTATAAAGATGCTTAGTTCAATTCGAAGCAGGTTTTTTTTTATACCTTTGTATAAAATAACGTAATAGCATATGTATACCTGCCTATATGTCTGTATCGGAGATTATCAGATGAATGTGTTAAATAGAGCGACCTTGTACAGATGTTTGGCAAGATGTTCCTGACCAGTAAGTGCATTGCTATAATCATTACAAATGAAAATTATTACATGTTTTTTCGATGTCCGTATCTGCTGTTTACCCCCCACCTCACGACCTTGGGGCATCTGTGCAAGATGACATATTAGCATAGGCATAAGCTCTTAACCGGCACCTCCTTCAGTAAAATATGACACACAAAATCTGATACTGTGTGATGTGGTACAGCAACAACGTTTGTTGAAACTATTAGTTCCATGTTAACTTTCTAGATGTCGCAGCGACGAACTTTTTGTCGAACTTCGCATCTACTTAGATCATCCGCCATCCACTGTTAATCGAGTCCCGCTTAGCTCCACCAGACTATACCTAAATATGACTACGATTCATCCATTGTTACGTATCGAAACCATTCTCAGTTAACGCGTTCCTAACGAAATTTTTCGTCCGTAACTTAAAACGAAAACTACTACAATTCAGGACAGGAATACTTCGACTGCGTAGCTTTGACAAATTTCAATGGCGCTCACCAGGATCCTTATCTGTTTGTCGCGAAGATAAATCTTCACTATGGTACTTGAGTCATCAATTTTTCGTTTACAGATCTGCGTACTTAGCAAGTCATGCGCAATTGAGCTATGGCGTTCTGCGTTTCAGTTGATAAATGTCTGGTTTTTCCGAGGCAACCACCGGAAATTTGCTAAGAAACCGTCCTGTTGAAATAAATATAACCCAGCATGGGTAGTTACACAGACACAGATTTTGCGAATACCAAAGGGGGCTTGAAACGTACTGCAAGTCCTAATCATATAAAAGTTGAAAACTTCATTCGGACATGGTATAAACGAAATATGGAGCGGCGAAATATAATTTGAAGCTACATGCTATCTTCTTATAGAGCTACCGTTTCGACAGTAACGGTGACTGTATTCTACTTTACAAGGTCTCCATCTAATTTTATAATTTCAAAACATATATTTGCAGTACAACTCTAAAGGGTTTATAGTTTAAGTACAATGCTTATTATGTGGTAATGAACGAGGGTATTTCGGTCGATTACAATTTAGTAATAGTTATACCCCTGCGACAGTCATTAGTTCGGCCGGTCTGGTTAATAAGTGGCAACAAGTGAAACCAGCACATCTCGTGGTCTATTTCAGTGAGTTTCTACTGGCATCAGGTCTTCTTTTGCTACAATCCTATCTGTCCGTGCAACAAAGCAGGTAATGCCGTTGTTGTTTCTGACCTAATCAGAAGTGCGCGAACGACCGCCACTCCTTAGGTTTGCGCCGAGAGAGACATAGAATACGATCGACGAAATTTTTGCAATAGAAATTGATTCGACGGTTAGAACTACGACTACAGGACGGCATATCTCACTCCGTCGGCTAGAAGCGTATAGATATTGCTATACGTAGTGAGCGTATGCTGTCGAGTACCTTACAGGCATGAATAGTACCAAGGATACTTCATGTCCTATTCTTTATATATGTCCGTTCGTAGTTAAGACTTGCCGCGTTGAGGTCGTTCATCTCGATGGCTACCATCCTCGATGATGACCTTGTCCGTCTTCGTGTCCTTCGGCCAGTTACGATCGCTTTACCGATTTTTTTTGGTTGCCCGCATTGATATCTCTCTTTTAAGGTTCTCATTGTTCGCGTAGTAAACCGCGAAAATAAATAATGACATGATAAGCTATGAGAACAAACGTATTATCTGAGGCTTCGTATTTTGTTGACGAAGGTGCTTGCTTGCATGCATTATGCTTATTAGTAACTGTAAAATGTACTATGATATTTAAAGAAGAAAAAAAAAACGTATTGATAATTAGCTAAACCTAAAACATGTTGAAAAATCTAACATCTTTCAACTGGGTTTCCTTTTGATGCCGCCTGGCCATCATGGCATTTCTGCTTGGAATTTGAAATAAAAATATTCTTCTTTTCTTACAGCGCTCGAAAGCCGGACTCGCTATTACTGCGACAACGATCCTTCTACTAAGCACATTTAAAAGGTGTCGCACCATGGACAACCCCACGCTAAATCTTCAGGTACAGTTGCGGCAATAATAACAACTGTCATTGTTAGTACTATAAAACTTTCGATACTAGCAAACATTTCGCTAGTACTATCCAAGGGGCTCTAAGGGGAACCCAACAAATGTATACGCCAAACATTCGTTATTATTACTATTTAGCTATATATTGAGTACTATCAGAAGAAAAATAGCCATTCTCAAGCACCTAAAAACTAACTTCGTTTAGCTAGTTCAAAGCGTTCGAACTGCATTCAAAGCTTCATTGATTTCACTTAACGTACTGAGACTACGTACGAAACGTATGTTTGTGAAGCACTGCCTGGTTCTTCGCATACATTTAATTGGTCCTACTGAATATTGTCGCGTGACAGTTATGCAAAGGAAAAGACTTCAGTAGCAAAAGCACTTTCGGCAAAGGTCAAGGCACCTTGACGTCACAGGCTTCCTCGATAGCCCTCCAGCCGCCAACGAAGCGCCGTCTCATGGCTGTTACTGGGTGTGACAACCACCTGGTGTTCGCTCAACGATAAAAAAAAGCTTACGCTTTATCTATTAATGACAGTTGAATCGTGACTATAGACGGCTAGCGAATATAGTGGAATCATTAAATATATATATATATATAAACGGTCTCTAACAAAGGGAAGCAGCGATTGCTATTTTTGTCCTGTTAATCCCTGGAGTCTGATATCATATATGTGAGAGAATTTTTAAAATATTTATATATTATATTATACACTTACTAACGTATTCTAATGAAACATTTGCAGATGATGATCCGAACACGTAATATTTATTGTCTAAGTATCTCTTACATTTTCGAGAAGGCAACGCCATAAATTCTTGCTAATGCCTCACTATTATAAAAGCAAATGAATCTGAACAGGCATTTTTCGACAATTGTCTTCGCGCAGTTTTACCTATAACTCAATTCGTTTTAAGACATAAACTTCATTTTAAATAGGTACTTCGTATTATTTTCATTTCCTAATTGTTCAGTCTTCAAGACAAATGGTAGCCACTAAATCTTACCGTGAAGGAAATCATCAGATCGAGATGCTGACAGCTCACTCATTTAATTTCAAGCATGATGTTTCAACACATAAGAACCAAGTACCGATCTGTTCGGCATATATAGGCCGTATACGGATTTTGCAATAATTGATTTATTTCTTAGCTTTCATAGGTCCAACGTCGGCTGGCTAACGGCAGGTAGTCGTACTGGCGTCAAAATATGCCGATATTAACAGATGAGATTCTGTTACGCATCTAGACAATTACCTACGCCAGAGTTTCCATTGCAAACTGATCGACCTAAAGTAGTCGCCGGAATGACTTAACAATAACCAATGCGATGACCATACTGAGATTCGAGAAATTCCGCAACGGTAACAATGTCTACAGGTTATATTGATGACTAGGTATTTGTGACGGGGACCTATAGTATTTTCATATGCTGTGCTTGTTGTTCTATATGTTTTTGTAGGCTATGATTAGGACAACTAAATTTGATTGGTGGTCCTACAATGGCGGTCCAGTGTCAGTGAAACAGATGCGGGTATCGGAAGATCGCTTAGCTAGATAGGATTAACAGAATTCGTACTAAACACTGTCTATAATTCTCCGCAAAGAGAGGCAGTGGAAGCTCAGACGAAATTGATTATGGTTCGTGTCATTATTAGCAGTCAATAGCGCCATACGTTCGGTAAACTAGCTTGAATAATTTTTTTTTTCTCTATTTCATCTACTAGATACTTTATCAATTCCTATTAAATGTTCAATAGCAATAGCGTGTTGAAAGTAGAAATCGAAAGAATTGCTGCGAGCTGCAACCTACCCATATGCAACGATAACTTTAACTGGTAAATGATCTTTATCTTCTAATTGTACTCTTTGTAAGTCAAGTAAAAATCATTTAAACAAAAAAAAATTGAGCGTAGTGACGTTTTCTCGATGGGAATTGTAAGGGCACCAGTTATCTTCGGATGTTGTTTTCTGTTCGTAAGCCCGACCAAAGTAATCAAAAAAAAGTTAACCCTAGTTCTCGCCTAAGTTATAACTACATCGGACTTACTTGGCTTGATCAGACAGCGAATAATTATAGGAACTATTTCTTCACAAATCGATGATGTCACTGCTATTTTTCAGCTCTACGCAGACGAACAGATGCGCCAATAATAATAATATACGTTGGTTACTTGAATAGATTGCTATTTATCTAGGTTTCCCATCGCAGAGATACGCGATCCCAATGTCGCCCTTCAGAATCGATAGGAGTACTACGTACAGCGTGTTGGCACTTAAGAGTAAAATTATGCTTTATTTATAATTATGTTATTTACAAAACACAAGTTTGCCCGTAGACGATTCGGCAGTCATCGGTAGAACAGTCAGTTTAGTCATCAGCTATCCACGCTGATACTCCACGCGTTGACGACTTCTCGGATAGACATTTGCCCGCATATGTCTCCACTGCATAAAGGGGAACGAATTACTTCGCGGGCTGGTTAACAGCTCCCCAGATATTTTCACCCTTTTTAAGCGCTACAAACTGTTGCGAGATTTCAATCGCGACACGTGACTGAGCCTCCTTTGTGCTAGCGCCCAGATGCGGCGTACAGATCACCTTCGGGTGGGCGATGAACGCCGTATTTTTTGGTGGTTCATCTTCGAATACATCAAAACCAGCCCCGGACGCTTGTCCCGATTCCAGAGCGGTAAGCAGATCATCCTCATTGACAATGCCGCCACGTGCGCAATTGACGATTTTAACGCCTCTTTTGCACTTGTTTAGTGTTATGATGTTAATGAGATTCTTCGTCTGAGGAATGAGCGGTGTATGGACAGTGATATAATCAACCTGCGGCCACATTTCGTCCAAACTCATCGACTGGACACCGAACTCGGCCGAAACAGATGCTGGAATGACTGGATCATAGCCGATCGTGCGCATACCGAATGCCTGCATTCTGGTGGCAACCTCCCGGCCAATACGGCCCAGGCCGACGATTCCTAGCGTCTTTCCATTGAGCTCATTACCCATGAACGCCTTACGGTCCCAGCGGCCCGCCTTGAGAGAGGCGCATGCTGCAGTTAGATCTCGAGAAAGCGACAGAATGAGTGCACAGGTCATTTCGGCAGCCGCCAACGTGTTGCCTCCGGGAGCATTGATAACCAAGATTCCGCGCGTACTCGCAGCGTTACAGTCAATGTTGTCGACACCCGTTCCGGCACGACCGATTACCTGCTAGGCCAATATCAGTGCCATATATATATATACTTGAAAGGGTACTTTTGAAATCACTACTGCTGCTAATGCTATAAAATCAGAGTATGAAGTCTTTACTAGAGTATTTTTATCCGAGTAATTAACTTCGCGGATTATGACGCTCATTTGATCACGTAATCGTTAGAAAGCGATACATAAATTTCAATTCTAAATGGCAAAATAGCGTTTGACTGTTTTATGGCTCGTCTAAGTGTAAAGATCTTTAAACGGCTATAAGTCTATTAGTAGTTCGATCTACAATAATGATCGCAGATGTACTGTTTCATTTGGTAAGTAATGCAAAACTGTGTTTGAAGATGATTCGCTTTTTTCACAGTTCGCAATGGTGGAAATGCAACTGATTGCAACAAAGTTTAACTTCCATAGAGCGAAGTTCTGTAAATCAATAGGTTTATAAGTATTATTACGACATTGGCAAAGAGCCCTATACACGCTGTAAAAGATATTGTCAATCAATCATAGCCGTCCAGTCACCATTGAATGCAGCAAAAATATGAGCGGAGGAGCAAACAAAGCAGTGAACATATATGTAATTCAATTAACAAGAGGGGCCAGCCTCGAATTGGTACGCTTAATCCAGTATATATTAATGTTTTCTTTTAGAAACAACTAGTTAGCTTAGATATATGTGTAACCGAGACTACCAACCTTAAGCTTCGTACCGGCATTGATAACTTCGGAAGTAACCTTCGTTGCACTGCGGACAATGAGCGCATCGTATTCCTTGATAGCCTTAATCAGCTGCTCTTTTGTGTGGTCGGTCTTCACCGTTACTTCGCATCCGGCCTGTTGAAGTATGTCGGCGCATCGGGGATCGCACGAGTCGCTGATGAGAACCTTATTAATTTCCATTTTGCTGTTGGCGGCGTAGGTTCGAACTCACTACGAACACAATGAAAAATAAGACCGGGCTTTCGTGCTGATGTCGCTGCTAATCGAGCTAGCTAGCAACTGGGTCGTCGAACATGGGCAAACGACGAGCACATCTCGTTGTAGCTATTTCGGCGTTGATACGGCTATGCTACGTTATTCCAGCGGTCAAAACAGACAGCCAGCCAGCGGAGAGGGAAGAAATCATGGTAATGAGATAGAAGACGTCCTCGAAGTGAACCACCGTTTGAATTGACGCGCCATTTGGCCTTAAGAGGGACTGATTAGCACTCCACACAATTACAAAAGAACAACTACCAAGGAGTTTTGAATATATATATATATATATATATATATATATTATCCGACGTGTAAATATTTTATGTAAGTTTTACCTAATTTCTATCAATAAACCATAAAGTACGTAAGTACACATAACTAGAAGCCAAACACAGTTACGCAGGTATCAAGTCCATAATATGCTTCTTTTCATTATCACTATGGTCATTATCACATTTTGGCGTATTTTGCAATGACTCATCACACTCTTTTCCTTTATATCGAAAGTTATTAATCGATATTTATTATCTACTACTATTAACTAGCTCAGGGAAATGATACGTGACAAGATTAGGTCCTCAATATGTTAGTGCTTCAAACCGTTAACAAGGCGTACGTTGTATTTTACTCAAATTGTTTCTTGCAAGGACCTCTGGGTTAGACCGTATGATTTACCGTTTTTCGTTGGTTGGTCACATTTGAAAATCGACTTGTTCTCTGTCCGCCCACGGTTATTGCGTCAGTGAGACCTGAATGGAGCTGGTTTCTCCTCGCAGCAATATGGGCCTACCGCCCATTTGTGACGGGTCGTTGACAGACGCATTACAAGACAGGTTTGTATAAGTGCGTTTCGGTCTGTGCGTGTGTGTCTGGAAGCGGCTTCACGTATAAAAGTGCTGGAGAGTGCAGCGCTGAATCAGCGACCCGGAGGCACAGACAGACGATGCAGTCAATAGAAGACAATTTGCTGTTAATAGAAGAGTGCCAATAATTACGAGAATGATATGTAACCCTTACGGCAGAGACCGAAGGTATCAATACTACCCTTGACTAAAGTTCGTTCTGAGTGGTGGCACTGCGTACACGGGATCAAATAAAAAACACAAATCAATGTAATTTCTGTAACTTGTTTGAGTTATACAATTGTTATCATATGCGAGTGTTAATTCAATATTGTCATTATGCTATCTACCAATTATAACGATACAATTATACCCAGAAAACAAATACATATACACAACCGTTGGATAAGGGCTGACCTCGTGGAAAATGTGTCAGCTTAGATGCTTTTTTGATGATAAGGCTCTCATGGATTTTCATATTTATTTCCACCATAAGCTTTGCGTATCGGAATACCAAATTTGTCCCAATGCATTACTTGACCCGCAATGCATGCTCAGGTTTATCAAGCACAAGTAGAGAAACACATAGGTCTGTTGACAGCAAACGTCCCGCTCTTTGCATTCATTTAACCCTTAGCGGCTTGAAAAGTTGACGAGCTTGTGCCTAATTCGTTTAGAACATCGTATCATTGTCGACTGTAATATTATCGTACAGATTGTATCCTATCATTGAGATTATATTTCTGCTTTAAGATCTATCTTATATTTGTGATTGGAAAAGTGGCCAGATCGTCTATCTGGATGGCGCCGTCTGTCTACCGAGCTTATGACACAAAATCATCCCAGCCCGCTGTAGATGTCTCGATAGACAGGAGTACAAATTTAGATATAATAGAAACTCTTTAATAGGCTCAGTTATGTCTTATTCGTTGCCTTTTTTTTGCACTGTCGAGCGATTCAATTCGAGGACGATTGTCAAATCTAACTTCAGTCCTTCGGCTGTCCACCTACTGTATCCTCTTTAAGGCAACGTTAATTTATCATGCCTGGATTCTTATCTCCTATATGGCGACGTTGACTTTATCTAATCGTCCGCTTAGATAACCTTATCACTTAGACGATGAGAAATATAACGTAGTAGTAAAGAACCTATCCAAATAGCCTATAGGACAGGTAACTTATTTTAGCGATCTGTCTCTTCCGAAACACTGCAACAGCAATTTGCGAGATAATAAAGACATTTAAAACTGCCACAATAGACACTGAAGATATAACAAAGATAATTAAAGCATGTACACCAAAACGACACCTTACGTATCTACCATTAAGTAATAGAAGACAGTCTGATCTTCCTTTTACCAGTGCTACAAGATTCTACGTTGCTTAAAATGGCTATCATTTCAAGTTGTGGTTTTCTACTCGCGTTTTTCAAGTTGCTCATTGTTAATTGTTCACTGAGCTAAATCGACTAAGAACTTCAGAACTATGTCACACAAGGTTGTCCGTTACTGATCAATATCGGCAAACGTTGTCTTCCTTCAAAGAAACGTATTTGTGTGGTGAAGGACTGCAACTAGGAAAAGACAAATGTGTAACATATTAGGGTAAATTGCGACGCCATGTGATAATATACCACTAAAGTTCAACTTGCAAAATGGCTCCTTCGGCCAGGGTTACTCAGTAGTTCGATCTGTAGACGATTCGGGCTGTAAACACACCGAGCTTTCATTAGCACTATTTGATATTTTATCGTTTACGATAATCGACGGGCATTGCTCTACGCCGGCTTCGAGTATTTGTAAGTTATCCGTTACGTCGAATGCGTCGGGGATCCAACGTTTGATTCAGATGTCTATATTTAATCACCAACACCCACTTATAATGCTGCAAATAACTTCTATTATCGTGTGAACTTATTAAATTACCCAATAGTGTATTTAATTAATTCGTATAAAATTATTATCCTAACAGAAAGTTCAAAAGACGACTAGGGAGACGACAAAGCCGAACAATAAGCGAAAAAAAAAAAACAATTTTTTACATTAACTTCTATTATCATTATATAGATATATTTAACATAGCAGTCGTTCTGTGCTATATCTACTATTATTATTATATCAGGAATTTTTAATATACTATTTATTTTCGTTTGTATATTTCAAATTTACGTATGATTATCCCTTCTTTGCTTTCTACTTCAGGAGTCGCCTTCATCGCCAGATGTGAATGTCAGCCTATCGGCCTATCAACAGAATGTGTGTATATAGATACTGCAATGTTTCAATATAGAGAATCTTTATTGTTATAATATCAAACATTCAAAGGCAAAACAACCATCCATGAAACCCACCTGGGAATGAACGTCGGATATATTTCTCTACGTTGAAGATAATAGAGGCTTCTATGTAACAAAGGGGTACTGGAATCTAATGGTAGCAACAATAATAGTGGTATATTTATGCTTATAACATCAGTCATAGGCCTGTTTCTTGCACACGGTCCCAGTGCGTACTGCGGCCTAGCACGTGCGTATGCTAAAATACGCCACGCTCGATCGGCTGTTACCACCATTGGAAAAACAGCTGATAGGTAAATGTTCATCATTTTCTATCTTAGCGGTAGGCGTCAACTACTTGTTTTTATTCCATCGAGGGTATGAAATGTTTCCATCCCAGATTCAGCGTCTAGACTTGTCATAGCACCGATCGACGTTGCAACAGTATCAACAGCATGGCTATATCGACCGTTAAAATACTACAGTCTCAAATGTTGAGTTCGCATTTGCTGTCCGATATATAAGACCACCAGACTTGAGCTATAGTTGGTACCAACACAGGCCACCTGACAGGCCGTATTTTTTTTGCAAAGATCTTTCTCACATTCGATTGCTGTATTTGCTTGCAGCCATAACTACCCAAAAAAGTGGCTATTTGTCGACTAAGGGTAACTGGTGTCCGACCCCCGACCGTCAAATCGAGAACAAATTGCTCAGGCATCACAGACGCGGGAGGTGGATGGCATATGCGTAAGACTGATGAATGTTACGTTTCAATGCATCATATTGATGACCCTTTACCCATCGAAGCAAGCACGGCATTGGTAACTTCCACTATGTCCTAGGCGACATCTTCACTTTTCGTACTGATGGCTGGCACCTTATGCTGTCAGTTTAAGTCGTGTGTACCTCTCCGGCTTCTTTTCAATTTTGATAGCTCATTCAGCTTTGTCCTGATAACATACACGTCAGTCAATCGATTTCTGATTTATACCTGGAATGTCTCCTGAGTACACGCAATACATTTGCGCAGCAGTTTCGTATTTGTTTTGCTAGCCGCGATATCGAAAAAGACCAGGTCGAGGTGTACCTTTCAAATTGACCCGTGTCGAACGAATGGCCACCGAATGTGACCCAGTCTCACCCATCAGCTCGCTGACCCGAACTGCCATGGCCGACCCGCTCCTGAACCTGCGGCATTACCTATTTAATGTGGACGAGTATTATAAAATCAAGTGTTTATTTGCTAGGTTTACCTAGGCAAATAATTTATTGTGTTAGATCACTGCGTCGAACTCAGCTGCCAGTGCGTAAAACCGAGGCCCATCGACATGCACGCCAATAACTAAACAAATCATCTAGTTCTATGGCACTTAAATTACAGACGAACAATAAAACGCTTCGTATCTAGATGCGGTTGTCCCTTTATTTGTTTTTGGGGAAATTGAGCCCTATAACATTAATTGTTCCCTGTCTGTTCCTCGCCACCGGTATATGGATAAATAGATGACGTTGCCACATCGATAACTGGGCCACTCGAAGCGTTAATCATTGATTAATCTCACGACTGTGAAAAATCAAGCCCATCGTCAAACGAACCACTTCAAATCTGCCAATGTCCACATTAAACTGTCATTAAATGACCTTTAACTTCGTATATAATAAGAATGATGCATGTTCCTTACACTCTGTCTCTGCCCTCTGTAGAGTGGGCAGATATTCTACGATACAAATTGCTTTCAGACGAATTGGTCTGTGTTCATTTCAGTTAACCGGGTCCGCGCAGGTCATCAATGAAGCGGAATTGACAGAGGTACTTGTAAAATACGCATGCAAACAAGAGGGCTCAGCTCATACTGGGTTTTGCATTAATCTAAGCCTCCCATTGGATGCGACTTAGCTGAGTAGTACAGACTATATTAGTAGTACTACTCACTGATTTTACGTTTATAATGTTAACATCTAGCTTTATCTTGTTGCTTTTTAAGGCGCCCAAGTTTTTCCTTTTTATCCGACATCTCTGTATTCTGGCTAATTAGGTTCATCTGGACGCACTATCGAAATGCAACCTCCAGCCCATGAAATCGGACGGATCGAATCACAAAGCTGATATAGTTTACACGGTCGATGATGTACCACCATGGTACCTCTGCATAGCTCTCGGGTTTCAGGTATGCAGCTACCCCGTGTACCACCAAACAATTGAGAACTTAGTGTTTTTTGGGACTTACTTTTCGAGAGGCTGTTAGCTAAAGATGTTTACAACCCGGGAATTAAAGATTTTCATACGTTTAAGGGTAATTAGCTGATTCTGAACAGACAGAAGGACTAATACTTAGATCTGTCTTTTCATTCTAATTCATTTTATGCTATATGAGAGAGCGGTATTAATGATTTCTCTCACGCTTATTGCGTTCATAAACTAATATATCTATATATAATGTTTTCGATGTATGAAAAGGTCGATACATTTATTGGTCTTTGTGTTTGATGGTTAAAAAAACGGTGCAAGTATTTGGTAATTTTTGTGCATTCTTCACTGGCAAAAGGACATCCTCCTCATAGTATCTACAAACGCTACTTTAACAGAAAAATAGAGCGCTGGGTTGTTGAGTCTAATCCTACGATAAAAATCAATTGTTACCGTTATGATTTTCTCTCTTCCGCCTTCCAATTCCAATGACGGTTTTTCAAAGTAGTTACCTCTAATAAAGAATGACTATTTTGTAAGTGATTCGTCCTGCTATCAGACCTTCTTCAAATTCACCTTATGTACTTGTTTGTTTCTACTATGCTTCTTTGGTCTTGTGCGGTTTATGCTGGCTTGATTGCGACAGCATTATCTCACGATGATGGGAGGAACGTTATCATACCCATTCATCGTAGCGCCTAAACTGTGCATCCCAGAAAACCATCCTGCTAGAGGTTCGCTTATTTCTACGATATTTTTTGTATCGGGTATTGGAACGTTGCTTCAGGCTACCTTCGGAGTGAGGTGGGTTACAGTTCACAGCATATATAGTTACTGTAAACACTACAGATCTAATCGATACCGTTCATGAACAAAAACAGGTTTCATCGGTACTTAATGACACATTTACATTTATCGATATTAATATTGCATATATGCTTCTTAAACTAACAACTAAAAATTACACTCTGAGAACTCCGTTCGCATATAGATATATACTGTATAAAATTCCATTTGCAATTTATAAATAAAATAGGCATAAGTCAGTGAATGTCATCATGTATTCAGACGACCTCGTGACGTATGGCAACAGTAAACATCATTTGTAGAAACCCTTAATTGATACGTCTTAGAGGTTGGTTTAGAGGTTAACAGACAAGCCACGGGGTTTAGGTAAAGTAGTTAGCTAACTGTTTTCGACAGACTTCAGCTGAAGGAGAAGGATTCGAGTACGTCAAAAAATGCCTGGGCTTTAACGTCACATCACTGGCGAGCCCTGAATTTTTTGGAACACAGGTAAAGGAGACAGCCTAAAAAGCTCTAGCGTTGGAGCCCTGGATCGAAAGAACCATGGAGATTTTCATTAAGAAAAGTTTCCGCCAGCGCGCCTGCTATCTTTAGAAAGGACTGAACTGGCTGACCGGAAAAAGCTTTTGGGGCTCCGCCCGTCTACGAAAAATCGACCTGTGTACCTGATAGTAGATACCCCACTTTTCGTCGAAGGACATTCTAAGCAATACTCACTGCAGGGGGCATTTTCATAATTCCAATGCATTAGAATTTATGAAGAGAAAACGCCTCACCCTAACCTTAAATTTGATAACGCTAAAGTGATAAATAGTCCAGACTATAAATATATATCTGGAACAACACGCGATGCACTTACCGAATATGTGACTTGCAGGCTTCAGCACTTTTTTTTTTTGGAACTGATGCTCACCACAATCCAAGTGACACGTGTTTTTGTCAATATTGTAATCTACTTTTTTTTCAAATTTTGCCGGGGGCTGTAGTACGGCGATACTCCTGATGATACTAACAGTTGTACGCTGCTTCTAACAGTCATAGGAGTGAAAATACGCATTCGTGCGCCAATAAAAACACACATGCACTTTTAGGTATACGTCTAACGATTTTACTTAACCCTGCGTCAAGTAGACCTCGACTGTGTGTGCGAAATTTTGCAGGCTACCAATTGTCCAAGGATCTACTTTTTCTTTTCTCGTGCCAATTATCGCAATACTGTCACTTCCGAAATGGGAATGTCCATCCCCAGAAGAACTGGTCAATCGTACACACGAAGAAGTGGACGACTTATGGATGCCCCGAATGCGAGAGGTGAGCTTTTCGATATAGAGAGCCACTGGCTATTTGTTATTTAATGTGGGTTCCAGTGTATCTTAGTAATTTGCGTAGTTCACAGTATTGCTTGTGTAAATCTGGAAACAAATACATTTAAAATCTGGATAAACCAAGTCCAGCCAGCAGAAATAAAAGCCTCTGACATATTTTTCTGAAACGCCCAACGGCAGTACCGAGCGTAAAGCGTTTTTGATATATAATCGAACCTAACTACAAAGCTATGTATAAAGGAAAACAACTATTTATGTTATTTATACATCTACAGTATGATATTGCAGTGTACAGTACCGTATATTTTGTACCCATAGATACAAGGAGCGATAATCGGTGCATCCCTTATAGAGGTCGTTGTAGGGGCGCTGGGGTTGGCCGGCCTTCTAATGCGGGTGATATCTCCTCTGACTGTGACTCCAACGATTGCGTTGATCGGCCTCTCGCTTTTCCCTGAAGCAGCAAAGCACGCGGAAACAAATTGGCCTATATCATTTGCGTAAGAACAAAGCCTGCATTGTTACATCAGTGTGTAATAGTTACAACACAGCCAGTATTTGTTAATTAGCATCTTGTCCTTTATCGTAATTTTTGAATTTCATGAGAGACTTATACGTACGTAGAAGTAAGATGACGTATTAGGTATCACATAGTTAGTTAATATAACTATATAATGACGAATAAAAAAATGTTTGATTTTTTCACGTTCTAGAGGTGCGAAGATCCTCGTAGATCAGTTTAGTTTAAATAAACCTATCAGTACTCATGTTCATTATGTCATGGTTTATAATAGATGCACGTACAACTAAAAATGATAGTTCTTGCATAAATTTTGTTCAATGGTGTAAACAGAGGGATATAATATGCATATATTCACAAAGAGTATTAATCCGTTCCTGTGACACAAACTGTGAATAGATGACGATTCCGCAATCCCCGTTCCTGTTTCACGCTGACCTGCTCCGGTGGTATAGAACCGGAAATTATTATCAACATAATAAAAAGTATTTTTGTTTCAGGACCTTTGGACTGGTTGTACTATTGTCTCAGTACCTACGTGATGTATCTATTCCTATACCATTCATACGAACAACGACCGGCGCGTTTAAACGCTACGAAGTATTCAAGATATTTCCTGTAAGTGTCGTACATCGTGCAGGACATACTTTGAACTTATATTGCTGACAATGTCCCGGCAAGTATGCATACGTTCTCATGGCACTGTTGTTCTGTTTATTCGCCTTTGTCAGCTTGGTCATGACAATTTATTTTGAAATAGCTGAAACGCTAAGAGTTTTAGCAAAGTCTTGTAGAAACATCGGGAGACTCCGAGAGCCGAACGGTCCAGCAACCGGGTTAGCTAAAAAAAAATGCATCACCGCCATCACATTTAAAAAACCGCCGAATAATTAAATTCAATTAGAAAGGCAGTAAGAAGTTGAGGAATTAGACTATAGTCAGCGGGGTCACCAGCTCCAACAATCGAGAAGTCGTCAAGCTGGTTCTGGCAGTATTAACAAGTCGAGAGTTGACTCCAGTACGTAATACCTTAATTCATCGCAGTCGCTCGCGAAGACGATCCTAGAGCTTAAAGCGAAGTTGGACCTTAGAGAGAGGCTAAAAATTACGTAGCGAAATTGTGAAACGGCTGCAAGTCTAGCGCTCTTTTCCTCGTAAACCCTGGATAGTATAGACATCCTCGTATTAATAGAGGCTTGGACAGTTAGTCATTTTAACTGGCTATGTTTTTAACTTGTACACTACCCTGCACTAAAGAACAATAAACCAGGCTGCCCGGGCGGAGAGATCTCCGTTTTTTACGACCTTAAATTACGCGACCGCGCGCCGTACTAAACGGAAAATAACGTCATTGCCTTACGTGGCCAATGGCTAAGTCTGGCATCAGCCTATTTTCGACCGACTAATTCTGAATCAACGCACACATTAGTGGAAAGATTCCTCAGTGGACTAAAAGCGTAATCCTCTCATTTTGTTTCTTCTATGTTATTATTGGCAGTTTCAACTCCCGTTTGGATCAGCTGAACTCGAGCCGCATGACGACCTGCCACGACGTGCTCGAGGATTATGCTTGGTGGGTGATCGACCCGAACCTCGACATTAATTTTCTTAGGATATGCAGGGAATTCAGTTATAGATACATTTTGTGACGAACGTACCCAGAAATAAGGTAAAGTTTCAAAATCGAAATCATTCATTGTCAGAGGGCGCAAGCATTTGTGGTCACGCAGCGATGACGATAGACCTGACTGCCTAAGTTGTACCTGTGCGGATTGTCAAACGCAAGCTGCGCCGTGACACCTAAATGAATGCACGTTCTTGAACGTACTCGCGAAAGTTTCCCCATACCTGATGTGGTGAATATCGAAACTTATGCGTCGCATCTGGTTGAAACTTTCCAGTCTACAGTACAGCTTTTCCGCTTTCCGGGAAGTACAGGCCATAATTCAACAATGCTTGCAATATTGCACAGAGAACCCAGATGACTTCCAGGTCTATGGTCGAGGTAAAACTTTATTTTTACCCCGTAGTCTTGTTTGTAAGATAACCTGCCGAAAAACGTATGAGTCACAACAGTGATTTGGACGGTGTGACCCCCGTTTGATCACCAATGCAGAACGTCGACTGAACAATGGCCTAACGTTTAGTGATCTGCCCGATTAGTTTTTCGGCCTACGTGAGTCACTTTTCGGAGATGTTTGCGTCAAGGGAACGATGCCACGCTCTGTGCCTTTTTTCGTGATATTTTTTAACAAGACTTCACTTTTTTTTTGACAAGGCTTCCCAGTGAACTAACGCAGAATTTTAAAGGCTTACGCGACAAGAATGGCGCTAGATAGAGTCTGCAACGAACACCTCAAATGAACCGTTGTTTTGGCACCCTGTCAGACAGTATTATTTAATAAATGTTTACATACGAGTACGCTTCCATCCCAAAGGGAATATGCTACCGTATTAGTAACCCTTAAAACCTAAATTAGTAGTTTCTAAAAAGCGGGTCGCCCCGCGTCTTTCGCGCCGCCACAACAGCCGGGAATAGCGACGGAAAGCGTTTGTTATAAGCTGTGCTTCGACTTTCTTATGAAAAGATTGGACAGCTACCCAGAGAGCGTGGACGCCTCCTCCCAGCTACCCAGTACGCAAAAACGCTCTACCGGTAAGGACCCATACCGCCGAAAAAAAGTACTGGCCACGTCCGCAGTCCGTTAGAAAGCGATATTTGTCGAATTTAAGGTAGCTTTCTGCTCGGCGCCTCAGGAGATCATGCTCACGCTGTCTAAAATGAGCGTGCCTCTATGAATATGCCTAAGTCGCTCTGAATTTTACAAGAAAATGGAATAATTATCGACGGTAAAGTGGCCGAACTCTCGCCTTTTACACAAATAATTGCTTGGCTTAAAGGGACAGCCTAATCCTGCTCTTATATCTCATCTTGCTGAAGGGCCTTCCTGATCGCATAAGAAGGTCGAAAAAGTCAGTCGAAGTTATATGCAAGCGATTTAGTAATATGCAAGTTTTGCCTATAGCAACCTCCAGCCCGTTTTCCAAATTTAGGACGGACTGTAAGCTTGACCAGGACAGATGCGATTAAGCGTCGAGAAGATGAGATAGAACAGCGCCCACTGACGTTCTGCTAAGTTGCCTCTTGCCTATCTATAAACCGGTTCCCCATCTAGAACTATTTTTTACCGTCAACGGCCGATACCGTACGTCATCGAAGGATGCAGAAGGTTTTTTAGCCATATGGGCGATTAAATCGCCTCATCGCTTGTTTTTGGCGAACGCTTTGACCTCGTTCGGCCTGAAGCCGGCTTCGATCGCTGTTGGCAAAATCGATAGGAATTTCATTACTTTGGGTATGATGGGAAAAAACGAATGAAAAGGGACAAATCGACTAAACAGACATGTTACCATTTGGGTTCCGTTTGAAACACTGAAAAGAACCGAGTTTCTATTAGCCTAACAATACATGTAGATGCTCTCAGCGCGGATAAAATTGTGATGGACGTCATATGGCTCGTCGGCCCCGGGTACCGTCTTTAACATATGTAGCAAATAGCTTAAATTAGTTTTATGAACACAACAAGACCTATATAACTTATACGTCACAAGTGCTTTAAATGGTTTTAAGCGATTCTATATATTTTCTATGATAGCAGAATGCCATGTTGCCGATCTGCAAATACACGTGAAGTTCTTGACAAGCAAAAGTAAATGAAGAAAATTTGATCTATTTGGTTGTATTCATCACATTATTCCCCGCGTCTGCGGCATTATTGTGATCACAATCAAGCCTAAGGGAGAAAACGACTATGTTTCTGCGAAGTTTTTCTTTCCGTTTTGCTCGTTATGCCTTTTGACATATATTATATTTAGTTATTATTAATATCGAATATATCGAACCTGCATGCAGTGTAGCTTGTGGAAACAAGGGCACGATGAGGGTAACACTGAAAAGATAACCATCTAATGTATTCTTTTACATTTGTCATTTGTACTATTTAACCGCAGGTAGTACTGACCATTACAACAATGTGGTTCATTTGTTTCCTGTTAACAGTTTCGAACGCTACAGACTTACGAAACCCACTTCGGACAGATCTTAAGAACGGTTTGCTCGACGATTCGCCTTGGGTTCGCGTACCGTACCCCTGTAGGTATCTCTGTGGGACACGATGGTAGCTTCGTTTCATCCGAATTCAAAGGGTTCACTATGGAAAAATACGCATAAAGCACCTTCCGTTCTTTTAGTTTAAGCTAAGCTGTATGAAGAAAACGGACCAAATTATTCTCCTACCCATCTCCTTTAATTTTGTGGATAGAATCATTGGGTATCGCTTATATTGCCGTACGACGGATGTACGACTGTTTACCAATCGAACACCTGTACATTCACTCATCAGACATTTCGTTCATCACCCAGTTCAATGGGGCGCGCCAACGTTTAGTTTAGGAGGAGTCGTTGGAGTTTTTGCTGGCGTAATCATCTCAGTGATTGAATCAGTGGGCGATTACTATGCCTGCGCCAGGTTAGCCGCGGTTCGTGTACCGCCAGTGGACGCTGTGAATCGGGGCATTGCCATCGAGGGACTGGGTTCAATCATATCAGCTATATTTGGCTCTGGATGTGGGCTTACATCATACAGGTTAGTTATTTGCATACCATTATAAGTTGCAAATTAATTAGAATGTTACATAACAACACAATATAATGGGTTATGATTTTTTTTTGTGTCGGATTCACATTCCTCTTACTTAGCCCTGTTGGCCCAAAACAGAATTTTCGATCCGTACAAACGTTACGTCTGTACGAAGCTCTACATATTGATTTCCTACAAAACTCAAAGAAAAAGGCATTATCTTTTTTTGTTTTCCGACAAAGCAATCACATAATGACAGTTCGCCGCTGACAAATACAAAAGGCTAGATGGTAAATCATTTGTAAGCAGTCAGAGGCAAATACCATAGATCTGAGATTTCATCTCCTTCAAGAACAAGTACCGATGCAGTTCTACTTCTATTCAGCTATGGTTAAGCAAGCTCTGAACTCCTGTTCTCCATATCATCTTTCATTCAGCTTGGCCACTTTTTTTACTCATATGTAAATCTATGCATGTGTCATCAATCGCGATTCAGCGGGCATAAACAAATGCTGAGTACATGTATCTATATTCTAGATTCAGGCTTGTTCATATGTTTTTAGTGAGAATATCGGTGCTATCGGCATTACTAGGGTGGCCTCTCGTCGCGTTATCCAGATGGGCGCAGCCCTAATGGTGGTCTTCGGTTGCCTTGGAAAGGTCTGTACGCAAGTTGCCACTGATTACTAAAGTCCCGGAGAGTGTATATGATGGAACTCGAAGTTCATACACAGCAGACGTTCGTCTTCATTTAGCACTAACCGCGTGTACACAGATTCGCCAGTACGGCCATTCTTTGTTGATGTGCATTTTGCGCCGAAGTGACAGCGCAGAACTTTGACTGAACGAATTTTTATATTGCATAAAAAAACGTCGCTGTTATTAGCTACGAGCATTAAGCTTATGGCATTTATAGCTTCGCCAAAAACAATTATTTATCGATCTCTTTCGGCAAAAGGATTTAGTCCACAAAGCACAGAAGAACTCATATTTACGATAGGATAGATTCGAACTATCCTAACTCTTGTTATGTTGAATGAAAGGCAATGAAAAACAACGCCTAACGGAAAAAAATACCATCAAAAACATATTTGATAGAGTGAAGTGTAAAACGTCTCACCTATTCCTTTGAAATAGGCTAATCGTCATTAGCATAGAGTACCACATTTATAGGACCACACAAAAATCTATTGTTCATTTAGATTTCGCTATGTGCCCTCGTTAACCGTCACTAGAATTGTTTTGCTTCTGTTCTCATTTTTTGCTATTTTGGGCGTATTTAGGTTGGCGGTTTATTCGTATCCATTCCTGAGCCAATCGTTGGTGGCGTATTTATCGTGATGTTTTCGGTCGTATCCTCGGTCGGCCTATCCAATCTTCAGTTTGTCGATCTCAACTCGTCGCGAAACCTTTTCATTTTAGGAGCGTCACTCTTTCTCGGACTGTGTATCCCAAGCTGGGTAGCGGATCATCCAAAATCCATTGATCTTGG
The DNA here is from genome assembly GCF_002443255.2 of Varroa destructor. Classification (NCBI taxonomy): domain Eukaryota; kingdom Metazoa; phylum Arthropoda; class Arachnida; order Mesostigmata; family Varroidae; genus Varroa; species Varroa destructor. Next base: position 24,576,919 of record NW_019211455.1, on the reverse strand, counting down.
TAAACGTAGAAATCAGCATTAGCGCCAATTTCAACGATTAATTATATTCGTTAAATTACAAAACTTATTTTACATTACATAATTATATAATGAAATTGCTAGATTGGAACAATGACGTTTATATTCCACTCTGCACTGTTTGCGAAGAACGTAATTTTGCTCCAGTTAGGGTCGTCTTTAGAATTAGTTAGTGAGCGTAAATTGGCTAACTTGGGAAAAACCGCTTGCGTCTACTTGTACGCAGGACGCTTGTAGTCGAAAACAGTACAGAGACATTTTGTCTGATGCGCGAAACTTCCCTGCTGACAAAAGCGTCGAGAGAGAGAGAGAGAGTGAAAAAAAAGCAAAAGTATATATATATATAACACGTACTAAAAAACCGACAATCTAGATAGTTTAACGGTTGCTTAATTTCAAAATTCGCTAGATTAGCGGGTAACAGCCTATTTGGTAGGTGTGGTTTTGAGTTACGATTCGTTATTGAGGTGTTGTCGAAACACAGTCCCACAGGGTACAAGATGAAGGATAGTGATATGTGCGTGTAAAGAGCTAAATGATTAGCGGACGTTTGCTAGTTTTTCGAATATGCACACCTGGTGCAATTGAGTTACACTAGTCTATTTCGTATAACTGGATAGGGATTATGTGTTTTTCAGGGAACGAAGTTTTAACCCAGTTGGTTCGTGTTCTTCTCAGCACATCAATGTTTGTTGGAGGATTTGTCGGAATCGTACTAGACAACACTATTCCTGGTAACAAAATTGTATATGCGTTGCGGATAAGTCATTGAAGCATGCTTATGTACTTTATATTTATATAAAGTATATAAGCATTTTATCTAGACTGATGTCCTACAGATCTTTTCGTTGTCGCGAACTAATAGTTGTTGGTTGCCAGGCTTATACTTCATCTAGAAGAGCTCACTATTTCGATGTATTTTCTGCTATTTAGGAACATCCGCAGAACGTGGCCTTAGCGCGTGGGCTACTTATGGCGAAGATGGCGACGATGAATCAACGCGAAACGATAAGAAATGTTCGATTTCAACCTACGACCCACCATTTGTTTCTCGGCTCCCTGCTTGGACCAAGCAATTGCCGTTCATGCCTGGCTATAACAGGAAGTCGCAAACAGCCATAGTAGCGGCCACGGAGTCAGCTGTTCCTCAGCATGTTCATAAAGTCAATGAGTACAATGGTTACAATCATGATACAAAGCTTTAACGCCAGTCAGGGAAAAAAGCATCGGCCCAGTAGATTCTCGAGACGAAAAACAGGCGACTCTTATCTATCAAATCCCACCTATCTATAGATAATTGATAAACCTGAAACTAGATATTTTTTTCAACAGATATTCGGTATCTAAATGTAAAAAACATCACGCATCAGCGCATTGTATATTTTGAATCTGAAATTTCGTGAATTCGCACGTATTAAAACAACTAAATGGCTACTTCGATTGACTAGACAGTGCAACAAGGGGTTGAAGGTGTTAGCAATGGTCGTGATAGTGGAAGCTGCCCAAAAAAAAACTAAACCCTGGAAAAACTTGAGCCTCAACGGTTGCCGAAGTTGGATCATACACTTCGTTGAAAATATCGACTAGTGTAGATGCTTGAAATACGACAAATACGGTTTTATACGCTCCGCGTGCGTGCGAGGAACTAACCACGAAAAGCTACAAGTGACTATATAAACCATAAGGCTCACAGTGATGTATTAAACTATCGTAGATAAATAATTACGTTTCAATTTTAATAAACCTCGCATAATATTCATTTAAAACAAGATACGGAGTTAAAAATCGACAATAGGGCAAGCGAACTTAATCTGAATATTGCTCAGCCAATATTAAATTGTAATTATAATGGAGTAAACACAATGGACTTTAGCATGTGCAGTTCCTGCTAGATAACTTCAGTGAAACTGCGCCGAAAAGTTCACAGACATGCTCAAATTGTCTGATCCACTGATTGATTTTACTGCGTCACTAACATGTGTACACATGCTTTGGGCTCCCCAGGGTCTGTATAGACGTTGCATGTTTTCCATATGTTACGTATTACTAACAAAGTCTCAAAGGTTTTTTCTGCTTGATCACACAACGACTTCCATTCGCTCACATGTAGTGACCCAGTGGCAATAGATAATCGTTACTGCAGTATGTCAGGCCAACGTTTAGTACGATTATAATAAATTTCTTGCAAAGTAGGAATATGTTCTACTACTAATTCCTCCTAATTAACCTATCGATGTTGCATTTAGTGCAATTTTTAAGTGAATTTCGGTTTTCTTTGTATATATATACACACACTTATTCGAAATATATAAAAAATATCGTAGTGGCAAGACCTAGCGAGCTGAATACCACAATAGCGTGCTATGATTTTACTTGTTATGACAAAATAGTTTTCAAAGAGACTTTTGACTTTCTTCGAAAGGCATTTGTGTGACCAGTGAAATGTGACGAAGGAAAACATTGAACTAGATAATAAGTTGGTAAACATAACCTTAGTGTTAGCGAATCTGACGCATGATCTTCTATTTTTACATTTTTGTGGACGCGAAAAATAGACCTGCGAGACAATGAGTATGACAAACAAAGTGGGAAAAATTTGAACAGCATTCTAGGTCAAAATGGGCACCTTTACGCAAAAAAAATTGTGACAAAAGTTCAGAAGGTTGGTTAGTAGGCAGGCAATGTAAACGACAGTACAAAAACGGGAAAATCAAAGTTTCCACCAAGCTGAGGAACAGAAGACAAACAAAGGTCTACGGTGGCTGCATCTAGTCTCGACGGCCTAGTTACCGAACCCGCGTAACTATTTATAGCAAAATCATCCAAGTTCATATTGTCTTTGACATTTACGCTACGACCTATTTTGAGCTGGCGACTAAATTTGGGTCGCCTGCTCAAAACAGAATAGTGATGTACTTACTTGGCCGGGCCACTTCATCAATATACCCAGGCCAGCAATAAGATCACTGAGAATTACCCGCTGTAAAAGGAACCGATCGCAATGTACATTTGAGTTTGAAAATGAAAACCGCAACAAGCAAATATCACAGACCACAGATATCTCGTTCATGAACTGAACGGACGACAGATTGGAGCATGTGGGAGATATCGGGCAAGTGATTTACGGTATTTAATATTGATGTACTGCTACAAGCCTACAGTGGAGGCAGCGAGAAGTCGAGACGTAACCTATAATTCAATTTGCCATTGGCGCTATTTAGACACCAGCGCTACTTTGGCTGATCTTGGCTTTAAGAACTAACTCTCACGAGCAGACGCAATGTGTGTATATATATATAAAGCATAGTTACAATGTTGGTCAAATGTGTTCGTCTCTGAGCTAATGTGTTATGTTTGTGACTATTTGGCTAGATAGGCTCCGATACTGAGGCATTCGAATTAGTGTACCAGTAGACAGCTTATTAAGTGGACATATTAGATTGCTTCGATCCTATTTTTTGATGGCTTGCTAAAATACCCGATACAATAAACTCGGCCGCCGATTTAGAATTTGCAAAATGATCTACTCGGATGAAAAGCTCCTTGAACTAGTGGTACCTAGAGCACCTTCTAAAAGTGGAGCCAGCAAATTTACACACAGGATGTAATGCCTTCCGAAGTTAACAGCTGTCATGGGTTTTATGAGCTGAGATACAGTGTTAGCCGACTGGCGGCCAGCGTAAAATTAACGTTTCGAAGGAAACCGTCGGCAGCGAGAACACTCGAAGAGGTTTGGCAACTTGAACGAGAAACGAGAATCGTTCGTTTGTCCGAAGCTGATGAGCGTGTCCTTTACGGTCATGTATCGTGACCGACCAAGACGTGCCGGCACGTTGCAATTATGCCACGGCGGCAACTATTTTCGAAATTAAGCAAAGGCACCCAACAACGTGTTAGAGGAATGACTTCGAATGTCACAATATAAACATCTTTAGCACAGCATTGGTACTCGGAATAGCACTTAAAGGTGTTTGTCTCATACCGTAATTGCAGGTGCGTGCGGAGCAACAATTTCTTTGTTCTTCAAAGTGTCAATACGAATTTCGTCCTCAAGTCAAGATTTACGTCAATCTAAACGTCGACTCCTCCACGTACCCTCTCCCAGTGTCGTTATGACATTCTCTTTTACATCAGTGCTCTTTGACCACGCAAGCATCCCGTATGTTGGGGCCTTTCGAGTTACAGTAACTTCTAACTGGGTACTAGTGGGTACAAAGGTCGGAAGAACAGCTATTCTGCATTTAAAAGAAAACAAGTTTAAAAAATCTCGTCCTCACCCTATTTGTGGAGCTTTTCCCTGAAAGTCATACTTGCTAATAATGAAATCCGTGCTACGTGGTTTTGCGTAGCGTATATTGTATGCTCTTCCAGTAGATGTTGGTTGTTTACCTTTTGATTGGGTAATGCACACACTTACCCCGACTGTATTTACAAATTGCATCAAGTCTTTAATCGGGTCCTCCAGTTCAGTCTCAGCTCACTTTGTTTTCGATCAATGTGCTACCATGCGTAGTTTATGGCGAAAGCCAAGACTAAACATTTACTTTACTTATTACTACTTACTACTAAACATCAACTCACTCTGAAACCTTTGCGTACCTACAGCAAACAGCCTGCTCACTAATAAGCATATATAAGAAACCATACTCCCGACGAGACGTCATGGAAACAGGATGCATGCAAAGTAATTGCATGATAATGTCAGAGGGCGGCTGAGGTCATGTATCGGAGGTGACTAAATAAAATGGGCGTGTTACAACGAAGCGTAGCCGAAGGCAATTCGACGTTGCTTTACTTCTTCGATCGTCAATCCTATGAGATTATTTTTCGATACGTCTTGGTTTCTCCGGTCACGCGTTTGGTAAGAATATAGAGGTGTGAAAACGTAATGAGAAAGGGGTAGTAGTACATTTGATTCAATCAAATATTAAATAGTTAGATGTGGTAAAAAAAAATGTTCATATCTCCATGAGGAAGGTTGAAGCTGAATGCCATCGCTAGCCTTGGGTGGCACAGAGGAGACAATCGATAGCTGAGCTCTTCTACGCTATGAAGATTAATATTTTTTGACACAAATGAAGAGATAACGTTTTAGATTATGAAAGGTTAATAATTTGTTGAATCACCAGTTGCTAGATTTTGACGTAGCACGATACGATACAGTGACAAAATACGCTGTGGGAGTTTGTGCGATAATGAATTGCTTGGTAAGCTAAGAAATTGGGGCGCAGGTTACCGAGCTTGAAAATGGCAAGAAGGGCATGATGAATAAACAAAAAAAAAAAGGATATGTCAAAAAAAAAAGTCAATTCAATCAAATCATTACACTACTGAGTGCCGTAATTTCTAAAAGTTTACATTAACTAGTTTACCCTTTATAGCTTTGGGGTATAAGCTAACGAAATCTAACGTACATGACATATTGTTATTGCTCCAACACACATTTCTAATTCTCTCTGTTATATATAAAAGTATGTAGTGCTTAAGATTTCGTACCCTTGAAAATAGCATCGCAATTTTATGTTGTATATATGTAAGTTTTCCCAGTGACTCGATGAGGTATGAATCAGTGGCTGCCACTCCACTAACCTATTAATCTATAGTCTATGATACATACACAGGTTGCTTCGGGTTATCAGTAACTTAAAAGATAACAATAAAGTATTGACGAAGCAGGTAAAGTTGAGTGCCGTTAATATTCGGCACTTTGAGTCGCCACAAAGCTTTTCTTCATGAAAGGCCACTTTGCTTTGTACTGCTTTATGTGTTACTACGCTTCATTCTTTGGCCTTCCTTCTGTTACGCAGGGGGGCGGAAGAAGAAGGACGCTGATTGGTTAGCCCTTTAAGAAAGCCAAATGACAGCTCAGTGAATGCCTATGCCTAAACAAGAAATATTACTTGGTCGCCCCTTCCATTGGTAGAGTGCATCTGAATTTTTTGTCGAGATCACTTCCGTCGTTGTCGCTGTCATTGGGACTATACCTCTTTCTTGAGAAAAATCGAACGTGGCAATAGTCTTGGCTAGGTTCCCAAAAACTGGCACACTTGCTTCCCCAAGCGGCTCCTTGATCAGGTAACTTCACCGCGAAAAACGTTAATGTGAAAGTTAACGAAAATGAACGTCGCTTTCATAATACGGCCTTCGACAGCGTACGTTTTCTATCTCTCAAAGATCTGTACAGCGTATGAAGTGTGGGTTCCGTACAGGGAAATCATGAAGACAGATGTTGCCAGCGTCCAGACTGTTTGTTCTGTACATTTTGAATCGTAACTTTGGCGTTACATGATCGCCATCTCCTTTCCATCAATTCCAATAATATGGTTTTCCAGATGGTATAAAAAATTAAACGGAGACCATATTTCCGGAATAATTTGGCTTCGGGTTATAGTTCTTAATATTTATATTGCGTAGTTTAAATGTATTTTTTTCATGGCAAACAGAGTGGGGAAATGTTAACTTTAGTTAGGTATCGATAGACAATAAGCTTATAGTCAGGAGGAATAATTTCTAGTTTAGAAAGGATTACGCTCACGATTCATGTAACATATGTTGCTGCTTTCTCCTATGCGGAGGAAATATATAGACGATGTTTTTTGTTAATGGCAGTCCATTACACCACGTTTCATTACAGAAGTAGGGCTGAGTGGCACAATAGCCATATTTTATTCAACAGATTCATTATTCCATAAAACCTTAATAGTATGACATTATTCAGAGGGGTTGGATTTAGTGTTAAAGAGTGGTTTAAAACGTCGTACTTTAACGGATTTTATCCTTAAGCTCAAGTAGCTATTTTCAGAGAATTGGTATAATAGAACAACGAACTTCTTTAAGAAAGCGTCGACAGCAACGCCCCAAGCTATACCTCATTAACACATATTTTAAGATTGTTTTTGAATTGGCAGAAAACAAGGTGTGCACGTTACCATGGTTTCCGTATCAGATGTAAACGATAGCAGCCGTATGTATCAAGATGGAGAGATTAACTAGGAATACAAACGTCTAAATTATTTAGAGAACGGGGCTATTTCTATATTTCCTCCTATTTTCAATTCCAGAGTAAAATACATGGCAAAGAGAGTTGGCGCAAGCGGTGATTCTGTGATAATATTGACTTAAATCGTATGCTTCTTTGCCCAAAATCTTGCTATATATCTCTATCATCGATTTCACTATGCCATGGCTAAGCCTGTTGAAGACATCTCAATCGTTAATGTTCATACAGCTTAACTAATGATATCTAAGGTTTATTGTTTGTTATTATGTACACACGCACATATATATATAGATAGATATTGTAACAACGACTGAGTTCCACCTCTGGAGGCTTACATACGCCTAACTTTTTATGTACATATAAATGTATTCTGGTGCAGGAGAAATGAAAAAATGTCATTTCATGTTCATTTCATGCCTAAATCCTCTGTCGCAGAGACTAAATTAGCAAAGACATTCTGAAAATTCAGTATTAGATGTTGGAGTGAAAACGGGAAAGCAGGTTAGCACGGTGAATGTGCCAGTGATTCCTATTACACCTGTCTCGTGGTGTTCCGGGTTACTCCTACTAAAGGCAAAGGGTTTTTCTTTATCAGGAAGTTGGGTTGCTTCTTACATAGCGCAAGTGCCACCCTCTCCAGAAACTTGTATAGTGTTATGTTAAATTCATAACCTTAAAAGCTTTTTTCCGGCCCACCAGGCACATAATTGATTTTTGATTTTGTTGGAACTTTACTTCGGATGTACCGCGGCTGGCTCGCTTTTCATCACCCGGTAATGGTACCTTGTTTGATTATTCCATTATTGGATTGGAACAGAATAACTTTCAAGTTGTTTTTAATGTCTCCTCTCCTTGTTACTTGCCCAGTGTTTGTTTGTTTGTTTCTGTACCACCATTCAATGGTGCCCTATCTCGTTAGTAAGTCCGGTGCAACTCGTTAGGCAGCAAGCAAAGTCTGCGTCGAGTTCAGGCTTGAAAGGTCGAGGTTTCAGGCAAAATCGAATTTTTCGACATTTTCTACACATAATTGAGAGGACTTTTCGAAACTGATTTGCAAAGTTTAAGAATAGCATCCTAAAACCGTAGGATGTACCCCACTCCAAGATCATTGCCGGCACCTTAGAAAAAGGACGGCCGGCAAAAAATCATGAATCGGATCAGAAAATTAACTATGATTCTGGACAGCCGCTTTAGATCAATAAATGTCAATAGTACGTATTGACACGCTTCTACACAAAATCGTCACCGGTGACGAAGAATGGTATTTTCCCATCGGATGGACAGCTTTTAGATAAAAGAATGGATAGCTTTAGAAGGTACGCTCCAGTTCAGCGTCAAGCCAGATTTCCAACCTGAGAAAACGATGATTTGCATTTGGTGCCACTAGGAGGGTGTTAGATAGTGAAAAATACCTGAAAAGGACAAAGGCCTCAAGGATTTCTGTGCGGGCTAGTTGGGTCCAGTAAGCGAAACCTTCCAACCGAACAGATCCCGTGCACACAGCAACTGAAGCCCCCTATAAAACAATGCCAGACCGTAAATGGCAAATACTGCGAAAGCCGTTCTGCAAAAAGCTAAGAGAGAGATTTTTTGTCACATTCACGTTGTTGTTCAGACCATTTGTGTTGAATTATGAACTTCACCGATCACTGGCAAGTGATTTTTACTAACCATACATAGTGGCAAAGGTTCAAAACCTGGCCGAATGGCTTTTTTCTACATTAGGCTGCTAGATTTCTGGCGGAAAAGAATAAATTGAAAGTTACGATAGCTGAAAGATGGGAGAGGGTCGTGAGACTTACAGCAACTACGTAATAAATTAGTTCGTTGCTAAGTTTTTTTTTTTGTAAGACGAAATAGCATTTCTGTTTCAGTGTTATAAATTGCCCTATACAGCAAACAGACTCAAAAACGGTCTGCTCAACAAAACAACAGCCAAAAAAAAATCCGAAGATGTTTCTTATGCTGGAATCTAATGCGCCGAACCCTGTAGCAGCAACGCTGACCAAAAGATCTACACTTATTTAACCATTAATAAGGAAGATTCGCCTAAGCGAAAAGCGTCTTGAAATAAAAAAAGGCTCTGAACGAGACGTCGTAAGCCAAGATATTACTATGTCAATCGTGTGACTTAGCTGTGCTCTCAGAAACAGTATTTCTGCAGAACGTATTCGTCGCAATATCTAGGAGTCCAAGCCTAAGGAAGGGAGGTGCACAGATTTGTTTCTGAGAAAAGTCAATTTTCAATTGTCATTAATTTTTTTAGCGAATTGATTCCATCGATTTCGGTATCTACTCGTTAACATTCTGATCACAACAAATAACCGTCCTCCTGAACGACTGACATTTCGCACAATATCGCAAGAGCTGTTATAAACCGCATATATATATATATATATATATATATATATATATATATATAGTAGCTTCTTTGCTACTTATTGCTTCTTCTTTTCATCTTCTTGGCTCTTTGTCCAAGTTTGAGAATGTTACCTAGAATTTAGGTGAACTAGCCATTTTTCGAGAACAACAATCTTCACACCTCATTTAGCAACAGCCTACTCATTTGTAGCGGAAACCCGCTAGAACATATTATATATATATATATATATATATATATATATATATATATATATATATATATAGAACTAAACGATTGCAAAATTTAAAAAAAAATTCTAAAATGTAATTAAAATACAACGCGATACCCCATCTCTATTGCGATGTATAACAAAAAAATATTACGATTAACTTGCTATTTTTGGCTATATTTTACTACCTACGTTTAATTATTTGTACATTTTTTTTTAAATGTTCTTCTTTATCCTTATAATTATACAATTTTCTAGGATAAAAATTATTTTTATTTTAGGAAATCTTGCTTAAAAAATAGCGCACCTATTTCAGAGCCTAAGCGCAAGCTAATGTTCGTATAGCATAGTGGACAAAACCAATATTGCAGTCTTATATTAAAACTATAACAAAGTCTTTCAACGAAAGATAAGAGTTGAGGATCGCTAGCGAGCAGGTCGAAAAAAGGCGGGTTAATAATTCTGAAAAAATAGGCCTAATAGGGATATCTGCAGGATGAGCTAGAGGACTTTTGACAGTTGAAGCGTCTTCCTTTCACATCGGTTATGGTCGCAGGAAATTGACAAATTATTTTAATCGAAGACGGATTATCACTGTCATCCAAATTCCACTTCTGTAATCCTAAGGTATTATGGTACGAATCAATAAAAGCATTTGAATGGCCGCAGTACCTATCGTTGTGAGTATTGCATTTTAAACGTACTTTATGGCGTTATAACATAGCATTATAGGAATACAGAAATGACTTGGGTTTTTTCTACTGCTTTAACAGATATCGAATGCAGGCTATCTGAGTGCTAAAGAACTTTGGCTTGTATATAGTCAATACATGATTAGAAGGATGCCGTGCCTTTTATGGGAATACATTTGGATATTGTAGTAAGAACATTCGTAGTATTTATATATTTTTTTAATTTATCCTCTATTGTAAAAAACGAATCCATAGCAAAGTTAGAAATAGTTACTTACGAATATGTACGTGTGTTTGCACATTGCGTTTAAAAGCTTTGAACAATATCTATATAGCTCTTATGATTTGGTAACCCATAGGCATCCCTCCCGTTCCATCCGCTCCGCGAGAGGCCTGAGTACCTTCAATTGAACGACTAAAGACGCGTACGATCTTCAAGAAATCGGCGTCTCAGCTAAACTGTTTCCAACGCTAAAGGAACTTCGCAGTCATAATCTCATCTTCAGAATATTTTTGAATCAACTGAATTATTGTCAACCAATTGAATGATAAGCGTAACTCACCGACATCGAGCAAAGCTCAAATGTAAAAAAAATGGCGTCATATGTTATCACGAGCTCAGCTTATATAACCCATTGATCACTTGCTGCAGCAATAACTTTTAACAAACATTTAGAAATGTTGGTTTGTAAATTATCCACCGCTATTCTGTATAGCCTGTCGTGCCCCATGACTTTCTGCAATACGTCACTTTAGCCATTGTTCTTACCAGACAGACCATGCTACGACAAGATAATCTACAGCTGGCAATTAGAGGGAATTACAAAACAATCGATATTTGGCAGCCTAGTTTACGTAGTTAGTACCAACCTTAAGGTAATGACAGTTGAACATTGAAAAGGTAAGGCCCGGCCCGTGTCTTTTCTCAGTTTCGCATTCTCCCGTTCCTATTTTCGTTGCCGGTCTGTGTCAACAGCGTACTCAAGCTGTAATAACTAGTCGAAGTTACAATAGCGAAGGCTGTTCTGTCTAACGTGGTGTAGCCAGCAGAAGACGACCAGGCTATTGGCAAACGAGATGATCCCTCACGCCGATAGAGCGACCGCAATAAACGTGGTAGCAATGGCGGAAGACAGGACTGTGAATCAGAGCCTCCACGCGCTTCGCTTATCTCGCCGACTTAAGCCATGGAGATTAGACCCGTAGAAAGTTGATAACGCGAGCGAGCTGTGAATATGAAACAAACTTATCTGCTAAAACGACAACAACTTCTGGAAACGAAAGTGATCTTTCTCAATCACGACTAACACCAATGTTTCCTGCGCCATGCCACCTTATCTCCTTTTCTGGTAAGTGCCGTTGCGCTAGTCTGCGGATTTCCTGCTGTCGACGTACCAGACGTACTTGCTGAGGTAGTCCTTCAATGTGATTCTTATACGTCAAAACAGCGAAAAGAGGGGAAGTCTGTTATATATCAGGTGACGTCTGAGAGCTAACTTCTCAGAGAATCCGTGCTGTGGCAAAAAATAAAATGCTGAGTATGAAAACAGCGGTTAACTGATAAAATTTTCATAAAAACGCTTGAAGGACATTATTCTCGTGTAGTCGTTAAAACTCTCACAAAAGTTGAGTAAGTATTCGCGATAGATTCGGGAAGGGACCAGACAAGGAGGGCTTAGGATGTTTGCTGCGAACTATAATCCAAAATTGAACCTAATATAATGTTTGAACAGATTGATTGGTCGTTCTTGATGAATAATCAAGGCTTGTCATACGCGGATTGTATCGTTACGTTGAAGCCGACGATTCCCTCCCCGCCCCCCACTATTAAATCTCTTCAGCACTTTTACCACAACAGTAGCTCACAAACCTGTAACCTACACCATGATTTTGTTTACCGTAATTGCCGTATGTGGCACTCCCGCCAGTCTCGTTCTTGTTAACGTTTGTTTACTGCTACGTTGTTCTTTTTGTTGCGTCTGCTCAGTTAGTTATCTACGTTATGGCCTTGGTACCTAATCTTTGACGTGAGGAATACATTGGTTAACTCCGGAGTTCTGCTTTACTGGCCTTCCAGCCCGTTGATCAATGCATAGCACATATATCTGAATCATTCTCATTCTACACATTTTTTAAAATGTTTAGCCTTCAGGCTAGGTTTTAGCTGTTTTGAGAGTGTCTTCGACGCTAACGGGCGAATTTTACGAGAGCTGGCATTTGAAGAAAACAGCTACAGACAGAAAGAAAGGGCGAAGGAAGTTAACGTTATTTTATGGCGGCGGTAATAGAAGGAGAAGACCCGCACACAGGCCATCAGATACGCATAGGCCGACGGCCACCTCCACTTATCTTTTTTTCGTTAATGGTGATTAGTCTTTTTCTTTCTCACTTGGACTAGGCCGGGCGTCTTGCCCGCCGGCTCTTGGCTATTGCTGTTGGCGACTTTCTCATTTGATTCTCGGCCCTTCCGATCCGAAACGTTTCTGACCCTTCGAGGCCATCGAGGGAGATCCCGATGAAGAGTCGGAGATGAGGGTTTTATTAGCCCTAACGGTCTGCTGCAACTGCTATTGGCGCTACAGTTGCCCTTGACTGTTACCAAAACACGCCGGGCGAGGGAGTTACTCAGGATGATAAAAGGTTGATGCTTGCGATGCTGAAGCTATATCGAGAACAAACTGAATGGTCCGCTCCATTCGTCGATATTTATTTGATATCCAGTATCTCACTGACTTGGCCTGGATATAAAGCAACGAGCTATAACACTTCTCGGTTAGGGCATCTAGGCACCTAGTAGAAAGCAACTCGATAATGTCTAGGGGGTAAAGGCATTGGTCATGCAACAGAAGTAAAAAAAAAAATTGATAGGGATTCGCAATAAAATGAGCGCCGAGTTTCTTGTTTGTTAAATCTTCAACGCTGTGTTAATTTTAGTTTATATAATAATGTTCTGCAAAGTGCATGTTCTACAGATGTATCCAGTAGTATTACGGAGTATGGGTACATTTTAAAATTGATTATTCTGCCGAAAAAAAAAACTCTAACAAACAAAATTTCCGGTTTTAAAGAAAACACTGATTACATAATGCAATAAACAGACACGAGAAAGTTAGGCGAAAAAGAAAATTCTTGGTGGCGTAGTCAAGCTATTATTATGCTAATCGAGGCGCAATTTAAAAGTCATTTAACTTTATATTTATGGTCAAAAGCGTCTCTTTTAGATAGTTCCTAGGGAGTTATCACGCTAACGTCAAACAACGAATTGTTGACTAGATGCCCAGTTTAGTCCAGAGGGTTTTCCAGTGATCAGTCATTCTCTTGGTGCCTCGATATCAAACACGAATTACCCTATATAACAGGGTGGGCCGTGCAACACAATGTTCTCGCTTCCCTCATGGCTAACGCAGGGTGCTCAGATGACTAGGCGCCAACCAGTTATCTGATAATCAGAGTAGTATCGACGGGGAGGACAGTAAAAGAGGAACAGAGCCAACTGGCCAACAAGGACGTTTCGAATTGCCTTCGACTTGGCTGGATGCAACAGTGTTGAGGATTATAGCGGCAGCACTAGGGATACCGCGTAGTACACGGCCGTGCACGATTGTCCTGTCTTCGTCCAGTCCATCCCAGCTATTCCTACTGGCTTTCGCAGCCGTTGGTGTTACTAGTCATGACACAACGCAACAACATCAACAGACACAGTCATAACTACACAGTTGCCCAAATACCCAGAGGTGTTCTGTCTCTGAAAACGGACAATCATAAACAAAGAAGCCCAGAGCATAATTTCGTAGACTGGCTTCCACAAGATACTATGAGAAATAAATATCATTCGAGCTCGAAGTAATGATGTGGGCTTGGTCTGATTTGATGAAGACGAAAAAGGCTTTGTCAGCAGCGCCTGGTTTTATAGGTGCCGCTATGGCAAAGCACAGCTCATTAGAACGTCAACTACTAATTTAGGTAGTGGGTATGTTTCGAATGTGACGACCAGATTATGTTTGTGATTGCTAACTGTCTAAAGTACTAAAGCAGTACCAAGCATATCTTTCGTCCGGCGGAGTTATCACTATGCAGATAAGGATACAGTACAGCAAAATGTGATATAGCGCGAAAACGTTTACTCGCTTCCCGGGATGACGTGGGCGAGGAGGAGAGCCGATTTGGGCTGATATATATTATCAGGCAGAAAAGATATTTTGAATTTTTCGCACAAAGATTATTTACTCCGCTTTGGTACGTAAACGTGTAAGTAAAACCTTTTCATGTATGTTGCTTCATCTTTCATTAAAGCACCTTCTTGTAACCAAGACATGACCCGGTAACTTCGGTCCTGAAATGCTTCAGATTTAAAAGCCTGGCGTCGTGTCGCTGCATGCTTCAAGCAGGCATATCAGAGATGTTTTTAGTAAAGAAAAGAGGCTTGGCTAGTTCAGACGAGGCCGAAAGTCAGCTACCGTGCATAGTCTGGTAATGATTTTAGTGTGTGTACTTATTTTTGCAACTGCCGTTTGGATGAAAATATATTATATTTAAGTAGGATCAAGTGCTCTTTTTGTTACTTCCTGGCACTCACAAATTATTTAGATATCAATAATCTCAGTTTTAGTAGACATGGAAAACGAAACGGCCTCGTTATAATAATGAAAATTGCCTAGGGCATGTTAACATAAACACAGGCACACCTCATGCATGCAACCATTCAAGGATGAGAATCTAACGCTATATCGGCTCTTTGGGGTAGACAGACTAGAGCTTAGATGCGGACTCTGGTCAGTTATTTCTACCTACAGCAAATACGTTAACTACAAAGCTATCACCGGGGCCTTCTATCCTGGCCATATATGATGTACTATAATATCTACCGCGGAAAGTTGATTTCAATATCAGAACTTAAATTTTTTTTACTACGAATGTCTCAATTAGTAATAATGTTCTCAGCACGATTCGTATAATTAATATCTGCTATAATTTGTCTCTTCAAATAGGTTTGTAATTTTCTCCAAGCGCAAACTATATGATGGTTACCCCAGACAGTTAGAACAACGTTACCTGAGATGAGGTGCTATATATTCTTATATGCCACCGGAAATTAATTTAGTATGAATAACATTAGGAAGACGGCCAGAAGCATGGATAGGTTTTAACGTTATGTCTCTAATACGTTTTCGAAGACTTTTCCAATTCTTTCATCCAAACATACATGAACTCGATATACAGAGATGAAGGCCTGATCACCTGACGAGAAGCTGTGCGACTAGCATAGAAGAAGTATGTATTCTGATAATAAGTATTATTCTGTTATGTTTAATTTGGATTCGTTAACTCGTATTGAAATGTTCGTGTCTACCTTCGAATATATCGTCGTTTACGGATCAGAGACAGCCTTGCAGCTAAAACGCTCTCTGCGCGTGCTGGTGGAAAATTTACCGAAAATCATTCTTAGTGCCTGCTACAAAGAAAGCGAATTCAGGATCAGTCAAATGTGTGTTAACATGCTTGATGAACTTGAATGCTGAGGTAGAAGGCCACCATTTTTTCAAGAGGGATAAACTTCAAGGACCACGTACTCGAAAGCGGTACTGGTAAAATTATGATAATTAATTTTGTCATTTCTTTTTTCATTTTATTTGCATTTAATAAATTAACTGAGTGGATTTGGGTGGCTATCAAGGGTAAACATTTTAGACAACTGGGTTAGTTGATGTGGAACATTGTCACTCCTATATATACATGTTGCGACAAAACTGTAAAATACATTGAACTGAACTAATAATAACATACGAATTTCTGTTGATGTTTGCGTTTTTATATCTTCTTCTACAGCATACTTTCCAAATATTCGACCACTTCTAATCAAGGTATCAATGGTTGTACTGGCAGAGAACATATTTATGGCAGCCAGCGGGTTTCCCTGGGTCAGAGCTACTGTAGATTGACAGCGGAGACAAATGGTAGTCATTATCGTTATAACCAATGATCGTCATTGGATCGACGAAACGATTGGCGGGATTATAATTTCATTTATTCTAAATAAAATTTATACAAAGCAGAAGTCACTGTTGCCGCTGGAAGAAAAGGCCATGTTGACTTCGTATGTCGTATTAGCAGATGTTCCGAGAGAAAGATATAGGAGTTCTATGTTTTATCACGTCCTGTCTAGGACATCATGCCTTTTCAGCACACTTCCCTTCACGCGTGGTGTTTTTTGTAATCCAGCATTTTGATATGACAAACAATTTCGGCGACGAAAACCGTTCGCCGAATGTATTCTGCCATTTTGTATCGGGTGAAAGGTATGCGGGACGCGATTCTAGCCATAACGAACACAAAAGGATCGTAATGAGCGATGAAAATTAGGTAATGACTCTGTTTATACTCCCGTAGCGCTTTGTGATACCTTGGTGACTATACCTGCAGTTATAGGAAATGACCATGTGGCAAATAAACAAAGATGGCCATTGAAACAATACGGGGTCATAAGCGTCTATTCACAACGACTCAAAGTAATCAGTATACTTGCTCAAAGATAACCCAGCATTGTTCAATTGCACGCAGTATGTTAAAGATTTGTTAAGCATCTAGCTAAAAAGCGTGCTAGAGTGTGCATTGGTAAACAGTACTAAGGTAATAATAGCGCTCAGCAGCTGACGTGGCATAATGGAAGTTTGGTATCTTTAGCAGTAAAGTGAATTCCATATACTTATTATGTGAATACAAGCCAATTTGAGCACGTGCTAAGTGCACCTTTTTTTTTTTATTTTTATTTCCGATAGGATTGTCTAAGAGATGATTCCAAATAAACGAGTAGATACAATAGGAAATAACCAGAATACCTTTGGAACTCGTTATGATCACCGGATTTTTAATTTTTATGCGAAAAAGCCCTGTAACTCGTACTAGACATGATGTAACCGGTCGTATCTATATCTAATAATAATAAAAAGATGATGCAATTAGTGCTGGGCAGCGATGCCGACAGACCCGGCGCGCCAGCTCCAGCAATTTCATGTTACATTCAACTAAACTAGTCTCTAAAGATATTAACGTCAAGGCAATACGCCTACACCCTTTGCGTCTCCCGTTTAACCGAACATCCGCCGTTATACGCCATTCCTTAGTTCGGTCCAAGGTCGTCAACTCGGTCTAAGGGGGCAAGTATATTGATTGTCGAATCGATCTGACATTAAACATAGGTAAATAAGTAGAGGAGCGCGCATCTAAATCGATCACTAGGTTTGATAGAAGCATCCGACCTGCAAGGCCCTATACATATTGTACATAGTAAAACCTGAATAACTGTGCCTGCAGGGATGCATACACGCCGTTCTGGCAGATGATCCTAAGAGTTTCCCAGGTCGATGGCCGATTCTGTGCGGCCTGCATCATATATGCATTATCCAATTTTTGTTCGTTAACTCAAAGCTCGAATCTTTGAGCCTCGTTTACTTGCTTTACCTTGCTTCGAAAGACAAGAGTGGAGATCTAGTAAATCGCGAGAATGAAAAAAGAGGAACAGGTCTATCGGATTTTTTGTCTAATCTGTAATACTTCTATCTGAAAGTTAGTTGGAAGGAGAAATTAAGTTTCTTGTCAATTCAGAAGATTTGTTTTAATTTAAAACGTGGCATTATTTTCACAATGTAGAAATTATAAAGAAAAAAATTGTATATTCCACACTTAGTTTCTTCGGAGGTTCATATTGACGTACGTCGATTCTTGTAAAATATATCTGTGAAACGTACTGAGATCTTAATCTGCATGAACTATCTCTACTACATTTATTTATATAAATTTCTCGGATAGTTCTATAAGTTGACAAAATGAAAGCGATAGGAAGGTAAAGAATCATTTTTCAAATATGTAAAATAATAAGTTCCAATCGGCAAGCCCACTACTAGGCGATTACCAAATCTAGATATTTCCAATATATATTGGCGTCATTATATTGTTGTAAAGTCGATTTCACAGAATAATAAAGGCCTGCTTTATGGCCTGGTGAGAATAATTTCCTGGTGAGAAAGATTCCTGAATTAACTTACTTAGTCACAATAGCATTGTTGGGATAAGTAAATTGGCAATAATCTTCAGCAGTTTCACAGACATACGCTCAAACTGGTAATGTTCTTTCAGTAGTCACCCATTTGGCTACGATTTTCACAGGTTACAGGAAATTCATAGCGAATGTGTGAATTAAAACATTTTCTATTCCTTTTGTCAATAATTTATTTTTTTAATATTGCTAATTCTGCCGATTAAAGCCATTTGCTTTATTTCGTTTATTCGTTCGCTTGAGAGCCGATGTGGGTGTATGCGCTCTCCTATCGATTTTTTTCTTAGATCTATACTGCACATCTGCGCTATGAGTGCTACACCGATGTTACCCAATTCTATCGATCTATTCAATTATAGCGAACGGTCAACCGATTATCTATCTATCTGCTTCTCGAAAGGTTGGAGTGGGTGGAGCGCTCGTTTTATCCATAAACGATCGCGATGCGTTATTGTAGCATAGGATAGGAAAAGGGCAATGAGTTAGCGACTAGTGGCTGCCCAGCGGTTAGAACGTGTACAGATATATCTCTGTTTCTCTGGCGACGATGGTGCTTTTAAGTTGACGCCTTAATATTCGTTCTCATTTAAAGGGACTTTTATGTCTGTATGCGGGTGTCTCATTCTAAACCAAACGACCGATAGTCGGACAGCACCATCAAGATTCGACCTAAATCTCTGTGGGGGGTCGACGCCGCTATTGGACTCGATTTAATTAAATTCGTTTTAATTATAATGTCACGCATGGGGGCGAGGATTCTCGAAGAAATAAGGATTTAACGGCACGCTCTTACCGACAACAAGAAAAAACTTAGAAAAGGCCGCCAGTTCGTCCATTTCGTAAGCGAGCGCTTGTCTTTTCCCTTTTGCGACGATACGAAGCGATTGACCCGGCCAGCGTCACGCCGTATCTCTAATCCTTGCATGAACTGCAACGACATCGAGTTAGTTGTTTCTAGCGATGCGGGAGGTTCGTTACAAAGCAGGGTCGGCTGAAGAGGGTCGAGAAAACGAATTACGGAAAGAGAGGAGGGCTTCCTCTAACCTAGGCCGCCAACCCCCCTCTCCCCCTCCCCCACCACCACCACCACCACCACCACAAAGACCAACCTTCTCCCGGAAAAGCAAGAACAAATCATTAGGCACCAATGGGGGGCACAGCGGGAACTGTTTAGTAATCGTATGATATGTTAAGATATTATTATACTGTATCGCATATAACTCCTGCTAACAGATTAAGTGTATATATTATTTAAAGTAAGAATATGGCCATCGTAGATGGAAAAGGAAAATCTATAGCGGTATGGTACTTGCATGTGTGGCAATCATGACCGGAAGTAAAATTCAGCTTAAGCATTATGGTAGGAAATGGAATATATCGCACTGTACATGAGAAATTAATTACGGATTTTTGATATAGTACGTGCACCAATGTGAATTTCTACATTGCCGCTTATATTATTTTAGTAAAAAGTATTTTCAACAATATTAAATGGAAGCGAGAGAAGTTGGGGATGCGTAACGGAACCACTTGTGAAAGTAGTATTGAATTCTTAACTCATTTGGAGTAGATGTTTTACGTGTGGCACCGCCGTTGAGGACTGTTTCAGACATTGTTATTTGAAAGCTTTTAAGGAACGTACAAGCATTGTCTCAGGAGTACAATGTTCACGTTTTCAGGATACGTTGATTAAAATGTCTGTCTTGTGTGTACCATATGACGATACAAATGATAAATTATTGTTATTTTTAGATGACGGCCCTTTAGCTCATTTAGATTTGAGGTAAGTTGATTGTCGCAGACGAAGCAACAATGGCAGCAGCAATAGTAGCTCGTGGCCGCATCAACGCTTAAGTGAGTTTGTTTAAAATACGGCTATTTTTTCATATATACGCATTGTGTTCTTAATGCCCAAACAAAAGGAGTATGAGCAAAGGGCGGAAAATGCCGTCTTCGAGTTTAAGGAGATAGGCCCGCCTTAATGATAATGTCTAACGAAAGTTTTCATGGGGCTACGGGGTAAAAGTTTGCCATCGCCACTGCGTCATTGAGGCCACAGCGGTTAATTTAGTGGTGCTTCGCCCTTGGAAAGGAGCTCGTAACGACGACCCGGCCATCGCTACTCTTCCTCTGTTCACGTATAAGCAAAATAAGGCAAATAATTATAAGCTAAAATCCCTAACGCATAGATACTGACGCTGACGATTTGCACCAGCCTTAAAATGACTGTCGCATTGTAACATTATGTAGACAAAGGGTATAGCATTTGTACACCAAAATTCCCAGTATAACTGTGTAGTTATGATTTGCGCAAAAATCACCTACGGAGAGTAAATTTTCAGATGCAGAGCAGACGTGTTCTCGCTCAGAGCTTGAACCTATGAAACAATACTGTCTGAGACACAAAAGGAGCTGATAGTAATTTGTGGCGTTCGTGATTCTAACGAAAGGATAACGTCTCTAATAATTATGTTATTTGTTCTTTCATCGAGCCAGTTATATTTATAACGTATAGTCTTTATTATTTATTGAAGCAACTCTACTGAAAGCCAGAAGTGTTTTTAGGCCAGTACTATTTTCTGTACTTGAGAAACAGAGGGAATTTAACGAACAACACACTTCGAGCATTGCGGATGAAAAGTCTAAATTGATTAGGTGAGGGGCGTGTTTTGCATGTTTATTATCTATTGTTATTATTATCATATAAGCTTGCTATGTCATATATTTACGATTCCAGCACCCAAAGAGTGTGACATTCATTAGACAGTCGGATCGTCAGATCTATAGAACAGAAAGCAGTGTATCAAGGATCTCCAGGCAATGAATTTGGCTGGCCTTAGCTAGAAGCTCATTTTGATATAGTATACGATTAGGACCAGTACCGTACTCGAACATTGAGGTAACAAGTTCACAAAGCGTCATATCAACACAGCCAACATCCAGGTCTGCTAGAGGAGCTATCATTGCTCAAGTAGCTTACTGCTTGCTTTACGGCTACAGATCGGAATTTCGATTTGCTATATGAAAATGGAGGCAAATTTTTTTTTTTTGAAATAAACTTTATTTCTTAATTTTTTTTTTATTTATTAATTAAACAAATTTTTAATTGTTGATGTAAATAGATTCGACACCGCACAACCTAGATCCACAAATGAGACGGGCGTTATGACTGTAAGGATCGAAATACTGCCAACCAGCAGCGTTTCGAAGCGTGGAAAGAGTGTAAAAATTGTTTTTTAGATACGTACAGTGAAAGGCCAGTCGACTATTTTTTTAGAAGAGATATCATCTTGCTATTCTACTTTAAATCTATACTATATGGAAGTAGGCTTTCGAACGGCAAAGAGAAGGCTACGCAAAAGCAACACATACCTTATACAGAGTCCCCTTTCTCTTTCAAACGAAAATAATTGAAATTTAATGCTTAAATAACTGCCATACACGCTGAGAATCGCCTGCAAGTTTTTTTAAATAATATTTTATTGGCATTTTCAGATCATGTTATATTCGAACAAGCCTTCAAGGTCGCCATTTTAGGTATAGCATCAGGACTTGCCTTTAGCAAATGTCCAGAAGGGTATAATAATATGCCATATATATTTATAAGTGTGCTTCTTCTGTTATTTCCTCTAGAATTTGGCCAATTAGCAGCTACGATATTTGTATTTTAATAGTAACTCTAATTAAACCTATATACCTGACTATTTCGGTTTATCCAAGGCGTCTATTGCGGAAAAGTCAGTATTAACATATTTTTTGCAGCGTGTTTCGTAATCATAAAGACACTTACGCCATCGCTGCAACCATCCATGCAATCAGCACTCGAGTTGCGTCGATCCATACACCCACTTGTTACTTTTGTTGATATTGTTCTTGCAGTGCAATGTGGTGATACTAAAAAGTTTTTCAGTTCTGCAATTGTTTGGTTAGGGTGCTATTCGGGCCGCGCTTGGTTATCCTTAAAAGTAAAGACGTGCTGCAGGCCCCTCCAAGGCCGGAGAGGCGGATGACGCGATGTACTTTAGTACTAGAAGAAGCCAAGGTTAGTCTCTATTCACCCTGGTACGTTTCGCACAACTACCAGTTTTTCTCGACGTGACCAATTCTTAGTCGTCCGGTGACCATTCTCGCTTTGCAGTTAGACCGTAGCCGGCAATTCTCTCTCTACAGAATCCACCGCCGGGCCCAGATCCTGTCCCGTTTCTTTACATCGGCCCGACGCTCGTTCAGTCCTGAAAAGCTCCCCGTCCAAAACTACAAGAAGTGAACCATGAAGATGTACTTCTCTGATAACGTAATTACGTCGCTAGCATCTTGGGCCTTGTCGTTTTCTGCTCGAGGTAGGACCTATCTAATTTTTCGTCCTTCTTCTCTTTCTTTTGTTTCTCGAACCAGCGGTCTTACACCCCTGATTCCCACCACAGTCCTGACTTTGACCTCTGCTTGACCAACCAGCGTCAAAGAGCTCAGAACGAATGATATAAAAGAAAAGAGGCTTGCTCCACTTAATGCTGCTGCTGCTGCTGCTGCTGAAAATACAGTCGTTTCAACAATACAACCCACATAGCCGCCACCTCTTATTTTACTATCCCCCATTCGCTTACACAGTCGCCTTGAAGATTCCACATTTGCTGTGTCCTGCAGTTGAAACGAGTGGCTAGCCGCAAGAGTATCCGTGCAGCCACTTTGTAAGAATGCCACTGCTACAGAAGCGACTGCTGTTTCCGTACTGACAGTGCGTCCATTGTTGTAGGCCGCAATACTGAAGTAAGGAATGGGTTTTTAAAATACTCTAGGAAACACTGCGGAAGGAAGACGCGGCGCAAAAAAACGAGCCGAAACAGACGTCCGTATCGGCTCGTATTCCATCTGTATCGGCTGGAGGGAGAAGAGATGAGCGCTGCTGCTATTGCTGTCGCGGCCGCCGCTGGCTGGCATGCATTCGTTGTCTCCCATGTTTCTTGCGAGACAGCGAATCCGACGACGAGAGAAAAAATGATGGTGAGGTATAGAGAAGGGAACACAATGGAAGAGATGCAAGCAATGGATAATCAGCAACGAGACAAAAGTCTAGCTAGCCCCTTTCATGCCGCGTCAGTTGTGCCAATAGTTGGGCTGCACATAGTTTTCTTCCTTCCCTCCTGTTTTCCTGCCTTTTCGACGCTCACTGAGATCCGAGCGAACAAACACAGAATGGTACCCCTCACCACTCTCGTTCACAATTGGTCCAGAATTCTCTATGTAAAGTACCATCAGGGGTAGTTGGCCGACTCAACCGAATGACGTATTTGTTTTAGCACGAAACGCATCATCATTAAAATGTTTTCTGGAAGAGTGTTAAGGCGCAGATTGTAAGAATGGACCTAAACCGGACTCGAGCTACAGTCTTTCTTGCCGAATTTGCATCAGTAATGTACCACCCCTATATGTCTCTTCATCCATTATTTAACATACAGCCCAATAAGGTACACAAAATATCACCGGCGCGTAACAATTCAATGACACAATTTTAAGATTCTATACAAACCGTTGATGTTGAGCGAAAATGGTGGCCGCCTTTGTACTCGTCAGATCTAAAATTACCATGGATGCAATCTATCAATAGATAACCATTAATGAAGCGTCGATCGATCACTAGCAATTTAGGGCTCTTATAGATTAATTATGAACCGTGCTCAGTATGTTCGATATCTAGGAATTTTCGCCTATCCTCGAAGAGTGATCCACAAGAAAGGACTAGGCAACAGTAAAGTCGTTTGCCTCAAAAGGACAGTTTTGAAGCCTATTGGTAAATTATCTTTTAAGGCGATATATATATATATATATATAACATAAGGATGAAGATAACAGCTTTAAAAAATCGCTAAAATGAATTTCTGATTCTACAGAACTGTCGAATCTGATATAGATTCTAAAAAATTCGAATTTTTTCAAAAACAAATTCGCCATTTTTTTTTAGCAAGAAGATCGTAGCTCAAAAAAAAAAGAAAAAAAAACTATCTTTGTTATTTTTATGCTGGATTAATGCTGAACAGTTTTGTAAACAGATACATCGATAATGTAGGAGCAGTCATTTTCACTGGACCACGTGCTGTGTAACCTCTTTTTTATCTGTTCTTGTTACTGCTCTGACCTGTTGTAACTTATCTTCGCTATTTTACCTCTTACATAACGCATTAAATTAGCTTAACTAGACACGGTGAATGAGCTTAATTAATCTGTACCCTGCGAGCCGCTTTGCATTAATTAACGGAAGTGGATGTTCGCGTGGTTTATCACAGTCTTGTACATGGGTCTGTTTGAGCGTGAGGAACCGCATTCTTAGATTTAGAGGTCAAGTGCTGAAATCATTGATGAGATAGATTGTGCCCGATTCTTGTCCATATATTATATCTGCGGAAAAATTACAATAATATAATATATGAGGAGCGGTGTGGTCTAGGTGCCTACGGCACATCCCTATGGCTGGATCACGCTAGGAACCGTCAACACGCGCCTATCGTTGGTTCAAAATTCAGCGTTGATAAATAATTACCATAGCATCTGGTTGAAGAAATCCCAGATAAATTCAGTAGGACCCACCTCGGTTAGACTTTCTAGTGGTTGAAAGTCGTTGCTGCTATACCGAAGAGGTGGATCCGATAACTTATTTGTACAGAGCAACAAAACGCACTGAATAAACGTGTGAGGACGTTGTGAACGAAATCACTACTCGAATTTTGTGTGTGTGTCACCGTATGGCACCCTTCACTCGCTATTATCCGCTTGTTTTTCTTGCTTTTGACACTTTAAACCGCAATTGAGAAGCTGGCTCGCCTGTGTTTATGTTCAAGGAACGACAGTGGCTGATTTTTTAGCAAACGATTGATCGTACTTACCTGAACGGTATCGTTCTCTTCCATAGGAGTTTGTAGTCCACGTTTCCCGAGGAATTCTCATCCAAGCGTCGTACGCCTTCTAGAACAAAGAACGCTTTCACGTTAATGCAGAGCACCGTATTTTTATATTAAAAGCGTTTCATTCAATGCAGAACTATCTCTAGATGAACGATTTTCATTGTCTCATTCCATAGTTCAGTTATTAAGCCGCCGTAATATTTCGTTTGGCGGCAATATGCAAACACCAGTTGTATCTGTACGACTAATTTCTAATTAACTTCCAATAAATGTCATTTATTCCGATAACATTTCAACTAGACAGGGGCAGCGAACATTATCTATAGCCCAGAGGATCCCCTCGTAGATGTACTGATATAGGAACACCCAGCCACATATACGTACGTGACACAAACATGCTTTGTGTATTCCAGCAAACTAATTATACCTACGTGTCTATTTGGGCATTTAAGCTGTTTGTCGAGCTGCCCACGTTTTCTTTATGAACTTCTTTGGCCTTTACGGTCACAGCAGTCGCCATAGTCTCATGTCAACGTCATTCTATTGCATCAATCAACTGCTGTTGTTTAACCCGTTTGAGTGATACTTTGCTTACAAACGTGGTAGCAACCAACGGCGAACAGACGGCCGCATGTGTCCATTAACACTGACGGTAATCGGAAGCCCCGTTCATGCATTCAAGTAGCTTCTGGCCATTAAGGTGTATTTGTGCAGTACTCTCCTTTTGCCAGAATACAAAAAACGTGCGTTTATGCAAGACTGCACATACAACCACCGGTAGACGGCTTGTCCTAAAGCTAACTAAAGCTGAAACCCGAACGTGTGCATTAGGCAGAGCCTACGACGCTTACTTGCGGCAGATTGAAAACAACAGGTTGGATCCTGGCAGCAACAGCAGCAACAAAGGACTACAGACCCAGAGCTGCTAACAAGGCCTTTATTGTTACCCGCTGCTATCGCTGACAGAAGCCATATCAATTGTTTAGCACCGACAGGTGTATTTTTAGAAAGACTTGAGCCTTATGGAATAGGGCCCTCTATCTTTCCCATAGTATGTTATATAGAACCAGGCGGAAGGCAATACGGAGATACTCTTCGTTGTCGAGGCAGTATTATTTTTGGCGAGTCTCAATGGCCGGAACAAATAATTGCCCTTTCATAAGTCTTATCATACGTTGACAAGAAACCCTTAATGCATATATGAACATAGTTGTAAGTTTCAGTGCTTTTTCAAGCGTTTCGTCGAGCTTATGTTTGGAACAGAATACAATGTAACGGCAAATTATCGTCGAATAAACTGCTGACAGGCCTGTGTATTCGATCTTTGACCGGACAAGGTTTCTTTGTGTAAATATTAAGTTAATTTCTATCGGAGCATCGCTCAGACAGCAGAAATTGTCCGCAGGATGAATAAATCAAAGACGAGCGCTCAGCGAAGGCGGAATGGAAATGGAGGCGCGATTTTCCAAGCCAAGCACTAATAAACATCGCTATCTATCAAGTGAAGACAAACTACATAAAGAAAGCAATAAAAACTTAATTCGGTTTTATTCTTATATGATATATATTAAAAATGTCACTAGCTGAAAATGAATCGCCTGAATGAGAACGCCGGCCACCCCAAAAGACGCAACCAAGCAATGCCAGACAACGGGTAAATTCAGTTCCAAATCGAATCCATCCTCTTGTGCAATAGCGAAACGTCTCATGGCTCCATACATGTTTGTAAGCTATTAAGAAAATTAGTTAATGAGTAAATTGTAAGGGATAAAACAAGGAGCACACAAATTAAGATGATCTTATAACTTCAGACGCAATCAGGCGAAATCAAACGATGATCACGACTAGCTCGGGCTAATCATCACATATGAACTGATCTATGTATATAAGCAGAGCCGTTCCTGTGTTAATTGTTTTTTCCACCGTTTGTTTGATGTACGATCTCCCCTTCTTATTTTTATTTGTATAGTTAGTTATATTTTACGATTAGAACATACCCCATCTTGACTGGCAAAACTTAGTGATCTTCTCCTACCGCACAGAAAGGGACTTCGATATAGTCGACCCCGAGATTTACTCCCTAGCACCGCAACCAAGTAGAACGTTTTTTAGACACGTAGCTGTTGCCATGGGGGCCACATTAACGAGCAGGTTCAATGGGAGAAGTGCCTCATATAGAGCCTCGAGAAACAAAATCGTTTTGGAAGCTTTCTTCGAAGTACAAGAGTGCCACTCTGATAGGACATTGTTCAATAATACATACGGAAGAGAACTGCAAGGCATAGCTAATGCCTTGAAAGATATTCGGATCTTGTGGCAGTAACAGCGGCAGCTGAACTAGCCCCGATCCCAGCAGTTCATAACGGTACATATATATGTGCTGTTTTTATTGTTTACTTTTTATGTTAGCATGCCTACAAATGCCAGCATCGTTAGTCGTACGTTCTTGTAAATAGAAAATTCTTTGGCGGTGAGGTCGAAATTCTCGACCTTGTGCTGTGGCCCCTAACCTACAAGGTCCTGCCATTGCTGCTGCTGCATCTGTTCATTCTGTCGGTAATAGTTAACTATGCAATGCACGGTACATATTTTACCATAAGCGTAATTATTTCTCGACGGCGCAGCACCAATATAGCCATCTTCTTGCCTTTAATGTTTCGCCAGGAAGATCTGAAGCCCACGGCGACGACGAGAAGAGACACGACGAAGACGAGCAAGAAGTAAAAGCACGAGAAAAAAGTAACATCTATGTTCGGTTTCTTTCAGTGTTCTCTGTTCGGTGAAGTGCGATAGCCAACACACCAGGCTGGTTATGAGAGAGTGGAAGCGAAGCGGCGCGAACGCAGGTGTGTCCGACGTTGGCTCAGGACCAGATGGTCATGTCAGAGCAATTCAGAAAAATCAAAAAACCTCACCTAAGCGGAGCGTCCGGTCCTAATAGTGGCTTAGTGAAGGAAAAAGGTCTGTGGAAAACCAAACATCCTTGAATCAGCGCGTGACATCTCAGACCACATAGATATATATGTATGTATTTGCTACACTTAGGTGTTGCCGTCTAGAGCGTTGTGTTAGAACAGTTTTTTTGTGGATGTTTAGCAAACTTGTAATTCTCTCACACGGTACTAATAACTTTGTGGGCGATGCCGCAGTTCTTTGTAGATGTAGATAGCGTTTCTGGACAAAAAATAGCCAATAATGGGGTTGTTAGAAACAAATCGACTCTTCAGTCAAAGAAGTGTAGAGTTTTGCCGGGGATGAGGCACCGAGCTCCATAAAAGTTCGGCAAACGTCGTTCGATGCCATCGCATACTTGTTTTATCTAAACAAATTGTTGAGTCTGACTGAAAAGCAATAGGGCCACATAGGTTAAAAGCCAGTTGTATTTCACCAGTCAGTCTCGCGTCAAATAGTATATAAACCACTGTATCTTTATTTTACGTATTATTTTTAGTGAATTTTCTCGTGTTAGGGTGTAATGTCGGCTTGTAGCTCGACCTTTATAGTAAATTGCTTTGCGTTTATGGGTGAAATTTTTGCAACAATTCTTACTAATGCTGAATAAATCGAATGCTGGCTACATCTAAGCTGATATTCGAGTCCTATGGGTTCGATTCTTTATTTAAATATCCGTACAAATTAAAGCGATATATTTTTTTAATACTCAGCATTAAAAAGTTATTTTCTACTTATAGATGTTCAAAAAATTGCAATTAATGCCGACTGTTGCTAGAAGCTCAGGGGCCATTGAAACTAGCTGTCTTCGATTACTTAAAACTTTTCGCCATCGAGCAGTGCGACTATCTCTGACTTGGCAAGGTAAATTCTGTGCTTTTAAGTAAGCTATAACATTAGCTAGGTGCGTAGGTGCGAGATAGAAGAACCTCCGAACTATCGATTAGGCGGCACAACAATAGCGGTGTCAACCGTTTTTAGCTAGTTTTCTGCTATTTTTAACCATTTCACGGACAAATTTGCTATCGAAGACACCTTTTCCGTTCGAAGCATTTCGTTAACCCATTCGTTTTGGCCTTATGTGAAAGCAAGCAATTTTCTGCAGATAGATATTATATAGTCCAGACAACGACACTGTTAATATGTTACATTGTGCGCCAGATTTCTTACCCAGCTCATGCAAAGGCTCTATTACTAACTGCATATGCTATTGATGGCCGTATCATTTCAACATATTTAGGAGCAATTCATTTAAGTTAACAGATCAGAGGCGAGACTTGCTCTTTCGCTAGACGTACAAGTCTTCTTCTTATGCAGCACCCATACGCTTTTGAAAATTTATGCATGCATGATTGATGAGAGGTGGGCCTTGATGTTTTCGAAATCAATCACTTTATCATCATACTTAGCTTCTTTTTCAATGCATATCAGAAACCGATACGCTATTATACTCGTAAGTTGTTCAATAAAGTATAAACAAATCTTTCTCCTAGTATTAGTTATTACCCTGTAAATTTGCAACAGTTGAAGTATATAGGTCAAAAGTACGGCATCGCCCATCTTAGTGAGGGGCCGGTCAAATAACGGCTGCTAGGTTGAAAGGCTACGCAGCGCTGAGCTGCTCGAACAAACCAAAACGGTTCTGACCAGTTCGAAATGGCATTAGCCAGAGAAGGTTGTCGTGCCGCGAAACGGCCTCCTATTACGGTTACGCTAGATTCTGCATAGTTTTTTTGAAACTGAAGAAATTTGAAAGGTTATTTCAGAATAAAAATAGCCGCTTGAACCACACGACAATTTTGTGAGTTTGAAAAGGATATTTTAGAGTACATAATGAAAAAAATGTCTTTTTCCGGACCTATTAAGCGTCTTCCTTTCATAATGAGCTTGAACGACAGGAACACTTTGATCATCAGATGTTTATTCGACCAAGAAGGTCAGATACATTCAGAGCTGATCGAGGCATGTATGTCTTCTTCAAGTTAGCGTTTGCCTGGTACGTTCTCGCTCTGTCTACGAAGCCCATGCAGGTTAATGCAGGATTATAGTACGTCTTTGCGTTCGCTGGAATTTAAATCTATGTCGAAGATGACGACTAATGGAAGCCATTTTCGGTAATATTTACGATCGCTAGGCATATTTTTGACACATTAATTTACTGACGCTCTCGTATAAACATTTGTTTTTGTACGTAGAGTAATGTAGAGTATGGTTTCGGGCAAAGCAAAACTACGCTTTGTCTCGTTCAGTAACGGAGAGCCGATTAGTCGATTTTATAGACATGTAGACACATTGTATTAGCGAAGACCTGCTCAATTCTAGCCTATATTCGAGTGCTTTGTTAATATCTTTTAGCTAAATACCTTAATCCGACCTACCGAACCCAATGAAGTTACTGAGCGATCAAGATCTTCATAGGTTCGCTGAGAGATTGTTATATGAATAGAATGTTCCGCATCATCAGACGGCTCGATTAAGTTTTAAAATGCGAGAGTCTGATCGTCTGTTTATGTATGTCAACCCCCTTTTAGTTTATCCATGAAACACAATTTTTGCTACGTCTTGTATAAAGGCCTCCGGAACACCAGAGCGAACCATACATGCATACCATTCATACGGTCTAGCTATCTGCTATACTGTAGTTCAATTTAAAATAAATTTTACCCATGACGCTGATACAGCAGGCACATCGCGCAAAATTCGAACGAGCAGTTCTAACAGCGGGGCATAGGGAAGATATTATTCAAGGGACACGCGGAGAAGATAACAAAATTTTCGCAAGGAGACCGAGGGGGCTAGTAATTAGGAGCCTGATAAGGCGATTAGAAATAAAGATCAGATGTGAAAACGGTACGTGTCGTATGAGAAAGCGTAGGGCGGATTAAATAATTATATCGTAAAAGCTTCAGTTGGCTGGGTGAAGGGCTAAGAAGCGAGGACGTGATTTATGGAGTATATGAAATTTATCGGAAGAAATACGAAGCGAACGCGCTGTTTCGTATCACTTATAGTCACCTATTTTGCAGCCTTAATTCGCCCTTTACACGCAGTAGGACGAAATTTTGGTCACTCCAGCTTACTTATTATTACAGCTTATTATTACCGAAGATAGATAGGAACATTTGATATGTTAAAGCTAACGGCCACCGAGATGGCGACTCACGCCATCCGCCATAGTAGTATGGGATTTAAAGGTAATTCATAACAAGCATTAAGAAGTCCTGTGTAGCAGTTGGAAAAGGGCAAGCTAACCCGGAATTCGGTATTAAATAGGTATTGGTTGATTCTTTTCATAGTATGACAGATATCTGATGTATTTAGTAGGGTAATGAAATAGAGGTGGACAAGATATGACGCAGATAACTTCAACTATTAGATATACCTATTAAGCAGAGCACAAACCACTAGTTTCTATTGCTGTCGTGTATTTTAGCGCTGGTCTGCCAATTTTCAAGTTTCGGATTCAATGTCTAGAGAAGCTTTATCAGTCTCCACTAAATCGTTAAGTGTTGCTATCTTTCAGCTGAAGATCTACAGCTTTTTTTTTACCTGTCTATTCTTTTCCGACGATGAATATCACCTAATAGTTTCAGCCTTAACAGCAAAATTGCAAGGCTATCATTTAATCAATATCTTATATTCAAATGAAGTTTCTCTTTACAGGTTGCCCTTTTCGTTCGAAACCTAGGAATAGGTTAGATAACTATTCTAATTTTCGTGATGTTAAGGCTAAAGTAGTTCCTATTGCAATTCTGTAATACAGCAGCTCAAAGCAGAAATAGGTTGCGCTTCCTTCACCCAGGCTTACTCGTCCTATATGAAGTCAAGTTAAGGATTTAGGAATAAGCCAGTGTTTAAAATGTAGACTTCCACAACTATGTTTCACTAGAATTGTAGTGTATCCGTACAGTGACAATATAGCGTTGGATGGATAAGTATGTGATGCGCGTCTGAACAATGGCCTAAGATATGATAGCTTCAACTAAGAAGACCTGTTCGAGACCTACGCTGTGCCTGTCAAGTCGAGAAACACGCCAGACATACTAGAACTCAACGATTTGTTTGAAAAGCTTCTACTATTAAATATTCGTAACATTTGAAATATAAATCGCAGTCCGGAAGAGTGAACAGTCACCTATTGAAGAGCGGATTAAAGTACATCTATTGAAACACGTTAGTTTAGCTTTTCTCATTTACCGCAAATCGAGATGGAATAAAACGGGTGAGCAAGCAAGATCATTCACCTTATGTTTTCTCTAGTTCTGTATTTCGATAGATGTGCTTCTCATTTCGAGCTCTGAAGCGCACACCCCTATTAGGGCTATTTAATCTGATTTGGAAGCTTTTGCCGGTGGAGTTTTAGGCTTTCAAGTTGCCTTTTGG
This sequence comes from Varroa destructor, assembly GCF_002443255.2. NCBI lineage: Eukaryota > Metazoa > Arthropoda > Arachnida > Mesostigmata > Varroidae > Varroa > Varroa destructor. Next base: position 24,544,334 of record NW_019211455.1, on the reverse strand, counting down.
TGACGCTTTTCCTCGAAGCCTTATGCTTGATTTTAAATCTTAAACTTTCTCAGATATGAGAAACTCTTCATCGCCTAACTATCTTTCCCGGCTAACAAATTGATCGATTCTCGGAAGCACCTAACTTTGTTAGCAAGCAGGTAGTCCTCTTTTAGGCTACTACTTCTTCGTTGCCCAAACGTAGCTAGACCTAGTCCGTTTTATAGACGTCTCATGGGTTATTGGTTTTGCATCGAACGCCTGTTCCTGCCAGGATCTGCCGAAATTCTGGTGCTTTTTTGTAGATGGACTACAGATATCTGTGGCAATCATCTCTCGATGTCGCAACCCGCCCCTTTCGGCCTTATTTCTATACCAAACGTGTAGCCAGTATCCTGGCAAGGTAGGTGGTAGTTCTTTAAACTTGCCTCCCATGGAGTAAGTGACTTTCGCAATTCGACAACTTTGACCAATTTAGATTCTAGTCATCTTCTGCCTATTTGTACTATAGTCCTTTTGGCCTGTTTTAATTTTGCGAGGTTATTTCGTGGTGAGAGAACGGAGCCAGGCAATGTGCAGTTGTGCCTGTGGAGAATCTTAGTTGACCGTGAGTGTAAACGTTATTGAGTTAAACGCCACTGCAACGCCAGCATTCTATACCGCTTGTAGTGTGTACAAGTTAGAAAATCTCTGTCATAAACAGACTTGTCCCACCCCAGTAGTCAAAAGTGTTGTTAATCTAAGTTCTTATATTAATGACGACAGGAGAAATACTGATGTCTGGCTGCCGTTAATTTATTGTGCATGTGCGGTCTGTGCGCTTAAGTTTTTTGAATGCTTTCTACAGGGGTATTTGAATACTAATTAAACTTAAAGTACTCTTATACCTGTTACAGTCACCTGTAGCCTTCTAGAGTTGTTCTTACCCAACGACCCACTGTGGCCTTGATTTCTTCGTATGTATTTTGCATCTATACAACTTGCTTTGCAATTTTGGTGATAGTGACTACGCAACGCGCAAAAAAATTGTGATGCCACAAATTAAATTAGGGTACGGAGGATTGATTAGAGGTCATTGCCACTCTTTGTCTATATCCATCTTCCGTAGAGGAAGGGGGAGCTGCATACAGTTTCTAGCATAGTGGGAGGTCTGGCTGTGTATATATTCACGTGTATTAGTTTCAGGCCCAGGGGCGCTAATAGGGTCCGCTCTGTCGATTTTCTTTTGGAAGAAAACGAGGAATAGCTTAGATTGCGTCTGACTGCCGCTATTATCGAGCGACTACTCTGGCTTCGCGCAGCGAAAGCAGCAGTACGGACCATTATCGGTAATACGCCACTTGATAGCAGTATCTTCCTCTCGGTTGCACAGTCGCTAGATTTGGCGAAGCCATTCACCTGCATATCGACGACTGTAGTCGTCATAGTAACTATTTTGGTGGCTGTCCTTATTGTAGACGTTTAGCTTGTCGTGCGTGCAGGACTTGGCGCAAGAGAGGTGCGTCTTTGGCCTAAATACGCCATAAAACTTGCTGGTCTGCTCAATATTACATGATGAGTTGAAACTACGACGGGAACACGGCTACGGTAAAACGAAGATTGGCACTCAGAGCGGCGAACGGTCTTCGGTTCTTTTAATCTCCATTCTGGCATTACGGGAAAACTGTGACGATACTGCTGCAACAGCCAGTAATGATTCTAGTTCATTTCGCAATTTCCTGTTGTACCATGTTTGGACGAGGTAGTGCCAGTAGTAGGGTAAGCAGGACACTGTGAGAAAAGGTTCCGCGTTAGAAAAAAACAACGGAGGCACAGATGTGTTACGGCATTACACGCTTGTGCTTTTTAATTTAATGTAAAAAAACATAAGGGTATGTAGCAAGAACACATGTGTTTGGTTTTCTTGATATCACATATTACTGCGATATAGTATTGCTTTGGTAATTTAAAAAATCGATAGCAGAATCTGTAATATTTGAAGGACTATGCATATCACTATGCATATGATAAATGTAGAATTGGCCTGAGACTAAATAGATTGAAATAGAGATTTAAGGAAGGCAATATATTATTAAAAGTTTTTCAGATATTATAAAGTTACAGGTACGTAAACGATGGAATAATTAATTTAACCTATTATAATGAGCACTGAACATGTTTCCAAATAATCTTTACGATGGTCCTTATCAAGGTTAAGCATTTTTCTGGTCCATCGAAAGTGGTCTGACTTGATCGTTCATCTGTTTGGGAGAAGCGCAAATGCTGCTAAGGTAGCGCGTAACGGCAGAATTGCCTGCAGACATTTATGTATTAGGTTCGAGTGTGAATATCCTAAAAACACACAAAGTAATAACAAGTTAAGAAATTACTGTTCATCAAGGGGTTCATACTATTCTCACTAGTACTGATACAGTCAAAGCTCAAGCCGAGAACGTACTTCCTAATAACAGTTTGTGTTTAATATAAAAAAAAAATTATCTGTAAAGAAGCCTGGGCTTAAATAAATTTATCCGTCACCTTTAGTATATTGCATTATGCTACTATTAACGTTTACTGTTAGGACTATACTATAATCAAGGTTTTAGCAATTCTTAATATCGTTAGTATGGTCTCAGTAGTTCTACGCTAGACTGTGATGACTCAGGATACTCTGGGTACGACATAAAAGAGGCAAATGCTCCTGACTGAGCTTGAACTTTTTAACTTTACTTAATGCCTATGAGAGTTTTCAAACTTACATGCTAGTAACCAAATAAATGTTTTTCACATATACTTACTTGTGTTCACACGAGTCCAGCGGATAAACAATATTGTACGCATTTGTGTGTATAAGAGGATTACTCTTGAATTTAGGTCTCTGTATAAATGTAGAGATTAGCTGGATTCAAGTCTGATGTTAACAGAATATTGGTTATTTTAATGCCGCACATTCTATGGAAAAGGATATGGGCCTTCCTTGTCTATCACGTCTTGAGGCCTATATAAATTAAAGTTGTTGTAGTAACACCTGAAAGTTCATGATAGCCTACCAGTTACCTTGTATCGGCGTACTTATAGCTACTTCTCCCAGTCCTGGTGTATTATCTACCTAAATAAATGAATGTTTCTTTATCTTCAGAATAACGTTAGCATAAAATGTACAACTCACCAAAGTAATTTATATTACTTTTCGAGTTTTACATCCAGCATCGCCGTTAAGCATTCCATCAGACGGCTGACTTTTAACACGAAACGAAGTGTGTCTACCCCCGGGTTGGCACCTAAACCACAATGTCTTCCTGAAATAAACACGCGAATATGTTACCTATTAATCTATGACGGGCACTCCATATTCTTATAAACTAAGATGTTAACCAGTCTCAAGATAATATCAATGTGTGTGTCGTTTTTAATTTACGTTTAACTGACACAAGTTAGAGAACTAGGGTTTCTGATAAAAGTGATTTTTGCTAGGCTTTTTGCAAACTTTTGTGTTCTGCGTAGGCCCTTCCACTGCACATGTCTTTCCCTTTGTCATTGGCGATGATACCACAATTATCTAATGGAGCCGATTTCAAGGCCATCTAATAGTAGTTCGGTGTAGCTGAACTTCAAAAATAGCGTACGGCGCATTGTGAGCCGAAAACTGATTCCTATATTGATTGTATAAAATGACTAGTAGTACGATATCGTCTAACAGGCCAAATGCCAGCTCGGTGTTCTGAAATCCTACATAGGACGACTAACAAAGTGTCAACTCCAGAACCAGTGGGACTCCCTTAATTTTGACTACCGTCCCTTCTAACTGCGCGTATATCTGCCACGACTAATCTCTGGCTGAAACAGCTCGCAACTGTTATGGCGGCAGCGATATCAGCGACCCATTCAGGCTATGCCTTATCATTGGGCTGACTCGACCCCGAAGCACTTAGTTGAACAGGCGAGCCAGTCTCGCTTAGCGCTCACAGAGCTTTCAGATAAGCATAGAAATGGGGAATAGGGAGAACGGTATGGTGGAGGCACGAAGACGTACCCACGAGCGGAAAAGTCTGTGGGCCTTTGGGGTATCCGTGTGGGAAGGCAGTCCGTTTATGGCCTCTTTGCTGTCCCTAAAACTAGAGCTCGGCATGAAGCGATCGGAGAGAGACCCGAATTGGTCCCTACCGCTGATAGCGTGGGTCTCAAAAACCTACATTATGCTCATAACTGACGAATGGCTTAGTTCTGCTCTGGTTAGGCTCAACTAGCCTGCAATCGCCACACTCCTTTGCCCTCTTTTCCACTCTTCCAGTTTCTCTACTTGCCCCCCATCCCCATTACATGCTAATAGACTTGAACGAAACGTCACAATTTGCTGCATTATCCCCGCTTGTAGGGATCTGGTGATTAGATTTGACGGTTAACTAGAGCTGCTCAAACTTGTCGAAAGACCTTTACGCAGCGGTAATTGCAAGCTACGCCGAGCTCCGCTTGACTCGTAACCTCACAGCAAAAATATCAAACATGTTTATCGGGATCAGTTATACATGAGTTACTTCGTAGGAAGCCACCTGAAAAGTATCTCTATATATGCATAGGCCGCAATATTGTGCGAAGGTTTTGAAGCCAGTAGATCAACGAAATACTCGCTCTAATTCCCTTGGATAGTAAAATGCAGTTGTCTTAATGTAACTATCAATTGTTTACAGTTGTGAGGGCTTCACAATTCTTCCTCAAGGCTGCATCACCGTTTTGAATGGATGTGTGGCTTTAAAAAAAAAAGCTAAGAATTGCTAACAAATAGAGACTTGTTGACAATATCGGTGCGCACCATCGTTGCGATTCGGGTGTTCCGATGTCCTTACTGTATTTGAGTCGCAGAATTAATCAAGGATGTGTATTCCTTCTATACGTTGATCCTGAAAGAACAGGTCTGCCGGCACACGGTAGAATAATTTACTATTCCAAAACTAGTCAAAGCGAACTTTTAATGAAGCCGAATGGAAGTCGCAGGGGAAAAGAAATCGGAACTAAAGGCACGGGCAGTAATTATATTTAATTTTGGAGGTGGATGAATATAGCTGGTACATCGGGTGGTCCTTTAACTCAATTATAGACTAAACTATGGTAGCAGTGAGGCGGATACGAAAGTAACCGGCGTGCAGCTATGATACTCGTTTGATTCGCCGGACAAGATGTAAAAGGATAACCGACAATTGACAAATAGGCATGCAGGACGTTTGAGAAAGACATCACGATGAGAAAGGTTTCTAAAAATGGCTATTTTTTTTTTTTTGTTTCACTTAAGCCAAACGTTTACATGTCGTACTATATTTCCCTAGAAAGTTTCAACGTTCAATGAGTTCTGTGCAACAGTGGTCAGGTATCTGGTCCATAAACTATTAGTACATCGTTATTGCCGATTTTACCACTTGTTCCGACAGACGCGACCCTTTATTTTACAGGCATTCTTTTAGAAAGACGTTGTTTTCTATTAACTATATCGGTGCATTAGATGCGGTATGGAAACACTCATAATTTGTTTTTGTCCCTACATTTTAGAGCCTAAATAGGCACTGCATTAATACTTTCTCTGTTGAATCATTTATATACTAGAAAATTTGCTCCCTGTAGCGTATGAAAAGTATCCAACATAAACACATCTAGAGTTCTATGTAATACGCGTGGAAAATGGAAGTTCCGCGTCTGGCGTCTGCGTTTACGTCTAGCAGCCCAAAAAAATGAAATGAATCTGACGACGAAGATTGTAGAAAAACGTCCGTCGTTTCAGTTGTGTCACTTCGCGTTAAAAAAGTTATAGTGAATCAAAAGTTCCTTGAAGGGAATGCTGAATTGAAGCATATGGGAGGCCAAGAAAGGATAAAAGGGTGGATATTTTTGCTGAGGCATTCAAGGCACAGTAATTCTTGCGAAAACTGATCCACTCGCAGCGGCTTTTCAAGAAAAGGCTCAAAGGACTTCTTAAGGGTTCTAATTACAAACTTTTCGCCTAGTCTTTTTCTAGAGTATGGGATAATTTCTTCTAAGTGGAAATTCTACGGTTCTGTTAGATTAGCAAATTTACGTGTACACACTTGATTTGGATTAAAATTTAGCTAATATTATAGTATACTATTTCCGAGATATTTCTGTCGCTACTATCTGAAAACGAATAATAGAGCAAATAAATTCCATTTATGCCAATACTGCATTACAATGAGTAGCAGCGAGAAGAAGGCAAAGCCTAGTTGTCAAGGGTCTAGGTAATTGGAGGATGAACGTAATGACGGGTCAAGCTGTGGGGCTGAGAACTATGGTGGACCATTCGTCAGAGAGGGTAGAGGTTTTCTCAACTACTCGAGATCTGAGCAATGACTAAGAACACTAGGGAGAGCGGCAAGCGCCTAATGTTGTTCGCATAAACGCCTGCTCAGGCTTACCTATGGACCTTTGCCAGTACCATCCTAATACTTGTTCAAGTTCGTTATAAACTATGCGGAAATAAACTTCGTCCACTCGAGCGGTTTCTACTGGAGGTACCATCTCACGCGTCAGAATATTATGCGCGACAAAAAAATTATAACTTATATGTGCTTACTTAAACGACACGCTGTCTTGAACCGCGTCAGGTTGGCGCTTAAGTTAAAAGCATCCCTAGAATACAAAAAAAATCCTGCATGTATGATGACTTCATGAACTGCCTTACTAGAGCTGCCTGACTTAGCGAAGCTCGAAAAACTTGCATGCGACTACCAAATGCTCCAAGGTGTAGCTGAAGCTGGACCGTAGGAAGCCAACCTGCGTAACAAATCAAGCTTCTATGCTTTCTGTGACATGTAGTAGCCAGATTCGGCTACGTTAATGTGGTTCGAAGCAAAAGACCCGCGTCGGATGCAAAGCTTTTGATGGTATCTACCGTGGAGTCGGTCGGCTTTAAGGTAAGCGATCTCAGGACAAGGCGACGGGTGGATCCTCGCCTGAACGAGATCATCATTGAATTTGACCCAGGAAAGATGTTAGTTGTTGCGTAATCAAAATAAACGTAGCGCTATTGCAGATCGCAAGAGCCCAGGCTAAAGCCACGGTCAACCACTATCTTACCACACTCGAAAAACGGATGGGCATGCAGACATTCGGAACTTTACAGCAAATATTACTGCAGCATTGCCCTATCGATCGGAGCCTAAGAAAATTTTGAGCAAACCGAACAGGCACCGCGGTATTCCAGGGATGGTACGAAAATGTATGTATGATAAGAGAACCTTGCTACCGTATATCCTAGCTGGCTTTCACACGGGGTTTTCACATGCCTGGAGATTCAACGTTTTGAAAGAACAAATAGAGCAGATCTCGGGCTGTCTTAAACCTACGTATGCATAACGCGGTTAAGTGTTATGGCGCGCACCAATTTTTAGGTATTTCCATCGTTATTTCTATTCAAGGTATAGAATCAACAAATCGTTTTGTTTCGGTACGCAATGCATGTGTATGTATAGAATCAAATTATTAAGGTATAATGATGATCTTTTAATATGTTTTTGAGTTTTTCAACTCTTATTTATTTCTTACATCTTTGGCTCAGTGCTTTGGCAGCTACAGGACAGCCATATATACGTCCTGTTTGTTATTTATATAACGCTCCTTGAAGTAAATCAATAATAGAAAACGAAGGTTTCACCAGTTGCCCTTTTTTACGCATGGAAAACTCCGCAATCACAGATTCAGATCAGAAGGATAAACAGGTTGAAGTCAACCTCAACACTGCATCTTCATTTGCACAATCTAAAAAGTATTTAAGGCATGGCGACGAGGTCTGCCGTTGTCATTAAATAACCAGGCTGCGTGCTTATTACTAATGAACCAGCGATCCACGAATTTTTTGAAACTCGAAATAGCAGGCCGCATTGATTGTGTTATTATCTTATAAGTAGCTGAAGTTTCTTAAATTGTACCTGGAATACATTACATATAATTTCAACAATTTTTTACTCAGTTTCCGTATTTTCAATATTTGGGTCATAATTCGGTCACACGTTACACGTAAAGTACAAGGTTTCATCGACAAGGCCCTTGAACTCCAAGTGTGCTTTTGTGAAAAGCCTCTTCGACTGCGACAGTGTGTTCTTGTACCTTGGATCTCGATACCTAGTTATCTCTTCGTTGGCCTTCAATCCTTCAATTTCCGTCCTTAAAATGTTTGCATTATTCACTCACTCCGCTTTCGCTCAAGACTTTTTAACCTAATACCTTAATTATTCTTTTGATGAATTTCCGCAGCACTGTGGCTCTCGAGAAACAAAAACATTAACACTGTATGTTAATTTTCACGATGAAAAAATGTTTTCCCTTTGAACTAACTTATGTTTTTTTATTTTTGCTAGAGTAAGGACAATCGGTTTTCTCTTAGAAGCTTCTATGAAACTTAGATATTTCTTAGCCAACTTTCGTCTACTAATGGCGCTTAATATAAAAGTTATTCAAGTACCGTATATGTATAAACATATATACCAATGGGATATTATACATCGATGTTTTCAGCTGTTATCGTAAATTCTGAATTTTTTCTTGCACCAAGCTAATAGGTTCATTATTTGTAGAACCTCTAATTATTGTCAACTTTCGTTGGCCATAACTGAAACATCCGCGATTTTCGTCAGCGTCTTTTTTCTGTGCTGAATTATGTGGGGTGAATCGAAATCTAGATCGGATAACTTTAGGCTTGTATTTCAGGAACTGATAACATGCAAAATAATGGTTAATCATATACTCAGTTAACACACTCAAAGAAGATTATTAAATTAAACATCGTTTCATTCGAAATATTGGATCCCTGCATAACTCATAAAGATTATACAAAAATGAACATTGTTCTCAAACAAAAAACAAAATTTTGAGGGTGCGTCCTTTAATTTTATAGGCATTTAAGAAGGTGTCTCATTTTAATGTCATCCCTAAGGAAGACCTTGATCTGGATATTCATTATTTTATATTATCACGGCCCAATAATGTAGGATAAACGCAGGTGAAAAGATGAGTTGGTCCGGCATGTGCCTGTCTGGACCCTCGTAGAGGTTGGTTCTTTACTTTCCTGTACATTTATCTTTGATCTTAAATAAGTCATTCCAAAAATATTAGGTCATAAACTATACGCGGGCGATTCTGACTAATATTCTGTGACAGGCTTGATAAAAGAGATTACTTCAATCCTCAATAGATGCGAATTATGCAAGAGCAAAGAAGGGCCAATCTTGGTGACTAAATGCGCAGTCGTGGCAAGTTCCTGGTACATGTAATTAAGATACGCAAAATCTCAGTAGACATCTGCGCCCAATTCTGCAGAGGTAAATGAGCGGAGCATACGATACTACACAGCCATTCCCTTGGGTTGGTTACAGGGGAGATGGAACCCATCACTGAGCATACGTAAGTCAGTAAGCAAAACCCTCTAAAGAAAGCACTAAAAAAGAAACACTGCAAATGGAGTACGGTTTCTCGCCTCAGATTGATCAGCTGCGCAAGGAGAGACGCGACCCTTTTACCGAGCTTTCGAAGCTACAACAAAATTCGGATAAACGAATGCTAAGATGTTTACGATCATAAGTACATAATTGTATTCTAGCCTTGTGTAAAAGGTACATAAGTGGAGGTTCGGCGTGTAGCAGGACAGGGCAACGTCTGACACGCCGGGAAGAGCCTGAAATAGTCTCAATCCTAAAATATGGCCTTTTGTTCATTGTATAAAAGAACACTATACGTAAGGTTAACTTTACGAGGTTACTAACCTCTGAATGTATTATAAATTGTAGGACGTCACTTTGGCCATTTTTAAATTCTAATATTTTGCAATAATAATTTATGCAGCGACGGAACGGTAAACGATGTCAAAATTGCCCATATGGAGCGCATCAGTAACACTTTTCCGTGGAGAGCGGCTCGAACGCTCAAATAAATACTGTTGTTAATGGCTGTAATATTTATTTTAGTATCAACAATATTCATGGTAATACGAATGTTACGTTTATATATCTCTACTACGTGTAGTCTTACGGCTGATATTCATATCATTTGGTAGTAGGTATCGTCTCATTATTATCACGCAGACGCAAATACAACGTTTTATTCCTCACGTGTGTAGGCTAGTCAATCAGAGAACCCTTTCCCCTTACTAAAACCCGCTAACATCTGACAATAGCTGACTTTTAGCTTCCGACAATACTGCCAGATGTCCTTATGGCCACATACCGATACGCAAACGAACTAGGTGGCATAGCATCATTGCAGGAGTGAGTTCATAAACTCGGATTGTAGTCTTTAGGAGAAGGTTTGCCAGCTCACAGATGCTCCAAAGTAGGACGCTGGACGATATCATTGCGCCTCGTTGCAGTAAAGCCGGGTCAAACTGGCCATTCAGTGGCGAGTACCAAGCTGAGTGTGGCGATTTTCCCCAATAGCCGTGAGTCCCTCTAGTCGCCAGAGGGCGCTCGCTACCGAAACGGAATTTGCCGTCTCAACTAACAAGGCGCCATCCGTATTGCTTGCCTTTCTCGTTACTGATGATGCAGCATCGTCGTTTCTGACTTCTCGCTATGCCAGTCGCTGGACTATAAAGGAGTTTGCTAGCAATTGATGACTGACTACGAGTGCATAGCAAGGGAGCGACCAACCACACTGGAAGATGGGAACACCAATTATAGCAGACCATGTATGTGTATCTCACTGAGGTCGGCCTTTCCTGGCCATGATAGCTAGAATCTTGCCCCAAAACATCTCGGGAGGAAGGCTACGACAAAAGGGAAGAATGAAAAAGAAAGGAATGCGATTGGTGGGAGGAACAGGAAATTGAAGAAGCTCTTCCCTACGTCCTAAGTGAAGAAAGGTATATGAGACAGGTCTCAAATAAAGGCCTAATTCGTGATCATCCGTATGCTCTTCATCCGCTATGTGTAAGGAGAGCAGCTAAGAGATCTAAAGTAAGACGCAGAGAATCCTTGGTTGCCAAACCACCATAATAGGAATACAATCGCACTCCAGGACCTGTACTGGCTGCAGCAGCCTGATAAGTTCAGGTCCAGGGTAGGGCGAAGAAGTGCCAGTTCGTAAAACGAAACCAGAGGTTTCTGGTTCAAAAGGGGAAGGCACCAGAAAGCCAATGAGCAAAGTTCTTATATTTTGATGATCGATGACTTACACACACCGTGCTCGAGCTAGAGAAAGACAGCCGACTGTCATAACTTCTCGCTGCTCGGCTATATGGCATATATAACCCCATATAAATCCTCGCTCGATACGTTGATCAGCTCCCATGTTGTGTGGAAGACAGCGACGTGGTCGCGTTGTAATTAGAGGAACTCGATGTATACTCAGCTTAGAAGCTCTGCTATCGAGGTAAACGCTCCAAGGATGAGGCTGGGCTGTTCTCGATTTTTGTTAACTAAGCTTAGGACGATATTTAATCTCCTCGATTAGGTCGAATATGTCGACTTTTATAGCATGGAATATATCTATTTGGTCATCTTAGTGGAAAACGAACACATCCTTAGTTGACATGTGTCACAACCATAAAATATAAACCCATACAAACTAACATTTTTCAAGCAACGTTCCCTGGTCGAAAGCGATGAGAGTGAGAGAGAGATTTTTAACAATCATGTAGCATACACATTTCTCCTATATTTACTATAAATACATACATTAGCATGAAAAATTGCCAGGGTCTGATAACTCCTGAATAAAAATTTACAGTCAATCTAATTAGGTGTTATCTGAGTGCAATTATATCGCTTTTACTAGGCTTTGTACGGAATACAGGCAGTATAGCCGGTGTATTCGTACAATTATGAAGGCGAAAAGTTAATCGATGACAGTTCTTGAAATTATTGAGTAATGATAACGTTTGTTTCGTGTGCGCGCCATTAGAAACTTGATAGGTTTGTAATGCGCCTACATGGTGGTGGTGGTGAGCGGCCTTTGGCATAGTGATCCATTTGGGGAAAAGACTAGAGGCTCGTGGCAGGAACGAGCTTCTGAAGGTGAGCAATGAAAATAATAGGCGAATTCCACTATCGTTCCCCCTGTGAAGTACAGCCTCGACCGAAGCCGCACACCGAAGCAGCCCACAACATGCCACAGGTGCTTTTTTCTGTTCTCGGTCTGCCATCGCGCTCTACCCGAAATAATGATCAATTTCATTTAGTTATATTATCGCACAGCCTGCCGTCTGCAGCTAAAGTCTTGTCGCGAGGACTCTTTTGTTTTTGTTCTCTTCTAGAGAGAACGTGTGGATGGTCTGAATCCTTCCTTTTATCGGTGTCCGTTCGCCAGATCTATCATCACTGGTTGGTTCTTTTTTTCGTTTCTACCTAGAATCGTTTACTGTTACACCTTTCCACTTTTAACGAGGCGGCTAGAAAACGCATTTAAGTTATCTCGCCTGTGACTCGGGCCTCTACGAGCCACGTAAGTCGCGAAAGGTCGTGTCAGCAATACATTGGGTATATTACCAACGAGGTTTGTGTAGGTTACATTATAGTGATAAGTACATAAAACTTTATAATTCGATGAACCAATGAAGAGCAGACTGCGCACTTCCTTTTATGTCTTCAATAAAGGAATCCAATATCCTACATTAGTTAAATACACGTAGTACCAAATTCCGACAGTTCCCTCAACCGGCAGTTGCTCCAGTTATGCTCCTAATGTGGTTTAACATTATTACGTTTTCGCGGCCGGCAGGACCATGCTGCCGCGCCTCTAGCTTTTGCTTAAAGAATGCACAAGTTCTAGCTCTCCTTCACGGTTTTTCTTTTCTATGAACTTAACCATATACGTCTGTATATTCTGCTGTTGAAATTGAGGGCCATACGCGTCGAGTGTCACTTCTGCTTGCTCATTTGATTGCTTTCATTCTGTTCCACCGGCAGTCAAAGTCTGTTCCACCCATATTACTCATTCCATTGTTTTTATGTAACTTCGTGTAACATGAAATGTTGAAGCTTCTTTCTCACTTTTGTGTGATACAGAGTGAGTTGAGTCAAAATGGCCACAGCGTGTCCGATAATAATCGCCGGCCGCTCTCATAAACATTATAGGGAGAAACAATATAACGGTGGATTGAGCCGCAATCAATCTCCTCGCTTGCTCCACAACTCTGCAGATCTTACGGGAAACCATCATCAGACGCATAGCCATCGATTATTTTGCTGGGTAACGGCGCTGATCAAAGCATGTGGTTCTAGGGAAAATGAGTCCACTTCTATTCCACTAAGGTGTCCAACATAAAACTCAAGTAATCCGTTTTGCCGTTATGCGGTATCGCCGGTGCAAGGCGCCTGTGAATCAAACATATAAACATCCATCCAGAGAACTGTAGCACCTACATATATAAATCTGCTCGCGAAGTGGATTGGGTGTGTAACATACTCGAGGTGTCTTCTGGGTATTATGTAGTTTATTGGGGTAGGAGGGGGGGAGGGGTATTTTCAAATCCGGCAACTAGTTTTTACTTTGTGATGATATAAGCGGCTTGTACGGTTTTAGACGAACGCTTTTCGATTGCGTTGTTAGTACATAATACCAAACTCTTCCTATACTCTGTAGATAAATTAGCCAGTACTTACTTACAGTAACTTTATTACTAATCTTAAGCACAATGAGGAAGCATTCTTATAGTTTTGTTTTGATCTAAACATGAACTAAGCGAAATTAGGTTTATATCTTGAGTGAATGACACCAATAAATAAGTAGCGTTCAAAGTGAAGCAGATTATATTTATTCGATTGTTGTGCTTTATCGTTTCTTCCGTTTATTATGGCCATTTTTTCATGAAGTGATTAAAAGGTGCTAACCACTTGTGCAATCTTCGTGCATAAAAGAGGCCACGTGGCACAAATTCTAATTTGTATGCTAGGGTACAGTTCTGAATTCGCTCTATTCAATGGATTTAATGGTCGTATTATTGAGGCAGTGGACGTTGACTGAAGTACCCCTATTGAAGAACAAAGAAAGCTCTAAAATAGAGTGCATCTAATCTTGCTGAAAACACTAGATGGGACCATTATTTGCCTATGAGGGAACCAAGTTGACCGCCTTATTACTATATATTACAAGCTTTACTTCGGCTCTATTAGGCTTAACGGCTACGCGACTAATGGTGATTGTGTCGGCCAAATGACCGGGCAAACAATTAAGCTAATGTAAAAACAGGCAGCCCTCTGCACAGGTATTAGACTGCAAAGGTCATCACAGGTAATGACGCATTGACCGTCCACCTCATGTGGTATAAAAAGACCGGGACATATCTACGTTTTTGCCGTATTCGATTGAAGGCGGTTCAGGCATCAATCGCATATATAGAAAGGCCCGATAATTTCGTGCAGCTTATTAATACATTCTTTTTGCAAATGCTAAGAGAAACGCAAACGACGCGTTAATACTTCGACAAAGACGCTTCTCTATTTTTACTATACACCGCACTTTTGAACTTTACGATCATCATGACCAAAATGACACTCCACACTTATATTAAAAATAAATAATTTTATTTGCGTTGGCGGGATATTTAGAGCTGGCGGAGTTTTCGCAGATGTTGCCGTTAAAACTAGGATACAGTTACTACATAATACTAGAATATACAGTTATTAAAACTAGCAACCAGAAGAACAGAATAAGTTTTTTTTTTTTATCCAAGTTTATATAGTCCAATGCACACCAAGTTTACTTTATCCATTATCAATAAAATTTCACACAAAAAGAAACACAAGCAATACGTTGTCGTATCGTTGACTATATGATTTATATCTCTAGCTTTCGCCTCTGTAGCTATCCATTATAGTAGAACACTATAGATATGTAAAGAAAAATAACATCGGACAGCATATAAGACGATTAGCATGCTACATCTAAGCTAAGTAAGACTGATAAAAAGATATCACTGGCGGAAAAATGGGGCTATGTAAAAAAGAAAAATTAAATAAATAGAATTGTATCCATTCGCAAGCCAGTAAATGACGCTAGAACAGAGGATTCGACTGTGAGGCCGAAGGAACCCCAAACGAGCGACGACCATTTCTAAGTATTCGTTGGCTCGTACTTCTTTTACTTGGTCAGATTCGGCCTCTGTACTAGCCTCTATACGACTCGTTAGCTATATACGAAGAATGAAAAGGAATCAAAGAAGCGGAAAAAGCGACCTTATTTTTTTCATCTGCCTTGCTCTTAGCCATCATCCATGAAACTACCCTCTTTCAGGTTTAAAGGATGATCTATTGCGGGGATAGAAAGACTAACACTGTATAGTCGCCTCTTTTATCCTCTTTGGCTCCCCCTCGTAGGACAGTTAAAAAGGATCAATCCTGGGGTAATAAAAGGGACCAGTTCGGGGTGAAAGCAACCGAGCAATAAAGCAAGAAAAAGAGGAGAAACAAGCAGCAGACAGGAATTACAGCACCGCCGGACGATAGAGGAAGAAAAGAAGTAGCAACAGCAAGTGAGAGAAGGCAAACCCTGGGGTCTTCAGCACTAGCGGCATAGCAGCTACTATCAGCAGTTGCGACGTCGCTGGCAAGAGATGTGTGATGGAGAAGGGAAGAAGGCGAGAAGCGTGATGCTAACGGCAGTTGGTCAGTTCACCACTCGGCCTGTCCGCCGGCGGACGACGAACGCCGCAACCATGTTAATCCTTCTTTTCTATTAACGCAAATCCTCAGTGGGCGGCAACAGCAGTTACTAAAGTTACAATGGTGACGGTCACAATGGTAGTAACGCGGGGTGGAACGCTCGGTTACTTATCCTCCTTCTGTCGTTGCTGTTATAGCTGATCACATCATGAAACCGGACCTGAAAGGACACTACACAGTCAATACCTCTAGTTTCCTCTCTTTTCACGAATCTTCTTCTTGCACAGGCTTCCTTCACCTAGGTCCGGACCTTGCGACCCAGGACGGTCGTCTGAATGAATGTTCGTGAAAATGCCTGGAAAAGCGCAAATGACTTAATGAAACACTGTCGTCCTGCTCATTTTTAGACCGTTACTACAATGACATTGGCGGAGAAGTGCAGCGCTTTTCGTCGTTGATGTGGACAAGAGGAGAAAACATCAACAAAAGCGCAAGAAAATAGGGTGTGTGCGCTACTCAGTACTGACGACATTGGCAATTGATCCAGCGTGGCTGCTATTGTTGCTGCCGCCTGTTGTCGACTGCGGGTAGCGGTGATGCCGGCGGTTTGAAGCATTCAGCATTGCACTCGCTAGCACATATTTGGTGCCAGCCGTTTTACATAATTTCAGCCTGGTAACACCTCACTTGTTTATAACATACAGAGAAAACAATTCCAGCAGATCTACCAGCGCAACCAAAGACAACAGTAAGATTTTGTGCTTCAATGGCGGGAGACTAGACTATAGGACTATAGGACTTACTAATTATGTATAATATTTACACGTGACGACCTTATTAAAAAAAGACATAACGACCACTGCGATACATAAATCGCTAGGATATGCAGCGGAAGATAAGCAGTAACATTGTATTTTCAATAAGGAAATTAATGGCCTTACAAGTAAATGAAGATGAGTGTTTGTATTTGCTTTTTATTTTTAGGGAACTAACATTAGGTCTGACTATCTGCTATAGCTTGCGTAGACCGTCGCTGCATTTAGTATTACCCAATATTTTAAATTTCGTTATTCAATAAGATGATTTATTAAGGTTCTGTAAGGTTTTAAAGGTTTTGTGTGTCGTAAGGCTCTGCAGGACAGCGCGATTGTACTGAGTATATTCCTATGATTTGTTTCTTAAGGAGTATTTAAGTAAACACAAGCGTTTCAGCAAAACGTTTACGTCTGCCGTGCCTGACGATGTATTCATCGTGATTGTGGCTTTGATTCAGGACTTAAACCACCAATTAAACATTTTTAAAATATACCTTCTGTAATAACATTCCAATAAAAACCGTCCAGCAGGAGATATATTTATAGATGCAAATTTGCTAAAGTCCACTACACACAAACGCGAGCGGATTTAAATTTCAAGCTGATAGAAGGCAGAAATTCCAAAAATGCAGATGTTTAAAATGGCCAAAGAGTTCCAAAAGCCCGAAAAAGGTCTGTTGGAATTTGTCTAGACCCACTGACCCATTAATACTTTTTATTCTTAAACGGCCATGAATTCTTATATCGAAAAACCTAAGCGTATCAAAAATCAGCCTTCCGCTTTGACTTTTTGAACTTTTTTAACCTAAACCTTATTGAGGATCTTCCAGCTCGCCTGATGAAAATCATCAGTAATTTCAAATGATTATAAAAAGTAGAATCTGCGATATCGCATTCTCGTTAACTGCTGAGCAATGGCTTGTAAAGTGAATATGGTAGTCACAACCATACGCCGTTTTGGCCCATAGTGAAGATTCAACATGTTCTTAGTAGGGCCGAAACCGATGCACGGAGGTTTGCAGAAAGCCGCCAACAACAAAAAGTAAAATCTTCTATAGAAACGTACGTGCACGTATCAAAGATGTGCCAGTATGGAATGTTTTCCTTTGCCAATATGACGCACTCTCGCCTCTTTCGATGTGATCACTTCCTTTCGTAACTTATTCTTGCTAATTTGTCAACACTTATTTCGAGGTGAACTTGCTGGTATATTTTATGCCGCCAGTAAAATTATGTGCCTACTTTCCGACGTAGTAAGTATTCGGTAGGTTCGTTGTTATATGTAATATCAATGACGTTTGTATGGAATTGCGACTGCTCTTCTAGCTCAGTGGGCATGCTTAGGCTTAAACCTAATCAATTTCGTCTTTGCTTCCCTGTAGCTCTCAATAGCTCAGACACCGTAAGTCCTACACGATATACTGTTATAGGAGAGTATAGCTTCCTCTGTGATATCACTGCACTATTATCTGTCCATTACTAATAATAATAATAATAATCATTATTATCTATTTGTCATTATTATGAGTAGCACCATGTTTTCACACGTATCATAACTGCTGCTACGTGTCTCAGTAACTTATCTCCATATTAATAAAAGTTGAAAAAAATATATCGTTTTTCCGACAGCTATGTAACGGGCCTCAGAGCTTTGTGAGTAGTTTTAGGTTCAGAAGCTAAACGCTGCTTTGCTGTGGGTGGGCAATCTCCGAAATGGGCCGATAGTCTTGATTTCATGATTTCATATAATGGTCAAAATGAGATATTTGGAAAAACTCGGCTTTATGATGAAAATATTTTAAAATAAGACTCATTCATAGAATTTGACGGAATTTCGTTACTACGTGACAGAAGCACGACAGCTACTGCTTCCCGAAACCAGATGATTATTGCAACTGCGACAGATTCAATCTAGTTAGTCACAAAAGAAAAGGCAAAATCAGTTGTCAATACTATTTTTATTATTACCTTAGTATTATATGAATGTCATTACAGCCCAGGCATTGCTCAAATATCTAATGACTAATTATAATATTATACTATAATTGTTTCGAAAAATCATTTTGATTTCGTTTTAAGCATTGAAAGTCAACAATATTTGACGTTACTTAGTGGTTTGTGTACCTCTACTGCCACTATGGGAAATGGGTTTGACCTTCACGTATGTAAGCTAGTCCTTGGTAATTGACGGTGTACTCGGGAAACGTTTGCTCGAACGGAGGGATGAGTTGGGCCAGATAGAAAGAAAAAGCCGCGGGTGTGGAGAATTTAATTTTAGAATCTGAAGCGGTTGAGAATGCGAAAAAGAAGCAGATAGAACGGTAAGACAGTAACCTTTTTCCTTTCTCGAAAGTTCTTAAGATCGTTCTTCAACACTTCCTTCTCTGTTTTGTAAAGCTTTTCGATCTCACCCCTTACTCTGCTGTGTCATTCTCTATCCCATGCTTATCCTAAAATACAGTTTCTGCAACAGCAGCCTTCCTTACTTATGTCGCTAATATAGGGTTCAAGGACGCCGGTAGGCTTGGCATTTAAACATAGAAGGGGCTGTATTATTTTAGAAACAACGTCATCATTAAGTCAAGCTTAAAGAATCTATGTCGTTTATCGCTATGCCTTAGATTGACGTATTGAAAGCGAGACTCTGTATTTTGAATATGCGGTTCCAATGAACGCAGTCGCAAGGTCGGCTCAACTGACTAATAGGCTACCTCATATTTACAGATTTCTAGCTTTGTTCTAGAAAACAAGTTAATGTGCTTTCCACGATGCGTCCCGCAAACGCTTTCGTTTTATGAGAATGCTGTTTTTAACACTCCGTTCAATGGTATATTCAGTTCGAGAGTTTTGCATTACTCTTACGCTGCTAGGCTATTTTTGGAAACAGCCTACATTGTAACGCAGCAGTAACTTAATTTCCAAAGAAGACTCCAAAAATGGTCTGCTCGATCCTTGGATAAAACGGCACCTACAGCGCCTACATTCGACAGGTAGTAGTTTAACCCATAACCAACCACATATGAGAGTGACTTCATCCTCCCTACAAGAGTCCGTGTAAATTCTCAACTGGCAGGCGGCTTTTTCTCTGTCAGCGAAAGTGCTCTTTTTTATTGATCCCACCTACCTGTAGAAAGTGTTGCACATAGTCGTGCTTGCAACAAGACTTCGCCGTTACCGTATACCGAGGGATATATTGACGCGACCGCCTTCTCTCCGTCCGTGTCCGAGCTTTACGCGAAACACCCCTGAACATCAAGAATACCTTCCTAGTCTTTTTCACTAATGCGAACGTGACATGTCTGTGAGGTATGTACAGTACTAGGGGTAAATTTGTTGACGCTCCCCTGTTTTTCGCGTGGTGCTACTTTTTTGCATGCACCCGTCGAACACTGCCTTGCGCGCTTCGGCCTTGCCTTCACACTTCCTTGGGTAGGCCAACAAAAGCGATCCTAAAACGACTAGGGAAACGGCAACGACCCGATCGTTTTAAGACTAGAAAAGAACATTTAAGCGGACTGACAACTGGAAAGGAGTTGCGTATCAGGGAAATTTCTTATTAACTTAATTTTTTATTATATAGTCTAATGCATCTACTCACTGTATGTGATATCATCTGTGGGGCACCAGCGGCTGTGAGAAAAAAAGGATAATAAAAATATAAGAGGAAATATGTAATATAATTTACATTATGAATAAAAGTAAAAGGTTCATGTATACATATATATATGAACTTCTAGCGAAATTGAACAATTATCAAATAAGCCTCAGGTGTCCCAGTACGGACTACCAGGGTCGTTTGTAGGCATATATGAACTGAGACGATGGGCAAACAGCTTGTAAATTCGGCGAGATATTGGCCTACGAAGGCCCGAGTATTATTAGGCGCTTTAAAGCTGTGTAATTTTATTAAGAATTAGAAGCCAAAGCGCCCCGTGGCCTGAGCAAAGCGCACCAGAGAATAAAGATCCTCATCGCTCTCCAGTGTTTTGCATACCATTGAACAATACGTGCACACAACGACAAACTCCTAAATTGAATTGTTATCGGTGATGAGCAGTGGTGCTTCCATTGCTAAAATTAAGCAGAAAGAAGAATGGCGGCTCCGGGAAATGCGTTTAAGAGAGAGTCAGATAAGCCTAGAATCAGACAATTTGCTTGCGCTTAATAGGACTGGGAGGGTCCTATACATTAGAAAATGCTTGAAAAAGCAAGACGGTAGATAAAAATTAATATATGGCCTAACTTTATAGAGTAAAGGAGGCTATGTAAGAGAAAAGATCTGATAAATATGGCCAAGTCGCCTATCTAAACGACAATACCGAGCTACACGTTCCAAAAGTAATTGAAGCTGCTTTGAAAAAAAGCTTGAGTCAAGCATTGTTTTGCACTACCCATCCTCTCTAGATTTTGCAGATCGTCTCTTTTTTTTTAATTACTGGCAAATAAAGTGCGTAACAATGCATTTGACAATGAGGAAGTTCTCCAAAAAATAGATTGAACAAGTTCTTTAGCACCAGATTTAAACGTTTCTGGTGGGGCGGAGTAAACGAACGTGTAAGATGCGAGAAGATCATGGAAAACAATGGCGATTACATAGTACGCCGTATTTCGTTGTTATAATTCGGTTAAAATTTTGATTTTGTTGATTTCATTAGTTGAAGAAACGGAGATTATTTATGCGTTAACTTGATAATTTCAAATTATACAACTACAGATATGTAGGTGGAAAGTATTCATATGTTCATACCTTGTTTGCCATTTAACTCAAACGTGACTCGCTAAAAACTCGTCTTAGCTGTGTAAGTCTCTTCGATCGACGTCTATCGATGACAGGGATATTGTCGAACTGTCAGATTTCACCCCTAATGTTTGTTGGTTTCCACACACAGGAATACTTAGCGGAAAAAGCCAGATGCTATTACCTTTCACGTGATTTAGCGTAAATCTTATTTTCGTGGGTCAAAAGCTAGCTACCGTTCTGCAACCCCACTAAATAAAGCAGACGTCTCGTTAGGTCAGTATAGATGTGCGTGAACTTCATTTTACTTTTGTATTATTGACGCTTGTTCCTCCGGGTAGATTTTCAAGGATGTATACGCATCTTATATTTCTTCAACCTTCTTCATGTACCAAGTACAGTTCTCAGTGAAAGAGGGTACGACAGTCTTAGGTTTGGTAAGTGAGTACTATATTTGTAAAAATCAAGACTTGCCGGCGTTATTTTGAGGATAAAGACCGCTGTCGAAGGTATTCCAACCGCTTATATACTTATTCCGTTTACCAAGTCCGCAGTATAGCTTTATTCCATACCTGTAACATTTTTAAGCAAGATACGTAAATGCAGAACATTCCAAGTTCTGCTCATGTCACATTTAGTTGCAACGGTTTGACCTAGAGTAGGTCAAAAGGTTTTTTGAAGTAGTAAACACTTTTCCTGCATCCACGTTACACGTTCATTATCTAAAATTCTTAGTATGGCAACATTCTGTTTGTAGATGCATATTAATACAAAATCTACGACAATACGTGAGAAATCAAAAGGAACTCCAAAGAAGAGCATATTAAGAAGGGATTTCGAAAGGACCGCTAGAAGCGTCGAGTAAACCAAAAGTTCCTCGGTACGCGTCATCGAACGTCTAATATCATTGTTACTTTATGATTTCATAAATGAACGTTTAAATTTATCGTGTATGAGTCTATCATATATAACAGAAATTGAGTAAGGGTATACATATATATATATATATACGGCGTCCCGGAGAATGTACTCCCAGTCTGAATGGCTATAGTTTTTCTTGCAACAGACAATGTGTAGATTAAAAATTATTAGCCTTCTGGTTAATATACGTCTGATAACGGTGGATTATTGGGTAAACAACCTCGATTTTATCTTTTAAATCTTTCAGTGTTGTCGGTTTTCCGGGGTAGGCTCGCATCTTTCATATATCCCTACGTGAGCCGTCAATTGGCGTTAGGCTTAAAAAACGGACAAGATATTCTATAAGGTCGCTCCTTTAATGCATCTGTTTGGAAGACCTGACCTTACGTTATCATGATATGTAGCTCACTAACATCCAAATAACTCGCCCGTGTACTTGTTTTGTCAAAAATGCCGACCCAATTAAACTGCATTATATACTTTTTTGAACACCCTGTATGTATGTTACTGTCAAAACAGCTGCCAGCTCGGACGCGGGTAAAGGCCTAGAAGCGCTAACTACTATTTATAATAATATCGTCAATCTTCCACTAACTTCTTGGAAAGTTGATGACAGCGACAAAGCCCGCGCCCTAGAAAACCTACGAGAACAATCAAATCGCGATATCTGAAAGCCACCCGGGTATCCGAGAACACGGCCGGGAATGCGGAAGCTGCAGAAAACCGCCGCTAGGGGGTAAACTGCCTACGGGACAATCGTTAGTACAGGTATCGGTGTGAGGTCATGGTGGAAGAGGGACGGGATGGGAAGGGGACTTAACCTTTGAGGATTAAGGTTGACGTAAGAAGGCGTGAATGACAACGGAGACTAGATGTGTGTCGTACGGGGCGTAAGCAACCACACAGCATACGAAGTGTACAAATCCTAACTGTGAGGACTCGAGGAAGGGAAAGCGTCGGGTACGGACTGCGACAATGGACGAAGCGCGAGAATGCTAGGACAATTAGAAGGCTGTAACGACAATGCACACTCTTGATTTCATTAAATGCAGCATGGCTGGTAGCAATGATCGAGTGCTGTGATCGAAAATGTAAACAATACACAGCAATTTGAATAGAATAAGATATAAAAGTGCTAGTAGTGGTAGCCAACATACTGACTAGTTTTAATTGGGTTCGAGATTACTCTTTTGCATTGTGTGTGTACTCTTGTACATCGATTTGAGACAAAAATAGACAAATGGGGTGCGGTTGCAGCTGAAATTGACATCTAGATGTTGGCATCTGTACATTATACACACATGGGCAATCGCAGCGTTCGTTGCCTGCTGGATTGGCATCCCGAATTCAAGTCTGAATAACAATCGTCGAACAAGTACATTGTACAATAGTCGGTGCCATTCATATATTTGCATATGTTATACGGTTCAGTGACCTAGTGATTCCAACCGTTTCCCCAGAGGTGTTACTGAACGCTAGAGGAAATAAGCTATTAATGCACATTGAGTAAAATCAAACGCTCAAAATAGGTTCGATAAACATTGAATTCAGAATTCTATCTTCATCGGCTGTCGTCTCGTCTCGTTTCGTTTTCTGTCGGTGCATTGAATCGATGGTTCGGGTCTTGCGACGACTTACCTAACTCAACGTCCCTGACAAGGTTCTTGATTTCTCTGATAAGGATGCCTAAAGGCTGGGGGAACAGTAGGCCGTCGTGAAACACAGCGGAAGAGGGAGTGTCTCGGGGATAAGGGTGGATTCGGATCACCAGAGCCGGTATGACCGACTACCGATTGTTGACCCCCTTTTGTCGACCATCGATCTTAGAAAGAAGGGCCAGAAAGAAAACTGGTGTTAGCGCTGCACTGCTTCAGGAGGGATACAGGCTACCGCCCCCGTCCTCTTTACCCTCCCATATACCCAACATAATCATTTACACCGCTCTCCACGGCTAGCTGTTCGGCGACCGGAATGACGCGATTACAACGAGAATGAATCCGGTCTCTGCAACTTAACTGATTTTATTCTACCCAACTTTTCCCACAAGGTTCATACCATGAATGAAGCCCCACAAACTCGAATGGGAGGCACTTGGCGACCCTCTTCACAGCTGGCCACTATTGTCAGCTGGCAGCATATTCGGTGTCGCTCTACTTTTTCGGTTGCGTTTCTATCGCGGCCAAGTCAAAAGCAAAAAACGAGTTGTCGTCGATCCCGTGAAGCAGGCCCGACATATTTTCGGCCGCAGTTTTCGCACGGTTCTCACACATCACTGCGCAGTAAAAAGAAAAACGACGCTGGGGGGCAGCGAAGCCAATGGCCAGGACCGCACAAGAGGCAGCTCCTCAGTCAGCTGAGAATAAACTGAGAGAATCGCATTAGTTGGTAGCCAAGTGAATTGCTTGTCCTGCTCGATTTTTTTTTGTCACCCTCCTGTATTTTTCCGATACCAACAGAAAGGGTAGATATTCAACCAACCACTTCTTGATAATTTTTCGGATATTTTAACAAACTTCAACTATTTTTTGACTGTTCTAGATGCGTAGCGGCCCCCGTAACTGTTAGTGCTGCTGCTACTGCTAAGGCACGCACGGTTGTGCAAGCGTATCTACGTATACTTAATGCACCTGCTTGTGCCGTTCCGTGAAGTGAGGTACAAGCAGGTGCATTAAGTATACGTAGATACAGGTCGCAGAACTCAAATCGAAGACATGAGAGAGGAAGAAGAAATGCAAAATAGGAATTCATTCAGGAAAACTTCGGATACTAACAGCAATATTTTCGAGTCGTAATTTATCCTAGAGAAAGATTTATAACAGAGCATATCAGATCTTTGCTAAGGTCCATTCTTAACGTGACCGTGACGTACCGCATACAGCGCCCGGACTTGTACACAGAACGTACCGCTTCAATCCTATAATTATATTGAATCGTGTAAAATGTACAGCTATCCGTTTTTTTTTTCCCTGTATAAAAAATTTCCCTGTATCTAACATAGCAATGTTTATTCTCGACTTTCGTGTGACTTTTCTCAAAAATTACAACGGTCCGGTCCTGTGGACTACCCACTCTTTTCCTAACCCGCTTTCAGTTCAAAGCCAGAAACAACTCAAAATCGGGTTTGTGTAGAGAAAGCATGATTTCTGAAAATGGTGTGAATAAACTAATCTACTATTGGTTTAAGCTGATGTCGAAGGTGTTCTTCGTACTTTTTTTGGCCCCAAATAAATACTAATGAAACCGTTACTCGCATCTAGTGGCCAGTTGACGTCTATGGGTTTCTCTGGTTTTTTTCATTAATGGATTTATAGTAACCACATCCCAAGGCTTCTATGGGTAAACATTTATTTACATGGAGTCGTTGCAAAGTCCAGGAAGACTCACAGATAGCAAATAAATACAATAAAATAACTCACAATCGACGCTTTGCAATGTAAATTCCCCTTCGGCGGTAGACCTATCTACGCCATAAGCTCTCTTTTGGATAATATTCTAGTATATATTTATTTAATTGTTATTTAATAACAATAATAGCCATAAATCATAAATAGTAATACTAATACCTCCGAATAGATTCAATACAATAGCTCCGAATTCGTTCAATATACAGGCTAAGAGTGAACAACCGCCGATTGAAGACAAAAATACGCAATGCCAAAATATATATATATATATATATATATATACTGCATGATTCAGCCACGCCATCGATTTCGAAGTCTCAATAATAGCCAGTTTGATCCGACCATTTTTTAATGTACTCCCCCCTCCCCCCCCCCCTGGTTTTCGTTTATTATTCCTAAATCTGCGTTGTTAATAAATGCACATACTCTGACTTCGTTTACCAGATTGACTTCGAAAAGAGACTTCGACTGGTATTTCGGATTGGTTTTATCTTACGAAGCAGGGGCTCTGGTTAAAATAGTACTATGTGTATGTAACAAATGGCCTACTATTAATGCTTTTGGGAAACTGCTATCTATTTACATGCGCATCTACCGTCCAGTAGCTTAAGGTCCAAACACAACAAAAACTTCTCTGTCAGACTTATGCTAAACCCTGTGCTGTTTCACAGAGAAATACTACCAGTATATAAACTGCAGTCGAGCATATTATAAACGTCGCTCCAGATTCCAATGACTCATGACTGTTCGCCTTTATAGTGGTTTTTAAATAGAGTGCGATACACAAAGGATCGCAATTTGTCAGCAATGAACGTACTCGTTCATTACTTCGAAAAATTGGTATATAATAGCGATTTAAGAATAGTATTTCTATATCATCATCATCATCATCATCATTGTACATTATTAGGAAAATTACGCAATTAGGAATAATACGCAGTTACCAACTGCGCTGGTCCAAACTGGATAAAAATTACATATTTATGTGTTTGTAGCTCCGCATCCCTTTCCCACGTGCAGATCGCATGCGATATATTAGTCTATACGACGACCACATCTTTAGACACAAATAGCAGAAGTCTACGTGTCTAGAAATGGTGGTACAATAGTAGACAACGATTACATACACGGTTCTACGCACTTACCGGCATAACTGGTGCTTATATTACCACATTGTTTTCGACCACTTCTCTATTTCCTTTCAGACAAAGAAGTGAGAATGTCACAGAAGCAGGGTGCTATATGAGCGGTATATATACAATATATAAAGCCAAAAAATTAGTTCACTGATGATGATTGTAGCTAGCTGCTAATAAACGATATATGTAAGCGTGGAAGCGAAGACGTCAAAGAAACAACGGGCCGCCCACTCTTTCCCATGCAGTAAATGAACTTTTCTGTTGAATAGGAGCTGATCTGCCTTACGTCTGGCACATCCAGTAGAACCCTAATCAGGCGAAGTGGATGAGCCGATCGTTTCCAGTTCATCGACTTTGCGATTTTGATCCTGTTTGTTGTCCCAAGTGCAGCCCTGGCCAACTACTTCAGTTCATTGAAGATCCCAAAAGAAGGTAGAAAGTTCTCTTCGTTTGTTTCTGCACTCTAATTTCACAAGGAAAGAGTTACCAGCCATTCGAAGTATTGGTCTGTAACTTGCGAGGCCACCGGGCCGGAACTCATGGGAAGCGCGCACTGCACGACGATGCCCACCGTTGCCGTTACCATTCTCAAAACCTTTATTATAACCTGTGTGTCTGTGGGGGGGGGGGGGGGGCTGCAAAAAACGTTATTAGGGTACTAACTGTACACATAATAGATGAAGTCGGCTTAATTTTTATGTTATAAAACGAAGATTTTCGCAGTGCACGACAAATATTTAGGTGGTATGCTTTATTAGTAAACATATTGTAACACTGCATAAGGCTATAGTATGAATCAAGTACGTTCAAAGTTTCGTGACCGTGCTCCTATTAGAACGAATAGCGAGTATGTGCAATAGCTTTTCTTCCTCTGTGTTGCCCGCTGCGGATGGAAAGTGGATAGTTCCGCCCATGTTAGTCAGCATCTCTGTATTTGTGTTCATGAACTTGTTCGTCAACTAAGAAAGTATTTGCATCTTGAGGACAAGTTCACGAACAAACAAATACAGAGGAGCTGACTAGCTTAATTTCGAATGGTCGGAACCATCCACGTTCCTATCACAGAATTCGCTTTAACGCCGTTTCTGAGTCAAAACGAACCGGAGTGATGATAAAGCAGAAAATATAAATGCCGAATATTCGAAATAAAGCAACGTACGCAAAAGAACTAGAACAGCTATAGATGTTTCTCCTTGTTTTAAATATAGAAAGCTATTATCATAGCCGTCTAAGACTAGAGACAACCAAAATTGGACTATGAGAATAGTTTAGATATCATACTTACCGGATTTGCTGATAATCAACTCAAATTTAACACTAAAAATATTATAGTAAATGTATATATACATTTAATATATATATATATATATATATATATATTTTTTTTTTTTTACTATACAAGAGCATTACATAAAGATACGGCTTTCATTATTGATTTGCTGCAAATAACGTATTTGTGACATCCATAGCATTTGTTAAAATCGAGAAGACTTACCTTTAGATTCTAACAATTGCGTGTGCGTGTAGTATAGACTGCGAATGTTACAAATATGACATTGATTTGAACTACAACAACAACTTGATTTTATTCTGGAATTTACGAAGGAAGGTCGTAACTTCTACGAATTGCTTTTGGTCAAACAACGATGCTTTTTTTTTTTTAGACATTTCTACCAGTCACGTGATTAACAATTTCTCCCATTCAGTTGTCATCTGTACCTTATTGTCATCTCAGCAATTTTTAAAAATGGCATTATTCAATTCTGGAGGCAAATCACAGTCGGCAAACAACGGCATAAACAGGGCGATGTGTTTCGGTTCAGCATAAGTTAAGGCTAGCATTATTTCTTCAGGAGTGGCTGATTGCCTAAGCTTTTTAACTGTATCGACGAACTCGTTTACGTACTTCTTCATAGCAGTTACTTTGTCCATTGATCCGAGCGCGTTCCATGATTCAAATTTAGCCCGGGCTACCACATCAAAAAAATGCGGTCTGCTACCTCTGCACGGACCTACAGTCGCCTGTTTATAATACGAATAAAACGCCAGTTGCAGGGTGTACGGTGGCCTGAAGCTGCCATTCTTTGGCAGCCTTCGAATAATCTGTACTGCGGCGTCAAACTGATCTTCAATTGATATTTCACCTGTAACAAGTTACGTATAGTGGAAAACACCACACACACGAATACGTCGGCAATGGCTTTAGAGTGTTCTTGTTTTTGTACATTTTAAGCTACAATCACCGCCGCACGCAGATAAACATTATCTGCGGTATGGGAACTAGCAGGCGTAGATTTCATAAAAAAAAAAAAATGCGTACGACAAAGAACGCTTAACAAATGAACATAACGTGTTGACTAGGCTGTACGACTAAGTTTATTATGATTTACATGTTATAAAAACAGCAAACCGCATCCCGTATGCAATTTCACCATGAAAAAACAACTACAAAGATTTGAACTTTGATCTCTCGGGGGCGGCAAATAAAATGTTTGCCTCTCGTATTTTCTTGTTATAATCTGATTTCTTACAATAACATCGACATATCAATATAGAAGCTATATGTAGCATACTTCACCTTATATAGGTCCATACCTGACATAACTGTGGTGAACGTAACAGGCGCTGTCTTCAGTTAAATGCTGATGACCCGTTGAATAGCCTGGTTCTCCGCGACTGCTGACTTTTTGCAGTGCAAAATATTTATACTCACAGATTTTTTTCCCACTTTCGACAAATCGATGCTCACAGTAGAGGGGTTTCATGCATCAAGTGCACTCATTTCGCCCCTATAATTTGAAATACCGTCTCAGCCTAAATCGATTCGATAACGGAAGGTCAGCTTGTTTTTTTTTTTTTGCCTAATGCTCTAATTCCCTTACAAAAGTCAACAGCGTCTAACCTCGTTAACGTTACCTAATAATCATTACTTCAAGAATAGTTTCCGCTTCCAGCAGAGTATTTTTATCTCCTTAAAACAGTTAGTTGTCCTTAGCTTCTATTTGGTTGTTAATATATAACGAATATAGAATCTTTTTTAGCCGCTTGTTATATTTGTCGTGGGAATATGGATTATCAATTCAGAAACTAAAGGACAAATAATTTTCGCACGAACTGTCGCTGCAGCTCATAGTAGCCAGTTAGCGTAATTATATAGCGTTTGACCCATCTATCTAAATATAATTCGTGCAGGGAGCATTATGACAGGTGTTACATGATGATGTATTTAAACAACGCAAAAATTCAAAGGTATAAATGTTCATTTATATTTATTTTTTGGGAATTTCGGCCCAGTTATAATCATGATGATGATGATGCCAGCGCACAAAAGCTAACGAGTTTTTAAGAATCGATTAGATGTACCTCGTTTTTTGACCCTGTTTTCTCCGCCTTTCGAGCGATTGGGCTTGATTTCTAGCTTAGAATTATGCTGCCTTCCTAGGGTCAACTTTAAAAGTTAACTTTACTAATACTTCGTGATGTACTCGATACACTATTGGTCTTCGATTTTCAAAATGATCTAGTAAAACTTCGTTAATCGAACCTGCAGCTTTATTGTAAATACGTCTTATTTAGAGGGTCAGTTTATTCCAATCTCTTCTAGGAATACGGCTACGTCAAACAGAGAGAATATTGAATGTCCTGAAGGCGTACATGCGACACTCGACCGTACCACGCGTACTCCTCAATACACGCGTTTGGCTTATGTTAATTTGTAGCGTATGCCTGATCTGCGCTGTGCTTCGAATTGTAAACTTGTGCTTATTTGACTATGTGCTACGCCTTCGCGAAGCCTACTGTCTTTAACAAAGAGGAAATATGGAGAGATACCTCGATCTTTCACAAATTGTTATTTTTAGCACCACCGCTTACCACCGTCCAATGGATGGCGCAAGTCCATTGTGAAGGGTGCGGTTAGCGTAGCAGAAGGAAGAGAGAAAAAATAATAGGCGAAGTATTGGATGAACAACTCGGCGGGCCATGAGCTCCCTGTGGTTTGTTTTGGCTTGCTAGCGATGTTGCGCTATATAGTTCTTTGCCGTAGTTGTTCTTTCCTTTGACGTAGTTTTTAAAACTACGTCAAACTACAAGTCCTCGTGACACTGCGACGTAACATTCATAAGCAAAAGCTTATCTGAAACTTATAATCTCAAACGAGCACGCACAAGAACTATCCAGTCAGACTGGCCACTGCTAATATGAAATCTCGGGATTACATAGTAACAATACGAATAATAAGACCACCAATTAAGACACGATGTGCATCCGTGGCCTGCACGATTCCCCATAGATAAAGCTTATGCTGTCTTTGAGGCAGATTCAGGTCAGGACGATGTCTTTTCTATTACAGTTGGCCTGACAACGAGATGTTGAGGCTAACGTTTTTACAGCCGGCAATGGTGCCCACTAACAATTGGAACTATGATAGCCTTCACCAGTACACGCAGTCCGCGCACAAAGGGAAAACAACTTTTCTATCGCAGTTGTCCCAATTCATCACTTCGCTCGTTAGACGTCAGGGTGCGTTCTGTCGCACAAGTTGCTAGGAATGGTGATGGCGGCGATGCTATCAGCTATTTGGTCGCGAGTTTGGTTGTGTGCCACAACTAGACGCCGTCACTCTGTTCTTCTTTACTAGTCACAGCGGCCCGTCGAAAGCCTTCGACGTGGAGCAAGCTCTGCATGCCCAGATCCTAACTTGTTTCAGGCTCGGCTACTAAGTCCCAGCTTGGAGACTCTTCTTAGTGCGCGTACGTTATGCAGCTAGCCAGCGAAGTCATCATCTCTGATCTAATTCCGGCGTATAGTGATGTAGGCCGAGAGGGAGTTGCACGAGATTGTGGCCACAGCTGGAAATGCGTTATACAGCCAGGCAGGCCGGACAGCGGCCGACGCAGGCAGGCAGGAGGCTCGTTTTCGCCACAGCCTGCGCACTATCAGCCTGATCTTACATTGTTTGCGCACTGATTTCTCCGACACTACCAACATCAGTCTCTAGTACAGTTGCTACCTCATAGCCTATTTGACACACCTCAACCAGCTCACGTAACCCAAAACGCTGATGGACGTAAGTTTTCAATTGCTTCCTGTAAAATTCGCTTCCAATATACAGCCGTTTTTTTTTGGGGGGTACGACTACTATCTACTACCGGTGAAATTAAACCAAATATCTTAATGCATTATCTGTACTAACAAAAACTTTTAGGTTAAATTTTGGATCGGCGAATTTTACTTCTGTGAGTTGTGCAGCATTTATATACATTTAAATAAAGCGCATAATTAAGATTTTCTTCTTTCAGATCGCATTTGTATCAGGCGAATCATGTTGTGTAATGGATACAAATATCTGAGTCACTGCAATAACGACATTAATTCGAATTCAGTTGTAAATGTCCTCCAGAGGAATCACAGTAATTAATGTCAAATAGTTTTAACATGTTCGTTTCTAACGATTATATATATATATATATATATATATAATAACAAGTAGATTAGCTGCAGCCATCATATGTAGCTGTTCAATGACAATGAGGTGTTATACAATGCTTCAGATACATGTTAACTAGAAGAGAGAAGTTAATCTCAACTTGATATAATATTGTCTTTTAAACGAATTGCCAGCTCGCATATGTACGAAAGATCAAGGTTTTTGACGACCTAAGTTTTGCACAGATATGTCCGTCATTTTGATATGTGCTGTTGGTCATTGGAGCTGCCGTAAAGCTTTGCTCGCCACGTAGCGTTCAGTAGTACGTTATGAATATTTGCAAATACAGGTATAGCCGTCGCGTATTTGCGGCGATGGGTGACACGTGCAAGAATGATGCTATCTCCAAGAGCAACAGACCACCAGAAGATAAAAATTCATCTGTGAATGGGGGCTCCACCAACGGCGTCAATAGTGGTTAGAAGTGGGCCCCATAAGGTCAAACGCTGCGACGTAACGCACAGTTTACTATGTACGTCTTGCGAATTAATTTTACCTAAGATCGCTTGAACGGCAAACAGCATATCCGAATGTAAATACCTACGTCACTGATCGCCTACGATCTGAATTCTCCTTTCGGCGTACTTCATTATGTGATTCATGGAATCAGTCAGTACAACTTTTTTTTCTGCTTATCACTGTATTTGTCTGGCATAGCTATTCCCTTATAAGACCAGTTACGTATCTGTCAAAGAACGTTTGCGCTATATGAACGTAGCAGACAAAGGGTCATTCAAAAGGAAGCGATTGATAAACAAACATGAGGTTTTTTTTACCCTTGAAAATAGAGCAGCACGAATTTGAGTAAATCTAACTGCCTATGTGCCATAACATATGAAACTTTGGCGTGCCCGCGAGTTTTCATTGTTAGTCACGCCTGACAGTCCTAAGGATACAAGCTTTCTCTTAGCGACCACAACCAGCCCGAGTTGCTTACCCAGGAACTATGCTTGATTACTCCATCCAACAAGAAACTTTCGAAGCTCACACAGAAACCGTTGTATATCAAAATTGCTTTGTCCAGATTAAGAAAGGTAATGACCGGCTGGTGTTAATGACGGAAGCAAGTTTTACACAGCGACGATTGCCAATCACATTTTGTTATTATAGGTACCCGCCTCACAGACACATGACGATTTTCTATAAACGTCACTCACATATGTCTTGCAGTCCCGTAATGATACAGACGACAGAGTTGTACCAGTTGTGTTGTGATAGAAATGATCTCTATTTATCACACGCGCCTCCCCCTGGCTGCCTTTTTTTGCTATCTATACTCGGAACGGGTGCAACTACCCCCACGAGCGTAATGCAACGGCTGTTGTCATTGCCACTATTACGGTTGTTACTACTGTACAAGATATTGCCAGACAGTTGTTCTTGGTCTTGACAACCATACGTTGCTTACATTTCTACTCGAAATAGGCTTCTTCTTTTCGTTCGTTCTATACAGCCCCTACGGCTCGGCCCGTGTCTCCTTTTTGCGATCTTCCCGTTTCGTCCGCTGGCGTCGTTTCATTGTGCTTGCAGTGCCAGACGTCGCCATAGTCTCTGCAGCTGCTTTCCTTGTCGTCGCTATGCTCCTAAATTTGATGGCTCCTACATTCGTCGAAAATGGCAGTACAAGCAGGAGCAGGGCGGTAGTCGGTGTTGGCAGCGCCGGCAGAATGTCGAAAACGGAAAGCGTACTAGTAGTTCCACGTTTTTTAGTTGTCCCTAACTCGTCCGACTTTTATCAGTACAAAGCGACTGAACAGCAACCGACTGAAATGCTTCATTTTCGATCTGATCCTTTCTGAGCTAGTTGAATGATTCTGTCATCCGCTCATTAGTGGGCGAATATCTTTTTGTCGAGGCTTTAACTTCAAAGGGAACATCGGCTGGGCGTATAGCTTTCGAGTGGTGGTCGTGAACATCGGGGCAATTTAGGCTTAAGCGTTACCACTAGCAGACAGAAAGTATCGCAGGTATCCGCCCGATGGTTGTCTCACTGTAGGTAGTGAAGGATCACTAAGTACTACACCGCCGTGAACTTCTGTGTACCGTCGCTGTAAGGAAGGTGGCATCGATAGCCCATTTTCATATAGAGCTGAACAGCAACGCTTCTGATTGTTGTGACCGAATGATTTAGCGACCGAAATGCGCTCGTGTTGAGGACGAACCAGCCTATAATAGTACTCCTCTATCAAATAGCCAGGAGGTTACGAAAGAGCTGAAAGCTGACAGCTGGGGGACGTTACGAGATAAGTTTGGGAAGGATGGCGACGTCACCGTATTTGTGCAAATATGAGCGATTGTAATGTTGGAATGGCTATTCTAAAATCATTATTCTCGTTTGTTGCTCGATTCGTACTTGCTTTTAATCTCGTTAAAGATTTGCTGTTTTCGTGGTTCCACGAAGCTTATCAGAGATGCACCGGTCATCCAGCATTAGCATAACGGATCAAGGTGAGGCACAGCAGAAGAAGTTGCTGCACCTACGAGCTTCACGATGAAGCTACTTGAATGACAAAGTTGAAGCGGTGGGGGATTTTAGGTATCTTCTCTGAAGGCCTAAGTGTATGAAGGTTTACGAAAACTATTTTAGCATATTTTTGGTTTTTTTTTTTTTTAAATATTTTATATGATTTTTGGTTTCAGTTAACGTGAAACAATAATAATAGTAAAAATAATGATAATAGTGTAGCATATGTTCGTAGAGGTTTAACGCTGTACAAATGTATTCACCGTACGCTATTCAATTATTGATAAAGTACTTCCTACCAAGTAGTCCAACGCTGATTGGTATTACAGCTGAAATAGTATGAACACTGGTCGTAACGACAATTGATCTTTTTCCTTAGCTGATTTTCCCCGTTTCAGCTTGCCTTGCCTTAGTTTCACTGTAATCATCTAGCATGCTTTCGAGTATCTTCATCCAAACACACCCTATTTCCTATTATACGAATGGGGAAATTGAGAGGATCATTCAGATGAGACACTTCGCAGGCGGAGGCCGGCTAGGGCCTGCAAGGTAACCGGCTAGGCACCAGCAAGAGGACAAAGTAAATTAATGCTATGTGGTGTTGGGCAAAGCAAAGAAATCAGCTTATATTCGACCTTAGAACCGCCGTCGCTGTTGTGATAACGGCCTATCGGCCGAAGTAAACATTGTAGAGATGCTTACGATGGCGATCGCACCATAAGTCTCAGCAGCATCGACGCCATTGTTCGCTGTGACAACGGTCGTTATAGCAGTAGGTCATTGTGTTTGCTATGTTTTTATTGCGTGCATTTGCTCTGCTGCAACTGCCAGCCGAGCGATCGAAGCGATCAGCCTTGTGCATATACTAGTACCCATTTGGTTAGCTATCTATTTTCTGCTACCGCCGCTGCTGTCAGTGCTCCTCGCGTCTTTCAGCTGCCATCGCTACCTACAATAGCCATCCATGGCAGTTGCCACACCTCTCCTATAAGCCCGTCCTCCTCCACTAACCGACTTCGGGATGCGAGCACCAAGCTGAAATGTGCCGGATGACCACATTTACGTGTAGCGGGGAGCGACGGTTGTGGGGAGGTCGTTTGGGGTGGCGGTAATCATGCTAGTGCAAGTGCGTAAATGTTGATGATGATACTGATTATAATGGCGGCAGAACGAAGCAGAAGCGACAGGACACACGGAACCCGCAAACTTTCCCAAATGCCTGCGACCCATCCTGCAGGGTTTACCCCTTTTTCCTGTTCTTCTTATCCTATTATTAGATATTAGTAGCTCAAGTAGAAGTGGTAGCTCCTTAGGGACTCATGTGTAACGCATCTTACATATTTGTAGCAGACGCAATGCTCGTGCCGACGTAGGTCGTCTAATGTAATGCCCAACGCTGGTTCTCAATGTAGAACTCAGAGCCCATATTAGTAGCTGCTTTGTACATGGACCTTGAAACATTTAATTTCAGTGGTAAGAGTAGAACGGCAGTATCAGTGGTGACGTCCGCAAACCGGTACCATCGATATGCAGATACGTTGAATACGGCGATCGTGGGCTTCTGTAGTGAGTTCTAGCGTACGATGCTACCCTTTGACTGGTTAAAGTGATTCGAAGCAGCGAGATGATAATGAGGTTATCATGAAACATCATACACACAAGCATTCATTGTTACATATATGCAGCTATTTTTTGGATATATGGAGTATATATTTTCTGGATCTTACTAGATCCAGCTCTGCTTCGTTAATCTATGACCTGTTAATCTGACAGATCACTAACCAAATAAATGAACGCTCGTTGTTTATAGTAAACTATGAAAATAGTAATGGTAGTTGGCCATTTCATGTAGAATGAACGTCAAGCTAAGATATGACTGGGCACTGCACTCCTACAGTGTTGTCCTAGTGGCTATCCGCCAGCTTTGAAATGCATTTAAGCAATGGAACACCTTTTGTTCGCACAAGCTCACCCTACGCTATATTAATACGTAGAAAATCGTTCGCGGACTCAATGTTCAGTGTAGATGCTCCGCTGAGATTTGAATAAACTTGATGCGTTTATATCACGGAAAAGAGCTATAATATTTCAAGTCACTTTTATATTTTCGAGACAAATCAGCTGTGATTTCTAATGAAGGTAAGTTTTTTTTTGTTTAGTATTTCTATTTCTATTTTCTATGGATCTGAGATCCATATAGTTTCGTTCCATATAGTCCATATAGTAACGTTTAGGAAGTTCGTTTTGACCTATGGCACGTTTTTATCATACCTCTCAACTACAGGTGTACCGAAATAATTGAGGTGATAGAGTAGTAGTACACAAGATGTGTGCCGGAATATAGTATTAAAATTGAAGTAACCGGTGACTAAATCGAGCTGCGCCAGAATCAATTCTAAAACAATTTTTTTCTGCTCTCAGTATTAAGTCTTATTATTACAATATCAGTCATTTTTAGTTACGCTGCTCTGTTGCTATGTGATACGATTGAATTATAAACTCGCCTTTACAAAACTTAGTTTCTTCATTATATGACAACACAGAACTCATTATCTCGTCATATAACATATATGCCTACTTGCTTGCTCCGACACGAATAATTCCTCACAAGTCTTTGTTCGGAAGTCGAATCGGCCAGCCCTAGCCAATTATACTGCTATACTGTGGCAGGCCATTATTAATCAAACTAAATTCCTATATAATCCCTCTCACCTATACACGCCAACGATGCATACGCCTGAATAAATACACAGACGTAATTTTGTTTTTGTGCCAGCACAGCCATTGACGACAAGGAGGACGACTGGGTCCGAAAACGTACAGAGCTTCCTTCTTTGCGGTACTCCTTCAACAAATCCCAATCGTTATCTTTTTGTATACAGACCACTACATGTATAAGTAAAAAAGCTAAGGACACGGCTCTGCCTTGCGCACCGTAGGCATATCCAGGAAGCTGTTAGGGTACTTGGTACGAGAAACAGGGGGGTGAAATCTATAAAAACAGCGCGGGCTTGTCCTTTAGGGTTGAAGAAGAACGGACGACGAGTATCGGTAAAGGAAACAGCGGTCGCAGGCGACGACAGTTCCAAAGGCATTGTTCTGCATTCGGCTGGCTTTTCTTGACATTTCCCCTAATCTTCCGAACGTCAGCTACCACGGTTCATAGATAGCATAGTAAACCAGGTTTTAGAAGCAGCAGCAGCAGCGCTCCGCTGGGCATATTTAAGTCCTTGTATGAATCCTTATCGCCCGATCCTCTATGCCATTACCGTATACACGCCCGCCGGCCATTTGTATATCCCATTATTTAATGAACTTTTTGCTTCTTTTCCTGTATCTCTTCCACCCAACTTAACCTTTTAGCTTCTCCAATTAACAAGAGAAGGGCGGCAATCCAGGATCGTTGAGCAAGCCGCTTTTCTACCCCCGTTTACTCTACCAGAGAACTGCAGTATGGTAACAGAATGTGAGAAAAACTGAAAAGCGGGTCAGCTAGATGTGGAGCAAGAGCCCTTCCTCTGGTGTCCCTGAAGCTTATCAACATAAATTTGTTCTATATTGTCGCCGATGTTGTCGCGATCTTTGATAAAAAAGAAAAACAAAACCCTCACGGCTCAGCGGCAGCGCCGGCAGACGAAACGAAAACGAGGAGGTCGTCGCGAAGGATGGCCAGTCTTGATGGTCGACGGACTATCTTACGTGGAATAACTTTAACATTTGATGTAAGCAAAAAAGATTAATGACTTTCACCTTCTGAAGGAATAACGTCCTAAATGCATCAGAAGAATGGTTATTCAGACGAGCCTAAAAATTAGAAATTTAAATATTACTACAAATAACAACTGTTGTATTTGACTGGATGGGTCTGTTCAGTCTTGGTATATATAATTATTGAAGTAAGATTTACATTTCGAATCTGTTGTTTTGTACTGTTGCAGACTATAGTCTAATACTATGTCTAATCATACATAGGCGTGGCTTATATCTGGCTGTTAAATTGTCGACGTTAGCTCTCTAATGGAGTTCAATGGATCAATGACTGGGTAAAATGTGTCCAGAGCTCAACATCCGCACATAGCCCATGGAGCACTTGCCGAAATGTCATAACGTTTTACGTAAACGTCCTTAACACGTTGTTTTATAACTTATCTGTGTGCTCTCCACATCCTGCTAACATCGGGATGTTGGAAAAACTTGTCTTTGTGCAAACAAATATATAGCATAAAGGATGATAAAATCATCCTTATTTCATTACACATATACGTCGATAGTGAAGCCACTCTATTTCCTTGTCGCTAAGATGCCCAAGTCAACGTATGTTATACTACATTTATTGATGAAATAATTAAATGGTGTTATGCTTCTTTTTATGAATGTCTTATATCGTCTAATGGCGTCAGTTTTGTCCGGCAAGGTTCGGAACAAGTATCTTATTATTCAAGACAAGATGAGTGCAAGCCTGCTGCTTGTTCGTTATTAAGGCACTTCACGACAGTGTCTCTCAACATGGATTCTAGCCGTTCGTCCATGCCATCGCTTGCGCCACTTTGTGCCATCTAAAAAATACTCCACGTAAATATCTTTTATGTTATGTTCGTTTAGCTCAATGGTCTTGCCGTTCGACAGTAAGCTATAGGTCCTGTCTTTTCGCCTTTTCTATTGACTGTGGACACGTCGTTGTCCTTTTTCCTCTGACAGGTTGCTCCAGATTTGTGAGAGGTCGTCTTTCAACGGCGATCGCGATCCTACATGCTTATCGTACAAAAAAAAAAAGTGTAACTTTAGAACGAATCCAACTGACACTTATTGCGCTTGTGCTATAATTAGATTATCTGAATGAAGGGCATTTCAGTAGCGCGGCTTCATACAGGGCGAGCTCACACAGTTTGAAAAAAATCTTTTGACACTTGGAAAATCTTCTGTTCACATGTGTAACATATTTGCAATAGGGACACCTGTTTCTATGTTCCTATAAAACTATGTTATCTTTATGCATTGCTTAATAGGCAATAGCTACGGCAATGACCGCTATAACCACTCAAATGGTTTTATTGAATAATATCAGAACACCCTGTAGCGTGTTTACAGGATCGCTTTGTTACAACGTAGAAATAGTAAAAGGGTGTTGTATTGCAAATATGTGGTCCAGTTAAATCTGCATTATGCATGCCCAGTTGCTATGCTGTGTAAATACATATTCTGCGTGCACAGGAAATTGCAAGCAGTCATTTTTCCATCTCAACGCCACATCACACTTCGCTGTTCTTCGGGATTCATGGTTGGCCACGACGTACCGCTTCCTTATCTATGACATCGAGACCCTGCTTATTCACAACGGCGAACTCTTTAGCACATGTACGGCAGGATTCTCGTCCATCCCTTCCAACCGAAATGCGTGTACATGTATATTCAGGCTGTTAGCTTAGGAGTGGCCATTTAGTGGGATGGCAATTAACAGTCTCAGTCAATGACTGACTACTCGTGCTCTGGTAACTATATCATGGTAGACCTACTACGGGTAAAGCCCATACCATGCAAGCTATTATTATTTATGAGACCACTATACGTACACACAGCTCCGTAGCGTGTAACATACAAGCGAGTAAATAGCCTCGTTTCGTCTTCTCTCGATGGCTGCTGCTGCTGCTGCTGCTGCTCTATGCTGCTTGTGCCTTGTAGAATATGACCCTTCGTGGATAACCTCGTCCGAAGCTTCTTTCCAGGCAGACAGGCTATAGGCCCTTGGTGCGGTACTTTCCAGTGCTGTTGGCTATCGCTTGCTATGGGCAAGCATGCTATAGATAACCGATGTACGCACGGTCATGGGTTACCGGCTGGCCGGCCCGGCCGCCTGCCTCTCCTTTCGTCGACAATCCGTCGCAGATGAATCCCTTCCTTACCGCGCCGCTGCTTTGTGGCTCTCTTGTGGATCGTTCGGGCATGCTCTATGACGGGTGTCTCCGTCCACTGGCCGTGCTCTTCCAAGGAACGGAATGGCAACGCCCGTACAACCGTCGCCGCCGCAAACATATCTTCTATTGGGTTAGGCCATTAGGCAGAATGAGCCAACGCTTGCTGGGGTGAGTAGAGGAAAGTCACGGAGAACGCCATCTTTATTCACGTGGCCAGTCGTCGTCGTTGTTCTTGCCGCTATCCACCTCTTGAACTAGGAAGATGTGAGGATTATGTAACATCACGGACTGATAGAAAGGAGAAGCGTCACAGGCGGATCTATGGACTAAACATAAGCGACGGCCATGTCCTTTAGAGATGACAAATATTATTGCCCAACGTATTGCTGCAAATGTATCGTATTATTCGATTTATATACAGCAGCCATTTTGACTCTGTGTAAAAAAATTGATGTTCGAATGTTCCCCTATCGAATGTTGAATTAACGTGGAATTATTGGCTTTAATATGCATATTACATCACAGTTAAAAAAACAAAAAAAAAAGTGCTGTTTTGAGTATCGAAACATATTATTCAGGACAGTTCAGCCATTTTTGTGCGACATACAGATCAAGTACAAGGTTGCCTAAACTAGTATGCTACTTTTGCCAATTAGTGGAACAGCTTTTTAACGCATATAGAAACTGGACATTATCAGTGTAACAATATAGACACATCCAAAACAAAAGAGGTTAGCATGGACCACTATTGCCTGAACTTGCTCTTTTGATTGGCCAAGCTCCAAAAGCTTCGTCTTTATTTCGGGTCTATTTATGTCTGGCATGATATGGGGCTAGGTTCAATGCTGTGTTGGGTTGTCATTATAGCCTCGTTCCCAAATATAATGGACTTCTTTGCGCTTTCCCATTTTACACTGCAGTCAAGCATCGCAGTACGATTACCGATTTCACGACGCACGGTAGGTTCACAGGACAGAGAAAAGCAGGAATGAAAACGCCTTAATAGGAACGAACAAACTAATTCATATCATTTGGCATGACCGCTACAATAAACCACAAAGTCTCGCTCAAAGAACCCGCTTCCAAAAAAAAATAGCAGAATTGACAAATGTTTTCGTTTATACAAAGGAAGGTAGCATAAGTACTATACACACTAACTAAGGTGTTTATATGTAAAACAACGATTTACTCTTATAAAATCTAATATAGAATAAACAGTTGTCGATCGTCTTAATGTGGAAAGATTATCTTCGTACGGGTTCTCTAGTGGGATGCTACCGATAGATAAACGAAAATAAATGCAAGATGCAGGCAAAACCCAGATCTGGATTGGACCTCTATAATATTTCACATAACCCACAAGGGAAGTGTAGATAGTTAGCGTCCGAAGCATACTAACTATAATCCGTATTTGTTTGGTACTACACTGTGTTATAGATAACCTGGCGTTTAAATAAACGATCGTGGTAAGGCTAAGAGGCAGACTTGGTTCAAATTTGCAAATCTGCTAAGGGTAAGATCAAAAGGAAGGTAGCGAACAAATTTCCGCTTGCTGATAGTGTCGCGGTCGGTGGTACGCGTGTGCGTAAGTGAAGTACAAAAAAAATATAACCACAAATTTGTCTTGTGGTTTTTTTTATGCCTGGCTAGATAAAGAGCGAGCGAAAGATTCGAAGGCATATTGTATTTATGAATGCTTCGGTGACCAAACGATACGCCTCGTGCAAACTTGACTCAGATTGATCCCAGTTGTGTATTTTTGAGAGTTAATTAATCCGGCTCAGAGCGTCGTATAGAATATTCCTATGTAACAAATCACTGTCATCAGCGGTAAAATAGAATTTGTTGATACCAGACGCCAAACACTCGAAATTAACGAAGCTCAATTGTGCAATAAAAACGGAAAATACCAATGATGCTAACACTGTGAATAAATGATGGTCTCACCGTAACCTTAACGATCGAACTACGCAAACCTCAAAAACAGGGTTTTTTCCTTTATTATTGTTGTTTTCTTGACTAAACCGTCCCGTCCCGTCAGGTCATATCAGACAGAAAGCAGCAGCTATATATTGGTCTGTCTATTTTTGCAAAGTTTGCCAGAGAATCTCAGTGGCTCTATTTTGTTTCGATGATCAAAAAAGCGTGAGTGACTTAATAGAGATTGTCTACAACCACTTGGTAGGCGCTCGTATTAGGTGTAGGGGCATGGCATGTAGGAAATCCTCATTACTCTAACAACAATATCTCACAGGATGGATAATATTATGTTTTGCGTAGACTGAAGATTTATTTCACCGTCAGTATCTGCGTAGTGATTCGTATGCTACCCGCTACTTCAAAAATATGTTGAAATTACAAAATTCTCTCATAATGTCAAACGCTTATGTCACATCAGTGAGTTGAACGCAGTTATCGCATACTTTTAGCGGGGGCAATGGACTAACGATTGATTAAAGATATTTTTAGATGGCTCTGTGACATCTACTTTTTACCTCTGGTAAAAAGTTAGACAATTGCGATATAACGTCGAGGTAGTTGACTGATAGCGTTGATTCTTTTTATGGCCTGTACTTTCATCGCATGTATTTTCGTTATAACTCATGAGGTTTGTAAGAGTTTTCTGCCCATTTATTTATTCTCTAAAATTGCTCATCGTATTACAATTTGAAATATGTGGTTCTAAGAAAAGCAAGAACATGTAAAATAAAATGAAAAAGCTACAATTTGCATTTAACATTCGGTCAAGACCAAGCAACGTATTGCAACGGGTTGAAGCAAACTTTACTGAATTCATAAAAAAAAAACTAATCAAAATGTCAGCTCGTCTTGACTTTTCCTATCAAGTTTCGTTTTGACAAGTTTCATAGGTCGGAACTGTAGATTTCGCATAACGACCCTTTGTAGATCATCTATTTCGGGTTATCGGTGGCGGTTGGCCTTTAACGTTAGACAAATGCCAGCTAGAAAAGTTAATTCCCTCCGAGGCGGCTGCCGATTTATGATGCCCGCTATACGTGCTTGTTAATATCGCCTACCCAGATACAGTCGATTCGGTTCTGAGTAGCATACACACTTACGTTCCATGCTAAAAAACTTACTATAGAAGGAAATGAATAAAATCCAGTAGACAGATCGATGCGCTGCTGTTAAAGAGTAGCTTATCTTTCATATTGGATTAGA
Source organism: Varroa destructor (assembly GCF_002443255.2). Classification (NCBI taxonomy): domain Eukaryota; kingdom Metazoa; phylum Arthropoda; class Arachnida; order Mesostigmata; family Varroidae; genus Varroa; species Varroa destructor. The sequence goes on along the minus strand of NW_019211455.1, from coordinate 24,500,719 downwards.
TGTAAAGATGACCGCAAAAAGTGTTTTCATCAACAGCCGTAAAATTTACAGAAGTGCCGTTCTAGAGCTTGACATTCGTGGTATAGTGGTCCGCCTAATATTATTGCAGTTTTACATAATTTCGTGCTGTTGCCTGTGGTTCGTTCTCTTTCTATGTCGAACGGTTGGCGGACTTTTTTGAACTACAAGATATGTCGATTTCACGATCTTCCCAGTTTTACGGTATCAACAATATAGATAATAGAGGTCTTCTTTTGTAACGGGTATGGAAAATTCGTTTACGGACTGAATGACGTACCTGGACATTTTCTCCCGAATTGTCCATCGTGAGCTTTCAGTGTGGGCTGCCTGCCTTCAACGCGCTATTCACCCTTCCGTGTTGCTGAGTATCCCACAGGGCGAACTTCCGCGAGGCTCGAAAAACTTATACATTACTTTGAAATTGGAGGAGTATAAGTTGGTGAAGTACCGCATACGCCTCTGTTTCAAATCAATGTAAGACTTGCCGACTACTTATGTTCTAGCTCTTCCTCTGTCCCCACGACACCCTCGACGAGTGCCAAGCCAGCAACTTATAGCCTTTGACCTCATTACGCTTTCTATAATCTATTTGGCTTTCGTCCATCATACTGCTACTGTGATCCATCAAATCGTCCGCGCCGCATTGAATGCTGGGCGGTGGGAAATCACTTGTTCGACCGCGTCTTCTTCTCGAGATACGTAAAGGATACACGTATCTATTTGTATTTTCGCAATTTTAACTATGTACGTTTAAAACTGGCCGTGGCCGTCAGGATTTGGGTGACGTGATACGTGAGTTTTTCGTCATATCATGTGACTCGGTCGGTCTTGGGATGCATATTGCGGAACTTAGCCTTTCGTGCTGTTGTAGGATACAGTCTCCCTGTACGGTAGCGCACTGCTTCTTCATGATGGCATTTTGCCAACCACTAAAATGGCCGCTGTCGAGATTGCTCGACTCGTTGAGACTACGTTAACTGCGCTCACTCCTTGTGAAGAGAGCAGTAGTTTTTCTTTTTGTTGAAAGCCGGGTTTGTCCGTGCAGGGACGGCGTGAAATGCAACAGATTCGATTGTCGTCTTACACTTTCGGATGGCTCTACTATCCTGGGTATTAGCCTTGCAAAATCTAAAGCTCTTTTTGTAGCTTTTCTCGCTGCATATTCCATTTATTGGTTTTTCCTAAGTGAAAATCACTCTGAGGTACCCAGCTTTTTCTTAATTTCAATAAGGCTCTCGCGCAACCAGAGATATACTCGTTTCTTCGGCTTAAGTAAATGGCCTTACTCTTTTTTTAGTGAAATCGCGATAAAACGCCTCCTTCCAACCCAGCCTTTCTTGTAGTTGGTGCAAAGTTTGCTCTATCCTGAAGGGTGTCTTTTTTCCGTCAGTAGCCAACAGGGCCAAAGCCACGGCATTGGCGTAGGCTAGACACACGGTTCCCTTTGGGAAACTCGACATGTTGAGGATGTCACCGGAAGCGAAATTCCATGGAGTAAGTATTCGTAGGTACGGAAAATTCCTTTCCCCTCAGGCGCCTCAAGGCCCTCATGATCACTTTCAGTTCGTAATGTTTTGCATCTGAAAGAATCAGGACCACGAACTACTTTATCTTTCGTTATTTCTGTCTGTCTTGACGTGCATTACTGGAAACTCCCTTGATAGCCGCCGAAAAATACAATCCTTTGTGGAAACTTTTTTGCGCTTTATAAAACGTTACTTTCTCTTTTCATGTGTGTTTCGAGCCTGGTAATTATTCAATTTTCTGTGATTCTGACGGTGATGTTCAGAAGGCATATTTGAGATAGACTGACAGACCCGTCCCTTTTTTAGGAGTTATATATAAGGATAGGTTTCGTCTCCTTCGATGCGTCGGGAAATTGGCCGTCCTTGAAGAGTCGATATACCAGGTCTTTAAATAGTACAGGCAATATTTTATGAGCATTTTCACAGCCTTACCACCGTGAAAACGATAATATAAACATTATCTGAACCCAGTGCTCTGCCTGATGTCAGCGGCAGTCTCGTTGTTTCAATCAAAATGACCGCCGACTGTCTTCCTCGTTCACTGGCGAGTTTCACTGTTGACTCCCTTAACAGTTGCCTGGGGCGGTGATGTGTGACAACCTTTTCGACCATATATAGCGGTAGCGTTAAGGAATTTTTTTTTTCAGCTCATTCATAACATTTTATCCAGTACTTCGAACTTGTCTTTTTCTCTCTCTTTAGTTAATTCATTCTGCTTTGTTACCTTACTTCACTTTAGGAGAGCCTCTGAAAGCTCAACATGCCGGCAGTAAATTAATCGTCGGTATACCTTCTAAGACGATCTTGGTGCCGCCTTTGCACAAGCGTTTACGAGTGCTCACCTAAACCATTGTAATAAATGATCTCATCAGCTTGTCCACTTCCTCTGTAAATCTCATTTTGAAACTGGTTATGGTAAAGTTCTCACATCTCCAACTTTCTCTTAGATGAGAGAAAGTGCTGTTGAACTCGTTTATCGATGCACACTTGGTTAATCAAATATCTGTGATCTTTTCTGCGCAGCCCTCTTTCGGCCCATTGCCATTATGTAAGCGCTAAAAGGACACCCTAGTATGCGATTAGAAAATCAATGAACGATTTCTTGTTGTTTTGGGCGATTAGGGATCATCACTTATGAGAATCAAGTTTATTGTTCTGCAAGCCACTGCTGAAAGTACCGTATTTTTACAAACGTATATGGTTCTACTTTTCCTATAGTTTCGAGTTGGAGCCCCAGTAAGGCAAATTTCTTTGTGATCCCCTACGCTTCTAGTTTCTTCGTCAAGCCTCCTAAACCGCGCTCGAAATTCTTTTTTTCTCGGTTGGGTAAGTGGTAGCAGGTGTATATTACCGCCATTTCATCCATATCTGTCTATGTAAATTAATTTCCAATCCCAGTGCCTCTGTTCGCCAACATGTTATTGTGCTCTATTTCACCAAACCGCCGCGTCAATCAAGAACCTGATTTGCTTCTACCCGATTTGGTTCAGTCCGAGGTCGATGTCTAGCCTTTGGGTTACCTCGCTAGACAAGTCGTGCGCCCCCCGACAGCGGTTAGGGCGACTTGTAAGACCTTAAGCATTCTATCTAATCGTCCTGCCTCTTTCGAACGTGTTGAACCCTAGCTTATCTAGGATCGGCACCCTTTGTTTTTTCTGTACCTTCTCGTCTGCTGTTTTCGGTTCCGCCGCTGCGCCTCTTGTGTGGCTGCTTTCTGGAAGGCAGGAGAGGTTTGTTTTCGACCATTCCTCATTTCTTCAAATGTTCTGCGATACATCGGATACACCATGGAGTTCACAGGATACCAGTATCGTCCAATCTATAGCTATAGCCGTAGCATGCGTGCAGTCTTTGGCTACGCGCTGTATTTGAAGCCTTTTATCTTGTCTGCCCTATCATTATTGCCATCCTTCGCGTATTGTCCCACTTTTGGTTATTAAACCAGATCTGCAATTTAATCCAGAACTTTTCAGCGGTACTCGTTTTGAGACAGGAGACTTTTGGCAGCTAACCATGGTATGGTACCAGCATAATTTCATCGGCCGTTTTTCCTTATTCTGGCATTTTCTGCACGAAATTTCATGGCCGGTAAATGATTGAACCTCGCTTGTAGGCCGGCCTCAGCCTTACCTACGTCCAGAAATAAGTTCATACTATATGAAACCACTGTTATGGTGGGCTGAGTCGTCTAATGTGTATCTACTTCGCCCACATACGCCCCTACGCGTTACGTCTGTATAGGTTGCCTTGCCGCCGAATCTATTTCATGGACCTGTATAATAAGGTCTCCGTCTCTGGTCTTTGTGACAAGGCTGATCTTTATGCCAATTTCATCCGACCTGATGTAATTGTTAATAGGAGGGTGGCCCCAAAGGTGCGTTCGTCTTTTATTTTAATCTTGATGACTCTCTGCGCACTAATGGTTTTTCTCCTGCACTTCTTTGACTTGCGAGAAGAGCTTTGTGTCGGAAACGATAGACGCTTCCTTATCGTTAGCTCGACACGGCAGTCAGATTTTGTGTAACAGGCCTTGACCGCTTGTGGTATCGACAACCCGTTCTACTTCTCTTTTATATAGAGTATCAGTCGTCCGTAATTCCGTTCTATCCGTATCGTTCTCAATGACCATTGAAGGGTTACTCAGGAAACCCGTATATGTCTCATCTGCTTTCAGTGTCTCAATATAGAGCGTTTTCTCGGATGCTTGTGGATTTAATAGCGCCGGGTCTCGCTCCGCCCCATTGTCGACGATTTCCAGTGTCGCAACGCCTTGCACCGTAGCCGATGGGCAGTTTCATAACTGTTGCGGCAGATTGATGCCGCGTAGAAAATTGTTTCATCAGTGCTTTGTCTTTCTCGAAACCATGGTGACTACTAATACTCTTACGCATAAGTACGACGATCGAGCACGACCTTAAATTATTCTTTAACGATAAGGCCGTCAGATCATTAAGCGTTTGTGACTAATCAAGAGTTTTCTTTAATTTTTCCCGCTAAATACACGACCCTAAACTCCTCCGAGCGTGCTTATTGCTATATTGCAAACTTATTGCATTTGCAGTACAGAGATGTTATGTGATTAGGCGCAGTCAACCCTGTAGTCGCTAAGTGTTTCTTCCAGCCGTTTCCATACTCCTTTCGAGAAGTAAATCTTCATTCTGCTTGTTGTTATGGCGTTCCCTACAGTCAACTGAGGGTTCTTGAATTTCTCTTTTAGACCCTTTAACGATGCCATAGAACCGTTGACTTAGCTAAAGACATCTGCACACTCCATCGGAACGTTATTTGCCTGAACGGCTGATCATACTTAAGCTGTTCTACTTAACTAACTAGGCTGGGTCGGCAGGTGTACTCTTCAGCTTTAGTGAGCCGTGAGGCGACCTGTTTGCATCTCTCTTCCTGTTATTCGCTGTGGGATTACGCATGTGGCAGTAATCCATTCGTATAGCCTCCTCATTTTCCGAGCTTGCCAGGACTATCTCCTCGAATACGTCCTGCTTGTCGTCCCGCCGCTATTAAAGGGTGCTCCGGTTCACGCAAATAATCAACTATTTTCATTATCGTAGCACGCTGTTGCGCACATCTGGACCCAGCTCTGCATATAGCCTGTTTGTGATAGTTTGAATGTGTTAATAAGCAAAACATTTTATTTCCTCCCTAATGCGTTATTGGATGAATCAAGTTTGGATATAAGTCAGCTGCAGGCAGGACAGGGAAATTCTGCCAAACTGAAGCAGAAATAAAAAATGCGTCCCCATGTTGTCCTAAAATACGTGTTTTAAAATCAATTCAGCTGTGCGCGAAATTACTTGGCGCTGTGGCGCTAGATAAAACAAACACGTAAATACTTGTGTATTTGCTTCCCTTAGCAGAACAACATTTAAACAGATCAAATTGAAACTAACACCGACTCCAACATCCTCTGCAACAAAATACTATTTATGCTTTTTACAGTCAGAGTTCTTTTTCTGCAGTTACTGGCTCACCTGCATATAGGCGCAAACGTCCTCATACGTTCTCTGGATAGAATCCAGAGATCCAGATTCAACATGAACCAGTGCCCCATGCCACAATCCCATTTGAGCCTGCCATCTCGTCTGCAAGCATGAACTGGATGAATAAGTAAGTAAGGTCTTTAGTAGAAAAACGTAGGCATACGTCGCAAAACAGCGTTAGCCGAGAAAACCGACGATGCTCCAAACGCTTTTTCCGACTTCAGGCTTTTCTGGTTCCTTTGGCCGTCCCAATCCATCCAATTCTTCCTGCTCTTCGTTCATTGCACCACCATTATCTCTCGAGTCGCCGTCGCCCGCCCTCACCCTTCCCTGCTAATCAGTCGACTGACACACGAACCAGTGAATAATGCCGACTTATCTACACCCAGCCCATTATCCACGGCCGTAGATGCGTCGCTGCCGATAACCGGCTAGTCTTCCCAGAAATCTTGTTCCCAGTAAGCATGATCTTTCTCTCCCTCACGACTCTCTTTCCCTGTTCCGCCGTCAATGGAACCCTAATATACCCAAAACACCTTCAATGTTCGTCGAGATAGCACGAGGAGCTAATGCATTCGGTGGTACAAAACACTATACTTCTGGATTCGATGTTTTCCTTGATGTTATGACGCTTTTAAAATGTTCCCCTTTTTGATTTGTTGCCGAGTCTCTAACATACCGCATGTAGCAACCAATATAGATAATTCCAGTGGGAAGAAGGGACATATAGAAATGTATTCAAGGATTTTACTAACTGCCCGCCTAACAAAACGGGTAGTCGAAGGGGATTCAATTGTAGTTCACTAATAGATTAGCGCTCCGGTTGATACCTTTACAATCTGATACAGATCCAGTCTAGGTGTGCAATTTGACGATGCGCCAGCTTTTGTATGGGCAGACATAACAGTTATTCCACCCAAATAAAAGGCGACAAAGTAAGAGCCGTTAATATAGAATTTTATTTATAATCGCTGACGTTAGTGGAACTATTTAGAAAATGTTCGATTAAAGATTCTGGACAGATTGAGAGTACTATTTATCGACGTTGCACCTTCCATAAAGTGAAATGATAAAGCAAATTGGTATACATATATATGGTAGACGTCATAGTGTAGTAAATATAGCGTGGCATCTAAGTTGTGATTTTTACAATATCAATATGTTATCTTTAAGTATCAACGATACTTCAATCAGTTATTAGTTCTATTAATTAAATATTTTATAGAAGTAAAAGAAGTATTTATTCAGCTGTCATAGACGAGGGGTGTTATAGAAGTAGATCGAGGCTGCCTAGTTTCACTCTCTGAATAACATTTGCTGTACATATGCTACGACCATATGGAGCCAATGCTTTTCCTGTACTTAAAACAACTGTAGGCCGAAAGCCCGTATTCATTGCTGGTTAAATATAGTGCCCGATATAACTTTCTAATGGGTCATTAGAACTACTCAACCTTATATTTCTACCCAGAATGCCTAAAAAAGGATCAGGGTTTATATCACATGATGACACTAATTTGCTGTTTTCGTCATAACAGACCTACGTACACTCAGAGCCGTATTATAGCAGAGATAAATATGCCTTAGCATTCTCTAACTACAGTCTAATGAAAAATTATACACACTTGAGCCAGAAGGCAAACTGTGCAGCATCGTACCATACCTTCCATGTATATGGCAGCTGTGGACGAACCTGTTCGGGTTTATGCGTTGAAATCTTATTCTGTTCAAAAGCATTTCGAGCTATGCGAAATGTACAATTCTTGAGTGCGGCCGGTGTACAGGCTGAAGCCTATTCACAATAGCGAATTTGGTTCAGCACTGCTTTATATTAGTGCTGAGTTAAGCTGTGGGGTGACTTATCGTAACTGAGATATTGTGCTTTTTAGTTTTAAGTACCAGTAAACGCAACCCTCCATATTTTTGTCAGTATTAGCAACTGTGTTATGAATGAACATTTTAAGACGTCTTCGGTAGAGCTGATTTTGAGTTTATAGGGACAAAAAGAGCGTGTCAGACTGTCGCTCAATTAGTCCACGAATACTGAACATCGAATCCACGAGCACCCTCGTCAGGCCCGCTGAGGACATACGCGCAACCCGCATTAGCAATGAAGACAAGGTGCCTGTTTTGAGTATAAAATATGAATAGAAGCTATTTTGTACCAGGTATTCTATTACTTGTATTTGCGAAATAAAAAAAAAACTAAAGACTTCCTCGTCAAGGTCACTGAAGTAAGTAAATATTTTTAGAGGAAGTAAGTGAAACAATTAGCGTCTCGTGTGTCTCTATTGAAAACATCTAAAGGGCATTCGCCTATAAGGTATTACAAGCTATTTAAAAAGACCATAGGATTGTTACACGAAGCATCGTAAAGTAAATACGAAAACGGGTTTACGTTCATTGACCAGTCCCTCGTCACGTTGTTTCGGTTCTGACGGGTTATCCTATTATGGTTTGGGTGTGGACTAGGCGCCTCGGCCGCACAGTTGCCGTCACCCGTTCAATTGTCCTAGCACAACACGGAACTTTTCCCTTGGGTCCTTCCAGTTAACGACAGTAGAGAACGCGAAGCGTTTGCAGCAGCAGGCTTGCAGAGACGCACTAGCTCACTAGATGAGGTACACCACGGAAGTAGAGGGCCAGCCATTGCACTGGCGTTAGTGTGTTTCCTCAAAGAGGCAGCAAGTTACCGCCAGACCGGCCCTCTTGAGGTCGCATTAGCCAAATCAAATTAGCGGATCTTACCTGGCCTCGAGCACTACTACCAGCAGCCCTAACCCTAACTACTGTCGCCCGCTACTGTCGCCCGCATCGGGTCGGAAAACTTACCGTCTACTTATACACCGTACTCACAAACACTATGAGGCTGGCCACGTATCTGTGTGGGCAACACTTCACCCACAAACAGGCCATTTTCAATGCTAACTTCCATCTTCATATCCCTTCCTGTTTCCCATCATCTGGTTTTTCGCATTTTCAGTCCACTCTATCGCTATTATGGCAAGCGCTGTTCCATGCTTTTGTGCATACACGTCATATCTCTTTTAGCTGCGTAGTGGATATGCGTGGCAAGGCTGTATGCCGTACTACCTACAAGCCGTACGACTCTCATCTCTCAACCACGTTTATGCACACAGTCAGCACCTACGTTACCACAGTAAACAATGAAGTTCCTTATGCATACCTAACACGATGGACCTGACAACGAAAAAAAAAAAACTTATCACAGATGCACGTACCACCACTATCATTATTCGAAGTAAAATTTCTGAATACCTGGTCTGTAGGGAAAAAAAAAAACGTTTGGAAGAACTATTTCTGAAGTAACATACGGTAAAGAATTTCTCCAAGTGCAATGCGACAAGAGTAACTGAACGTAGGTTTCGAGTATGGGTCAGGCGAAAGTTTAAATTGTACTACACCACCGAAAACACGCTAGTAGTCACTTTGTCTAGACCGAGCTAGCGTAAAGATTACACAAGTTTAGGAATCGGTATGCAAGCATTGTTCATAAAAAGCATTTTAAGATAATCTACCTCACTAGAACAATCCTTATAGATGCACACACTCCAATGTACACCCTCACTTAAACCGACCGAATTTTTGTTTTTAACTATAGTAAATTATATGCGTCCACCGGTGGATTCGGCTGCCACTCAACTTCACGTGTTTCACCATCTATAGGACATACATCTTTTTTGCTGACTTTCCATTTTTCTTGTGTTCTAGTTTAAGGGTTATAATATTATCCGTGCTTAATATCAACTATAATTATTAATTCTGTTTTATTTTTAAGTCTTATTAAACTTTGGTATCATTGGTATCATCGTGTGGTAATCATTTTTTGGACAAGAGTTTTTCTTAATATTTTATAGAGATCGGGGATATCGATTTTAAGTTTAGGTCTGTTTATTGCTAAACGTCTCACTAGGTTCACACGAGGTCACCTAGTTCGCTTGAGACTCCTTCGCGTAACATTTGCTACAAAACTCCTATTTTTTGGACAGATGTTTTTTATGGAACGTTACGTAAAAAGGTCATTTTTATACAAAATCGTCTGGACCAATTTATAGGTCGAAATTGAACTTTTTTTTTTTTCATCCACGCGCTCTGTATCAGCGGCGACATCTTTCTCAAGTACGTTTACAAGAAACAACGTACGAGAGTCGCGCTTATACTCTTCCCCAATTTACTGATTTTCGGCGGGGAGGTGACATTGTTGACACTTCTTTGAAAACTCAAAAAATATACACTGCTCCTGAAAAGTATGTTTACATTTGACATATTTGCGGTTAATAAAAATGTTCTGAGGGAACCTATACGTAGCGTTTACTTCACGTCTAACACCAAGATAACTCACTGTCAGTGCTGCAAACCTGGTCTCGGACACCTGTATCAGGACACTTTCATTCGATATTCAATACGATCGTTGCGAAGAAAAAATCTGTCTTCGACCGAAGGTTCACTAAAAACCAATATCTCTTTATGCCTTTTAGTTTGTAAAGCTGTCATTCGTAAAACACTGGGCGGTAAGTCTAACGTATGTATTCTGTGTCGTCTTATGTATTCTATACTACCACAGTTCTTCGTCGTTCCTCAAAACGGCAACACTGGGACTCTGTGTTTTCAGTTAAGTCACAGTCTGTATTGTTGCTCAGAGTGAGTATCTTGTCAATTTCATGGAAGCTTCTAAAGATGATACACGACCTCTTAATTCAGTACGTGGTAGCATCGCTGTCCCATATAAAATTTATTTATATATTAACTTAATTTTCTATTTGAAGAAACTCTTAAATATGGCGAATCTACTGATGTTCATCTAACTAACGCGCACAGATTCAGACCCATCGGGTTCACATTTCCTGCAAGTGATACTCTATATAAACATTGGGCTATATATTACAAGGCAGCGTAAAGCGTGAACACGTATTCAACGAGCATACTTGTTGTGTCCATTCGTGCGTGCAGTCGTGCACGTTTCAATTCGACGAACAACATGTATAGGGAAATTATGTTCCAAGAAAACAGCCTGAAACCGTACTCATACGGCTTAGGCCGTAAAGGGCACATGTCTACAATTACCTATGGAAACGCACGTTATCAAGGGCTCACTGCAGTTCGCTCGTGAGTTCGATGCTAAAAAACTTAGTAGCATTTTCACTTACTTACATCGTCAGGTGCTATATAGCGGTTGACATATATCTCGTCTGCATTCAATTAAATATCTAGGTTGTGCGTTACGGTAGCAGGATCAACGATAACCACTACCGTAATCGAGCGCAAATGCAACTCTTATGGAAAGTAAATGATTCACCCTTCGAACATGTCATGCAGTTGAGTACCGTAAGTTGACAAGCCGCGATGGTAATGTGCTGGGAATCGCAGCTTTTACATAGGGCGGCAACCTAAATGCCCCATCATCTATCTGTCTATAGCATTAGGACTATTGTATTGCTGAATCCCACATTGATGAATAAACCTGTGTTGTGCATAAATGCACGCTGGGTTTTTTTTGGGCCGTGTGCAATTTCCTGCGACGAAACAACTTGCAACGTACCAATATGAATACGTTCCTAAAGACTGTATTTGGCAGGCTTCTTTAGATACTTTCATTGTGCGGTTTATGTGTGACGATAGCCAAGGCAAGTATAGAGTATTCGAAAGCGATCTCGCTTCAATATTGGCTTGGAAAGCGTATGCTCGGACACAAGCTCATCCTTCCGTTCCTGAAACCCACAAATCGTGTTATTCTTGTGCACATCCTTATCAATTGGCATAAGTATCATTTGTGGCAAGTCTGGAATTGGCGCATGTGTGTAAGTTGAAGGCATTCGATGCTACCACTTAGTTTAATCTCTATATTTCTATAGAAATTCTATTGCGAATTAAGTTAAACGTATTGGTCTAACCGAGAATCGAAAGCATGCTACCTCATCTACTTTGCTGTCAGGCTTTATATGATTGTACGCAGCCACAAAGTATACGGTTTGGTTCTAATGTACTTAATGACCAAAGCCATCACTTCTGCAAGAAAGCAAGCCAGAAAAGACTAGAAGCTGCTTGTCGGAGGTGGATTCCTTACGTACTTAAAAAATTACATTCGTACAGCCTAGAACATATCCAAAGAACTTACGACATAGACATGTTTCCCATTGGCTAAATAATTTTATAACGTTTTCTAATTCACCATTCAACCCATCAGTATATCAACAACAACACAAAGCTTGCAAAATTTACTCGGTAGAGTGAAGTTACCACGGTCGAATAGATGCTCATCGTTTGGTTGGGGGTGGGCGGGGCGTCAACTCGATGAAATTATAAAATTTTCTTTAGATTAAATCGAAAAAGCTTGGTCTATGTCAACATTCATATTATATAATCCTTTGGGGAGTCACGTATTAAGTAGGTACAGTCTATAGTTCTGTTAACTTCATTCAGTAAACTTTCATGTCTTTGTAGGTATATTAGGCTCATACTCTACAATTACTCTCGTCGCAGTTGCTCTTACAAAAAGCCGTTAGAATTATTATACAGTTTGTAAGCTCTGTATGATTATTATATATTTCCTTTTTTACTCAATTGATATGGGTCGCGCATAAGAGTTCTTCTTGACCTTTACCTCTTTTCATGAACAAAGACGAGCATAGGCTTATTACAAATTGTCCATTCAACAAAAACGAACCTTTGTCACATATAATAGGCCATACTTGTGTATAAGCACGACTTTCCTTCAAAGCAACTTAGCTGATCATACCTGTTTACGCTATAGCACTTATTACCTAGTGGCTACGTGTTCGCGCTGGCAACAGGTACACCATATGTTTTCGCCGATGAGTCATATTCTATATCACATTACTGAGACCTCTATTGTCGTTGCAATTGCGGACAACCTAGCCATTAATAGTTTACGGGCAGATGCTTGCTGACGTCCTTGCAGACGTCGCGACACTACTCAGGGGGGCATTTGTTAGACTCTAATGGCTTCCGTCTCTGCTACATACCATGTATAGGTAACCCTTCTCTCGACAGATATACGCGCCCCTACTTGTGATTAGTAGGCCGTGCCAGCTTATCTAACTGCAAGCGCTAAATAGTAATGTTTAATAGATAGAAAGGGTGCGAAAAAAGAACTGTTACTCGAGAAATAGCGGATTTTAGACCTTACATGTGTATCTATGTTGTACCAGGATCATAGTGTAGCTATGTAAGTGCTGTATGGGAAGGATAAAAAACAAACAACACCCAGAACGTTGTGTAACATAAATAAAGTCGCGATCGCTAGCTGATAAAAAGGGGACTGCGTGGCCAGCAGTTGCGTATGAACGCGCGGTTGAATCCTTTTAACGCCAATAAAATAGTGATTAAGTCGTTACTGGATTGGCTTCAATTGTTAATTAAAGATACGCGGAATGCTTTTTCTCCGTATCTCTGTGTATTGCAGATTGGTGCAGACTTGCGATTGTCAGCCATTGAGTGTTGTTTAAGAGTTTCAGTTACTTTTAGACTGAACTACAGAACTTTCGAAAAAATGTTGAGGCCCATGTTTTACGGTACCCAATTTCCATATCAGCTGAAGTGGAAGTGAACTTACATCTACTCGTCACTCATAAAGATATTGAGTTGCTTTGCAACAGCTTGAAGGGGTCAGGAACTTTAGTTTTCACTATCGCAATAAGGGTTGCGTGAGATTACTGTAACCGATCGTTATTCTGGGTTTAACGATTCCTGTACAAAGTTAAGTTAGCATAAGTTTTAAAACTTTTAATAATATTCCATGAAGTTCAGGGACATCGCGGTGCCAAGATTAGGAAATCTTCAAGTTCTCTATTTCAGTTGAAGCGGTCATGTCGAGCCCGTCCTCGTCCTCAAATCCGCTGGACGGCTCAAGCTGGTTGTATTTTGCGATGTTTCGGGCGCAAGTTAGTGAGGGATTCCTCCTGAGAAGAGATTAAGTATTACGGAGTTGTCAATGGTAGTCAATACAAGTGCGCCGACCATGTCTTCGTTTCTTGTTCCTAAATCAGTAAAAGTTTCTGCTGAAAGAAAGTGGTTTCAGTATGTAAATAAACCAACTAAGCGGCATAATCGATTTTTTTTTGAAACAGAGTTGTTACATTGCGTGAATTCTGACATTCTGATATTATTCAGTGTAACAATGAGTACATATTTATGTTTGAACATGTGCGTAAACTTACATGATAGTATCAACCATGTGCCCTACGTATATAGGACCATATCTAACAGTATACATATCGCCATATGAATGCGGCACGGTTTGCTTCGCCTCGTGCGCTCTTCCCCAGATTTGTGAGCCTGTATGTAATAATTCTGCGCTCAAATAGATACTATTCACATAATAGGTTACCGTTCATACTCCTGGAGGTAAGCGTAGTCTATGTTGTTCGCAAACGGCTCTGTCACGTCATCGTCGTTTGAACAAACAACCTTCATTCGGGTCGTACGGCGAGTCAGTACTATAAATGCTTATTATGCACCGCGTTTCGCTCTGCCTGGTGGAGTCGTGCTACACCGCGCTTAGCGTTAACTTATACGATGCCGCCGAGTTTTGACGCTTGCGATTCATACTAGCAAACAGGTACTAGTGAAGAATTTGTGTCTGTTTACTTAGGATAGTAAATGGAAACAGCTGAATAAATAGTAAAAAGGACGGAATAATAGGCACTTGCACAGTATAAAAACAGAAGAATCTACTAAACAAGTCATGTGCACATTAGCTGCACATCTTTAGATTCACTATCTAGCGATCGCTATGTCTCGCACAGCAAACGTCCCTTTTTACTTTCGCTATTTTTTTAAACCTTTGACAAAACATTATGTAACACCCGAATAGGGGTGCAACTTACATCGCACCGTATAATATTTAGGCCTAGTCCTTATTCCTGACTCTTACACTATCCTTAATCGCTATTATTGATTTCCAATAAGTTTATTAACGCTGGTGATATTTGCCTCCTAATTGCCTATAGGCATCTCATAAGTGTTGTCTAGAGTAAGCTGGAAATACGGGGAAAAGTGTTTTTTTGGACTTAGATGCTTATATGGCAGTTTATGTGAAGATGTGTTTTTTGCATCAATCAAAACTACTCAAAGCGGTCGGCTTACACTATGTACATCCATTAAATGTTGACCGAACGCCGATTTGGCCCACACGCGTCTGTTAAATGTCAGTCGGTGCCCAATTCAGCTAAAATGACTGGGTCAACATGGCTAATATCCGTGTGTATTTTTGCTTTCGAGGCAACCGTGCAGCTGTCGACAAGGAACGACCCTACCACTCGATAAAACTTAACGTCGTTAGAACATGCCTTAAAAGATATGTTCAATTATTATCAATGTTAAAAACGCTTTACTGGGACAAGCAGCGACTTCTATTAGGTGTACGGTTGCAACTTAAACTTTGACTATTTCAATAGCGGCGCCGTTTGAAAGGTATCGCTTTCAATTTTGGCCTGCTTTTTGCTACGGTATAGCTTTACAAATTCGGAAATACATAAACGTTCAAACGGATCTCGAATTCGTTCGTTCTATTACAGCGGTAAAAGAAAAACCTTCCCCCTGTAAAATTGTTGCTAATCATTTGCTCCACTCCAAAGCGAAAAATACAATGGATTTACACTGCCTAAGCAAGATGTCCATAAAAAAAATATTACTTTCTGTGTGTTTGGTAGCTCATATAAAGAGCCGACTCCGATTGGTTTCGAAATCCTCTTGAAAAGCGTATTACATGACGATGTAAAGGTCAATTTACTAGTTTAAGAGAACGGTCAGGAAAGCTGCACAGTGAAGGACATCTTGTTGCAAGATTATGTTTGTCTTCACACAGCTTTGAACGTACGTAATATTATTCTTCAGTTGGGCTGAGCAGTTCGCCCCCCAAGCAGTTTGTGTATCAAACGTATGTTCTTCAGATTACCATTTATTTAGAAAATAGGTTGGCCAGACATTTCCAACAATCATAGCGAATGTCAGGAATGGGCGTCGAAGAATTTTTATTAAAAAAAAAAAACCGACAAATCTGCTGTAACAAAATCTGCAGACTGCTTGATAAATGGCAAGGAAGCATAGGTCCTAACTTCAACGACAGATGTGTCAACTTTATTCCGAAAACTCAAGTTAAGCATTAGGTAAAATGCTGAAATTTCAGTTGTGCACCTTATATGGTGGGGCTTTTAATCTTGCTAATTACACAATGTTGATGTAAGTACGATTTCATTAATTAGAATTAGAGTACAGGGATTATGGCTTGCGCCGAACGAGACTAGCGAGTTTTATTATCGAACCTATGATTCCACACATCTGACCCAAGCTTTATAATGGTATATTAGCGGTAGTTAGCTACATAGAAGAAAATGATAAGCAAGCACGCATTTGAAATAGATCGACAGGGGAGAGGATTTATATTTAGTACTTCTGATATACGGAGTGAAATATGACGTACGCAGTAGTAACCCAACAATCGTAAGGATATAAGCTCTGATCCTATTACATATATTAGTGAGCTATTTTACTAATTAGGATCCTCGCAATATGTGCTTTTTGCTCTGACAAACTTACTCTACGGAAGTTAATTATCTGACGAAATATAATGATCAACGAAGAGATATTGGGGGCCAATGTATTGGAAATCACAATGATGGAACGCAGTAAAAACCTTGTTTGCTAAAGGAACATGTCTTGATGGGACCTATGTGTTCCTTCTTTGAATATAATAAATGAAACGAAATAATTTCCCATCAAATTATTCTATGCTCTGCACAGATCAGAAAACCCGCCTTTCTGGTCACCTGTAACTAGAATATACATACGATCTTCAATATCTACGATTACCTATAAGTTTCTCTCTATAAGACTGTGTTTTCTAACACAAATTGAAAGAAAGCTTCCAGCTGGCATAAAACGGCATCTAGAATTCTGGATGACCTGGTCGTCTGGTTTCAGGCGGGATGAGCGCAGCTTCTTCCTCGCTTAGCCCTCGAATTTCCTGGCTATCTCTCTCCTAATGTTTTTTGTGCACAGACACTCTGGATTTACCAAACCAGCCTGCCTAGCCATGGACGAAATGAAAGAGAAAATATTGTTATTATTATAATGTACGCTTTTTCCGGAGCTTACTTTTTGATCCCTGTTCTGAAAGACCGAAGCAGACGTCGTTTTTCGATGAAAGAAACTTATTCCTTCGAACGAAAGGATGAGTCCATTTGTCACTCCTGAGGTTCTTAATGTGCCCAACTGAACGACCTACGACGACCTAGTGATCTCCATGCTATTTCATCTATGCTGTTGTTTTGCTGATTGGCTCATGCATGTGAAGTTGGTATCATTCAGGTAAATTAGCATGTTTAGAAGTGCATTATTCGTTATGATAACAAATTGATACCTTTAGATAGCTTTAAATCTATAGATATTTAGTGGACGCTTTGAGTTTCAAGTCCAGTGCTGCTAATATGCAATATTTCAGATGGGTGGCTTCCGGCGCAAAATGAAGCGTATTTACGCCCGGCTTCGAATCTTTGCACTTCACAGGTTCCTAAATCCGTTGTGGTCTAGGTTCGAAGCCAAGCATAGACAGACTTCATTTCGTGCTGGGGGTTAGCCGTCTGATGGAATGCTTGACGGCGATACCGGATGCAGACTCGAAACATCGAGAAGGGAGACTTATCATTCGGGACCTCTGGATATAAAAAAAAACTATATTTTTATGTTTTTTAAGCTCTAAACCTTATTTGCGGTGTTCGAAAATCGCCACCTATGAGAAGATTATAAAGCAGAAGAATCGAGCGATAATATAAATTTAGATTCTGATTGTAGATATTTCAAACAGATCTGTGAACCGAAGGAAAACTAGCACGATGGTCTGGAGTAGTATTTTCTACAAGAGGCCACTTTTTGAAAAAAGATAGCAAGGAAGGCTGTTACAATTGTGCTGTTCGTGGTGGAAGGACTATTGGAAAGCAGCTTCTAGCCGGATGTGGTTATTTTGAAATGCCGCACCTACTTCATCGGGTAGTATTACTTGAACGAAGCCTTTTCACTGTCAACTGAAGTACTCCGAGAGGCATTGTGAGGTTAGGTCACATCATTGGTAATTAACGGTTGGTATCAAGCGTATGAGTCACTTATAAAGCGATCTAATTACTGTAAGCCTGTATTACAGGGAACGAATTCCATTGACGGGAAGTTTATTGTTATTTTATCGAGTATTTTAGTTATAATACTGCTCAATAAACCAAGATACGTCGAAAACGTCGAGCATACATTGGCCAGAAAACGTTTAAGATGCGTGAACTACTTAGCTGCAGGAACAATTTAATGTCCAGTAAAAAAAAAAAAAAAATCGAATTGACAAAGAGAAAGTTAACTTCGATATAAGTTAATGGATGATTCAAGGTTGCCGAGACAAGTGATTTCATCCGATTGCAACAAAGCTGATTCGAACGACCATTCGTTTTACAGAATCGAAACCAAGGACAGACGGAACAAGCGCTTTTTCGGCGAAGTTCTATTGTAATCAGAACATGTGCTATGGTCATCCGGCCTGGGGCGTTTCAATATCAGCTTAACTTAATTGGAACAGGACATCACAGGATTTCGCAAACAGATAATTAATCAGTAAGAGTTACTTCTCTGCAGGTTGGATGGTCGACGTCAACAAACACGAAGTGCCTCCAAAGCATCTAAATAGGTGTAAGTATGTATAAGTAAGAAGATCTGCTGCACATACACGATATACGTTTAAGTACTTACAATTGTTTACGTGTATAATATTAGCAGTTTGCTGTTTAAATTCAACTATGGAATAATCTTTTTGAGATTCATGTTCCCCTTAAACACCTATTGTGAGTCTGAAAATCCTTTGTTTTAAGTATATATAGTAGTCGATGTACTTCAGGATGCCCGGGTCGAATGTACTAGACAGAGTAAATATATCAAACAGAAACTACCACAGACCATTAACTACTACAGTGTACAATTGTACGGGAATCTTCGTGAGAGCTCAACGGCAACATGCCGTCCTAGTTACCTTAACGGCACGTATAAATTCAAAAAGATTTGAAAAGCAAGGAGTGGGCACAACTAATTTCATGCTGGGTACGAAGATGCGTTGTGCCATGTGGTGTCCAACGGTAGTTCTGCACATAAAACCCAAAGTATTTTCCGAATATGTCAAGCAAGATCTTAAGGACTGTTTGCCTTTATTCTATTTAAGTACTCATATTTCACCCGACAAATTATCTCTATTTAACGCAAACTCTATTTACTAAATAAGTGTTTTAGATCATATATATATATATATATATATATATATATATGGAGTGAGAGGTCATGGAGCGAGTGCACAGCAAGGGCATACGGGCAAATTTGCGGATACATCTAATGTGTTACGAAAGTGATTTTGTCTCGTCGTTCCTTATCTGCCTGCATCTTGATCAGAGTTTACAAGTTACCTTCAAGAGTTATCTTCAAAACATCATTATAGATAGGCACTGATTCGAGTTTATTAGCAGACGAACTCCTCTGCTTTTGTATAAGAAAGAATCAACCTGGATTAGATATGGATGTAGCCGAGCGTATTGGCTGCACGATAGTTTACAGCAAAATCGAGGCGAACGTAATGTGATTCGTGAAAAAAAGAACGTAGAAACTAACATCGCTGAGACCTGAAACAGACTGAGGGACCAAAATTACTTCAACGGCACAAAGAGACTAATTTGCATTGAAATTGGCCGCAACGTGGTCTGTCCAAAAATTAGAAAATGGCCTCGGTAGAAAACGGTTTCAGTGTACAATCGCTTGAAGACTCAATGAGCATGCAATGAGACTTATCAGCTGAACCTCCTTTGAATGAAAATCTTCATATGTTGGTTGTGTGCAAAGAAAACGGAAGAAAAGGTGCGTGCAAAATACTGTGAACAAAAACCAATACTTATCACAATGCTTTTGCTTAAACAACGAAGAGGTACGTATGTAAATTTTGTAGATTGACCTGTTAGTGTTATTGGATTTTTCAGCTAATCTAAAGATATTTTGTTATATCTGCTCTTCGTACATTAGAGTCTGTTACGTTTTTTGATAGTCTCTAAACCTGAATATTTCGGAAATTGCTATATTTAGTCTATGTCATTGTACCTCAGTCCCTGCTCCCCTTGTCGCCGTTAAAATTTTATATAAACTCAATTAGATCAAAAGGGCTGTATTCCATTGTTAGCCGACTAATGACGGAAATCGGCTCAAAATCCTATATCATGTTGACCTAAGTAAAGCAAGAAGGGCCGCCGCTCTGTTCGAAGTGGTCGTTTCCTTGTTGTAATGTTCTGTACAGTTCTTTTGCCCTGGACACCATGCATGTTATGCAGTTTGTTTTTAGGCGGCTTCAGCTGTTGAATTTCTAAATAGAAACTAAACGATTTGTTTATCTCACGTAATTATTTTGATAATATCGAAATAAAAAGTGCATACATCCCATTCTGGAAGTGTTTTTCCTACTCCGGCAAAGGAGGTCTGAGAAAATCTCTTGAGAAGAAGATCCCTTGCTGCAGTCAAAACGGATGACAGGTTAAGGTAATTTAATAGATAACCATGACGTTTTTGTTAGGGAATAGCAAACAAAATGAAAAATATCAGAAAGAGATGAATAATCGATCTTGTGATTGAACCCAGAAGCTTTTCGTTACCGGTTACCCATCGCCCTGAGGTTACTAGACCAAGTCAATTGAAGACCCTTTTGAATATGCTTTCGTGACTCAAAAGCTTCTTCAGAGTTAACACTTCCTTAACATGATGTTACCACAAAAAACGGCACGTAATTTATAAGATGTACCTAATTATACCTTTCGAGTCAACTGTTCCGAGGAATAAAATGGCTGGTTGTTTCAAAAATCTCGTTATTTTTGGAAAAAGCAGAGAGTAAATAAAGTATTATTTCTGCTTTTTTTTAAGTATGAAATGACATTGATCATCGCATCCTGGAAATACTGCTCTGAACGCGACTTGCACCGAATCCATGGACAATAGAAGTTAGACAACGGTTTTACTTGTTTGCCAAGATTTCTCTCGGATTATAAGGAAGTTAAATATTTAAGCAAAATGAAGTCGTTTGCATGCTATTTGTAACGATAACCATTCCCTTATAACGTACGTGTTCGAGTCCGACTGTTCAATACATGGCATTTCAAAAAGGTACGGATGAGCCATTGGCTCGTCACACCTAAACGTTTTAATCCTTCCTAATAGATATTATCAAGAGAATTCTTTTTATGATGCTCGGGATAGATCAATGAAAGAAAGGCATTAGGTACGGTTTCCAGAGGTAAGGGGTTTGTGTAAAGATGATTTACGCTGCAAAGTCACACAGTTTAACAGAGTTCGGTAATCGTAGTTTGTTCAAAATATCTCACTTACCAGAACCTTATCACTATCAACGAGTCTAAGCTATGGGTGGCTGTACTGGTTCAACGTTCGGTTTACTACGACCGCTGCCGGGGCTTCGCGCGGGTAATGAATAACACACGGTGATCATATGTACGCGACTGCTGCTTTCAGCTAAATGAGAGAACCCTACCGTATCGGAACGTATTGTGGCTCGTTCGGGGAGGCTAATTAAGCAAGGAGGCAGGCCTTGGCTTAAAGAAGATGAAGGCGGATAGGACATGGCCGTAAGGGGAGGAAGGGAGTCTGGGGAAATGGCTGCTGCTGTCGGTAGTCGTGGTTTTGCTGGAGAAACCGCCTCTAGACGTCTGGCATTCTGCCTACTTACCGCTATGAGGCCTTGGAGGTTTACACAACGGTCTGAAAGAGGCAGAAACGAGGCCGAAACGCAGCGAGCAATAGCGAACGAAGCAAGACAGATAGAGGAAGCTTGCTCTGCTTCCCTGCGTCTGGCTAATCCTTGAAGAAGGTGGTACGCGAAGACCGCAGCGTCGTCACACAACGACAATAGTAAAGGCCACTACTTTTTGCTGCCGTATTATGATCATCTTTCATGCAATTTATATATATATATATATATATATATATATATATCGCTAAGTGCCCCCGCAAAATGATTCTTATCTTGAACTAGTTTTGCGCTTTGACATGCTCTGTCCCACGAGGCATTTTACCGAAATTGGCCACTCCCATCTGTAGAATAATCGTCTTTTCGAATAGAACCTGTAGATTACTAGTATTAAAAGCGACACGCATACGAATGTATCGATTTTAAACACATTTTAGTAAATAAGTTTAAATCAATGAATGAACGTTTCATATTTCTATATTCGCCACGACAGGTCCAATACAATGGTCTCGGACAAGAGAATATACAAAACGGAAGTTGCCCGCTATTGCAAATACTACCCTTAGTGCTTCAGTCAAAGCGCATCACTTAGTTAAGTTACGGTTTGCGGCAGTAATAGGGGTGCTATGGGAAGAATGAACGGTCAATGGATTCGCCTTCAACGACGATGCACTATGTCCAACAAGTACAAGGAAATCACTACCAGTGCTGCGATGCAGACGTTAACAGACTCATGTCCGGGCTGATAAATTGCTGTTTTCCGCGTATGGACGTGTGCGCCCTCGGCTACAATGTGTGCACGCTTGCGGGGAAAAGAAACGCCAGAAGTCTATCGACCCCTCCGTTGCGACAAGGTGACTATGGACTCTATAGGGCAAAGTGAACAACTGTGGTGTCAGCTAGCATGATCGAAACAACTGAGCCTGCCTCGAAGCCTCGGGTTGCGGGGCACCCCCCGAACACTGAAAGCTGTGCAAATTGTCAACCGCTTTTGAAAAAAAGGGCGCTTTACCTAACATGCGCGAAAGAAAATGCAGTTCCTTGGTTTAGTTTTTAGTTTCATTTAGACGCCGCATTTTGCATATATAGGCTATTTATGATACTGAAATGTATAGCTGGCTAGTCGCTGTAACTTATGATATCTGAATGAAATTATGATTTCATGTCTCACGCTGCACGATAAACTGTGAAATTCGATAAAATGTATCCTACTTGTCAGTCACCATTTTTATCAGAGGATATTTTTAGGTTCCTGCGTGTCTATGGAATTGCCACTATATACCTTTTGTAGCTTCTAAAGTATCTTAAAGGCATGCGTAAGAATGGAACCATACCTTTAGCGACACGCTGGTCGAAAATACGTATATTTTTCATTTCATTATTACGGATATGACAGAATGTCCCAGCACGCATGTCGTTGTTCCCGACTGAAATTTCTTAAAAAGTAACAACAATGCGCAGGCGAGGTAACAAAGGTATGCGTAAACATAGTAAATCGTCAAAAACGTGCACTCGACTTATATATGATGGTAAAATGAAGTCGAAGATATCACCCGTCTTACCTGAATACTGTTTTTATGCAGCTGTTTTGTGGTGATTATAATAATATAATTAATAAAGATATAGATAACATCACTGCTGTAAATGAGGACATCGACGAAATTTATGAGAATGTTACCAATGTTTTGAAATTCACGTATTGATAGTGAATCGCTCGTTGGTTCGAATTGCGACGTTTCGTTCATGAAAATAAATACGAAAAGTTTATTTTTTTTATGGAAAATATTGACCAGGCTTCACAGATAGAGAGCCCCACCCTCTTCAATGAAATTCTCTCAAAAAAAAACCGGCTAATGCTTGTATAGCCAACGGGGCATCTCCGAGGTCGAGACTCCAGTTACTTTACTCTGTATGATCCCCGTTGCACTTGGCTTCCTTTAGATGAAGTGAAACAGTTTTTCGTAATCTTATCTTAATGCTTCTGTACTACCAAAGGTACTTGCTACATTCGGCTTGCTTCTCAGTCAGATTCTTATCTTAATCTAGTTTTTTCTTTAGAAGAACAACGTTATCGCACTTAATTGTAATAATAATCAGGTGACTACCTTGTCTTCCTGCGACGGGATAGTTTCACTAAATTTTTTGTCTTTTTCTAATAGATATCCTATGGTGGTTTAGGTAAATGGCGGGAGATTTATTTTGTGGTTGAGAACTTCCGGTGCCTAGCGTTAGCCTCGCCAGCCTCTGGCTCAGTACCGACATGTCCTACGGCGGAGCAGTTGCAAACGCGCCAAAAAAGCCACAATGACAGTATGGATGGCCACAGCTTCGACTAAGAAACTTTACGGAACGCTAGAGTTCATAGACGTGAGAACCCATTCACGCTTTGCTATTCCCATATGCCAAAGCCCGCTCAGGGTAAAGATAAGAAGGTGGCAGAAACTGTATAAGCAAGCTGCAGCTGTGCAATGATATATTCAGCGAAGCATAAAACGCGAATGGACTATTCGCCTCCTGGTGTTGTTCAGACGCCATGCTCAATTCAGACAACCCGTGCCATCCATGCCGCGTAGGCTATACTTTGTCACTCCCATATGGAAAAAGTCACACTTGAATAGCAAGAAGACTTCCGTCCCCTGCCTGCCTACGTTTTCCCTAAAGCGCAGCACAATGCTCTTCCATAAGATTTCAAGAAAGATCCCCAAAATAAAATATCTTCTTGCGCGCCGTTTATCCACAAAATTTCCTCCGTGGCAGGAGCGGCAATGTGAATCGCCTGAAGACACACAGGCGGAAGAAGCAAGTGTCATCGCAGCAGTTTGACAGCGCCCATAGTTTTCCATTGGTTGGCCGGCGGATCGACGAGGCCACTGCTGAAAAAAACATGTAAAACAGAGCAAGTACACACTGCAGGCAAGAGCTGAAAACAAGAATACCGCTATATTCATTTATTACTGTGTAAGTTACTGCCTACTCCCTGCCACTTGCTCTTCTACATAAAAAAGGCTTGCGTTATACTGTAGCATGTACACGTTTGTGTATGGCCGGTTATGTTGAGCGTACTATGTTCATGTTGAGAGTGAAAAGGATTCAACGTACAACGATATGTTTTATTTTAAATTTTATTAGCGGATTTTTTCATGAATATTTCGAATCCTAGCTGATTCATTTAGAGATGGATGTCGTCTTTTATTTCTGTGTACATTTTATTAGTCAGTAGATCTTCCACACGTAACATAGGTTAGACATGCGATATGGTGTTCCGTTGCGCGTTTTTAATGGGGCCCTATAAGGAAAATTGTTTTATTTTTACATATCTCGGGCATGACGTGGGTGAAAACCTCATAGGCTTGGCTGAGCTTCTATGTAGCAAAGCTCGCTATTGATCGTTATTCTAAATCACATTGGCCAGGACATGCAGAGCGCTTCTCGACCACGAGTAGCCTTTTCATGCTGTATATAAACGTTTTTATATAAAACTATCTAGGTTTATCGTCATGGCAACTTCGAATTCGGAAAAGTTCCATATTATTTTTATGTAACCTATATTTTTATGAGATTGTTCCGAGACAGCCAACAGTGATTTTCGGACGCCGGTTTTTGTTTGCGATACACTCAGGCACCAAGTAGTCGTGATTTAGGTACACGTGACTGCATGTGCTCATAGATTCCCTAAATTAAAATAGTTTGCATTTTGGTTAAGAGGCATGGATATACGAAATAGGTTAGTGTTCTACGGCTGGTTTAATTGTCGGCCATAAAGGAATATCAATTGCAAAAAACCGTAGTATCTAAATAAATTCTACAGGTTGTTAAGTGTGCGACTCGGGTAGAGCAATAAACGTTGATTTTATTCAGGTATAACTAACTGAAGAGCTTTTTATTGAGTCTTTATTTCTAATCTATGTACGTCGTGTATAAACCGTCGACAAGCGAAGTCTATGTACTCATCAGCATATCATATTTTTTACAATTAGTTGCCCTCTAAGACCTCTGGAGCCTCGATGATCTACGACCCTGCTTCTAGGTTAAAAGGTTCTATAGCCTATATAGGTTAATAGCTAATAATTCCAATGACTTCAGTCGAGAAGTGACATTTGTAACTGATAGTATCCGTAAGGCAGTCAAGCAGTTAAGCAGCCTGTGGTCCGGAAGTAATATTGGTCAGTTTAGTAAATGGCGAATCAGCTCGTTCTTTTTTGTCAATCAGACATATCAGTTTAATGGGTGGCCTTGTTTATTTTTTGCACCGAACGATTGTTTTATCAGAAAAATTCGGAGTGAATATTTCAGTTTACATGCTTAAATTTAGGTATATTCCGTCTGGTCGCTGGTGGTGTTGAAAATTTCTCACATTTTGCTAGTTTTCGGTATTAAATGTAAATAAGTGAGCGAAATAAGTACCAAGTATATAGCAGTTTAAATTACAAAGTCATGATCTGATCCCAAGTTCACACGTTACATTTGGGAGTAACTTTTACATAGCTTAGTTAAGATCCGCTAAGTGAAACTATAGAAATTATTTTACATTACGACGCCTTACAGTTGTTACTGGCGTGACAAGGTTTAGAAAGTTTTGCGATTAGGCGTCATTTTAAGTGAGAAATTTCAGACGACCTTACTGAAGTTTGTCTACGGCCTTGTGCTCTGATAGCAACGATTGAATTCTATAAGTTCTGAGAGGCTCAGATCTCTCCGCTTGCCACAAGTCACAACTCATACCAACACGCATCGATACCACTGCCCCACAATCTCGACGGACCTTTAGCTTAACAATAGTTGTATGTAATGCGTTCACGTAATAGCGTTTTCGGCCAGTTTTAATGTGACAGTAGCTTACGTTTGCTTCGTTACGGGTCCCGTTGATTTGACTTTGTGGACCCCCTAGATATGATAAATTTAAGCGAAGTATCAAAATGATGCATAACACTCGCATTCTATTTGTGTACGTATTAAAAAAAATTGCAGGCCAAAGGTTTGCGCTTGAAACGATCCTACTCAGAAATACGTTGCTTCAGCCTACCTAATATCCGAATCACAATATATTCGAGTAATCAAAGATTTAGCTTTTAGCATTTTTCAAGATCCGAAAACGACGATGATGATGATGATGATTCTCATTGAAATTACTATCGACCACGAACTGCTACTGAAGTATGACTATACTTCACTGCCGCATACTTTGAAGTGGCGGAACGTAAAGTCCGCTATCAGTGCCGAACACTGCGGACGCATTCCTCACGCTTTCCGTTGTATGACAATTTTATATTTTGATCGAATTCGCTATACTTTAGACGGGTGTCAGTATTCGGACGAAACGTAAACTGCAACGTTCCAGTGGCAGGAAGAAATCCTGCTTGACCATAGGACTAGGACGTAAGCAAAAAGATTCGAGGACTAACAAATATTCAATTCGGTTTGCGAACTTTTTTGCGGACTCTAAAAAAGGGATCCAACATCTGGAATCTACGTTTTTTTTTTGAAGCTCCGCTTGTTTCGTTCTGTTGAAGTAGAACTTCTAACTCTGTTATATCAGCTACGTTAGGGAATTTGTTTAGCTAAGTTTGTCACCTAGCTTGGTCACGTATAATTAATAACCCTATAATAAATGTTAAGTCTATTTGCCTTTAACAGCATACATTCATTCGTATAAAAAACTATACAATACTTTTAACAAATTTAGATACGTAAATATACCGAAAAGTGGTTGATAGTGGTTGTTTCATATATTCAATCATAAAAAAGAAGTAGTTGTAAGTAATCAAACAATAATAAGTAATAATCTCAATTAGCAATGGTACAGACAAGCTCGCCCGCAATAATAAGTTTGCTTCTTGTCTGCCTCGATTGTAAATTGTATTTACGAATAGCCTAAGGTTATTTTATTAGGTACATTTGATTGACTAACGGATGTGCATATTGTCTCTTGCATATGAAAGCGTTCGTGCACTGTACGTACTCCGGCCATCATCGTGGGTAACTCTAACTCTGCCAACTTCCTGTTACCCCGGTGACTAAACAAATTATACGTGGTTTAATATTTACCAAGAAATACGTACTCAACTTTATCATATACTTTAAAAAACTTGCTTTCAAGTAAGTCGATCTGCACTTAGCCACTTGATTGGGTCCGTTGAAGCCGGGGCAATAGTAACTCGGATTTAGATCAACTGACACCCGTCCCGTCGCTGGGAGTTGGCAACAGAATGGCCATACTACAGTCCTGTTCAGGCCAGAACCAATCAAATAGTTTAGCTGCCCATTGGAGGGGGATGCTAGGCTAGAGCGTGCTAGAGAGGGTGGTAGCAACAAAGCTAGCCAGGTTGAAGCCCCTACCTACCTACTGGAGGAACGTCCATATTAACCCCAATATGGCAGCTGGTGCCGGTGGTCAGGTTATCTTATAAAAAGCTCTTGCGATAGCTTGACAGCTATTTGGTCTACGTGTGTGCTGAGGAGATAAACGCGGAAGGTAAGCCGTTAGTTCCCAGAACGATCTGTGCTTCTATGCAAGGAGGATCTTGTACCACAGGCCTCTGGAACCGCTGCCCGAACCAAAGATAACGGACGTGGATTGGAAGTCTAAGGCTTGTGCGACGAATTCCTGATGTGTTTTACTACTCGATGCAACAGGCGGTTGGATGAAACAAGGCCGCCATAATCGCTGGAAAGGGCACATTTGCCCTTTGCCCTCCTCTCTGCTTAGGATTTAAAGTCTGTGATGAGCACTTCGAACTTGATCCAAATTGATGAGATCATGGTAGAACCTAGAACGGTTAACTCTATGGAAAAAGCGACAACTGCACTAAGACAAGGTTAGATCTATGCGAAATTTGTGAGATCTGCTTGTTGATTGCACAACGCACGATTGACAATCTGCAGGGGGAAGAAATTGTCAGCGAAAATAAAAGGGACATTTTTTTTAATAATCACGGAATTAAAGGTCAAGCCTTATCTTTATTTTACACTTCTGGCGCTTGTCATTTAAGGAAGCTATTTATTTTAAAGCACCTACATTTTAAGAGTGTTCCTTTTGCCGCAAGAGCAGAGCGAAATAAATAATATAAAATCGGAACAGTTTATTGGTGCAAAATATTATGCCTCTGAAAAAAAGTTGGACGGTATGAGTGTAACTCAAACTTGCCTGCAATTGATCTGTTATGTTCAGTCCCTATTAGTGGCCAGTACGGTACGTCCTGCATGAATATTTAACTTAACTAGTGAAACTCAAATCAGATCGTCCTTCTGCACGAGGCATTTCATAGATAATGTTTATGAATAAAGGATCCTTCCACGTAATTTAAGAATAAAATAGTGCCTTTTACATTAACTACGACCAGACTAGCACATAGCGTTTAAATAGCAAATTGTGGTGCTCTATCCAAGTTTTGCCAAATACTTGAAAATGCGCTATAAACAATCTACGCAAACTGTAGTCTCAGATATCCAGTTGGAACTTATATATTCGGTTGAATTACACCCATATATATAGTAGTTACGGCACATTAGTGCCAGAAGAAATATAATTTACTCCAGCTACATTTCTAGTGGATTTAGGGATCGCGTTGAAAATAAATGAGATTTAATATAGAATTTTTCCTTGTCATAATAATAGACTAGATTGGAACATAGAGAGAGTTCGAAAAGGAACATAGAACATTGACTACTATAGCTCAGGTAAATAAGGGACAGACGCGAAATACTGGCACCTTTCCTGCCGCTTTCGAGGATCCCGACATCACGCGAAAGCCGGTACCGGATCTTCATATGGTGTTACAGCGCAGGATCCCGGTTAAGGGGGCTACTAACTTAACCAGCGGGTAGGCTTCCAGTGGTTCCGGGAAGATCGTTGAGTGGCTCTCTCACTTAGGCTTCTATAATCATCTACTAAAGGCGTAGCTTCAGATATCCTCGTCGTGCGTAAATGTATTCGCCCATACCTTCTAGAAAAAGAAGGACCCCTTATTAACAGCATATATAGAGCGATTTTTCATCTACCAAAGGACAGGGAATTTTACTCGAATTCAACCAACGAATTAATGCATCCGCCACCATTCTCTACTATCTTCTCTCTTCTATTAATTTTTTAAATTTATCTCGACCGAAATTTTCCAGCCCCGCCGGTCCTCTTTTCTTACCCTTGTTATTTGTCAAATGTGCTGTTAGAAATTTCATTCGTCAGTAGTCGGAAGAACCGCTAGTTCTTCGGTGATAAATCTGCAGAATGCTGAAAATACGAAAAAAAAATCGTCTTGCATGGCAATCTCAGGGACAAGCTGCCGTTATTACGGAGAAGGATGACTTTGCCTTGTTAATTGGATCCTTTCTGTTACTTAGCCTCGTTCAGTAGGTTTGGACATTTATAAATTCGTATTGAGCGTCTTGTTTTTTTTGAAGGAAGTTCCAGTATAAAATATCTTTCAAGTTTTAGGTGTGTTACTCGGTGCTGGGTGATACACAAAGATATTTTTATTTCTGCTCTCACTCAATTTATGGAGCAGTGATGATGATGATGATGACAATTATAATTTCTATTATTTGGAAAATCCAACCGACTGAAGATGTTTGCCGATATTTGTATGGTTGCGATTCACTGTTTCAGCAAATACATGTGTAGTTTGCTATCATCTCCCTTCAAAAGCCATATCAGACGATCTTAATCGGGGCGCACTCTGGGTAAAGTGCATCCTCTAGATCCAGATACTGTTATTGACTTCGCAAGCCAAATTTATGTTCTATTCTCAGGCATGCAGTCCTTGTTCTTAACTACCGAACTACAGTGCTTCGGCAGTTTTTTTAACTTCGACAAAAACACCAGTTATGATAGATATAAAAAAGGCACGTTTTTTTTTTAGGTAGACTTAAAATTGAAGTCTGAATTCGATCTGAACCCCCGTTTATCATACAATGAATTTAAAACGGGCTTATGGAAAGCAGAAAACACTTCGCATGCCTATATAACGTGAGCTAGCTTTGGAGGAGTAAAAAACGAAATGTTAGACACCTGCTATTACTTTCATTTCAACATCATATATATTACACATTTTAGCTTGTCCGTCGTTATTCGTGGCAAAAAAATTAAGTATTTCCCAAACTAGGATTATTAGAGGGACAAATTTAATCAATCCTCGCGCCATTTCTTTTATGACCTTGTACGATTATAAGCAGAGTAAGTACCATCAGACATTTAGCGCTGAAAATCAACAGCAAGTGATTAAAGTTTAGCTTGTCGAGCTAAAAAGAAACTAATGGAAGCCACCGGAGATTGGTGTAAGTGCCGCCAAAGAGACTTTCAATGAAATAAGGGTTTATTATTGGCGCACGGAACGGAAACAGCGAATTTAAGAAATATCTCACGGCCTTAAACGAAAGAATGAGTTGTTGTGATCACGAAGGCTTTAGAACAAGACGGAGCGTGAGCAATGCGCTTATTGTTGAATCAAAATGGGGATTCCTCTAAATAGGCATTATGAAATTGTGATGACAGTACTGAGGATGGTGCCAAAACGTAAAAAAAAAATCCAAACTTCAATCCAGGCCATGTGTAATCACCTATGACGTACTCTATGCATAATTTGCATTACTGCTGTAAGTATAAAGCCATCTAAACACACTGCTACGATCTGTGCCGTCCACAAGAGAGATGACAAAATCGCATCGAATAGGAGAGGCACAATTTCATTGATCGTGTTAAATAAGCTTGGACGTAAGCCGATACGCATACGCGGAACGAATATCACGAGAAACGAAAAGTACATAAAATGACGTCATCACTGCCACATATCTCGAACTCCTAGAAAGCCTCACAGATGTGTGACGCGGCGGTCAGCAGCATCTGGTGAGGACACTAAACGACAACGCACGATCGTCGTTCTCGGCGATTTGGGTAGATGCATAATAAAATGCATATTACTCGTCGGCAAAGTTCAAATAAATTTGGGGGATTTGGTTGCCGCGCCCACCGTGCCCCGGATTCAGGTCCATAGCTCAAATGCTCAAGATGGCCATAAACGGCGTAAAATGTACTGTTGTCGGTTCTGTCAAACAAGTCATCATTAACGAGATTAGGTATCGTAACGTGTATAATAAGTACACTTGACGTCTTCAAAGCGCTGACTGCAATGTGGAAAAAGTTGGCATATTGGCGTAACAGTTGACGCCTATCAAAATATCGTTGCTCTACCTTATATTAGAACACAAATTTGTGGTATATGAAACTGGAAAAACTCATCATTCGACTCGCTATCGAAATCGTTTGGCACACGTGTATACGCACGTCGTCGTTGTCGACCTCGGATTTGTGTTACTGGGTCATTGTAGGACGTATTTTGATCTGTACTATACGTGAATCACCGAATTTACATCGCTGCATTAGTATCTATAGGAAGGGATTTAAGAGGCCAGATCGAGCGTTTCTCTGATGAGTTTGGCGGTCTGGTCTGGAGCGGTGAAGCAATCATCGGCGTATCCACACAATGGGTCTTACGGAAGACGTCGTGTTTGTTAAATCGAATTCAATTTATTGAAACCGGCTATACGACACAACTGACTAAATGATAGGTGCTAAGGTATAACCAACACACGCGCTCTGAGTTGGCGTACGCAATATAGTTGATCTGTGGAAGTTCTGTATTGAAGCATTGTTCTCACATACATTTAATGGAGTTTTGAACTGGATGACACCTTTGTATACGTAAAGAGAGGTATAGACATATGGAAAGATATATTGGTTAGAAAGGAATGCTAGTCTGCCGTGATTGATGGAACAACCTGTACATTCGTCACGCATAGTGATAACTATTATCTACACCTTCATTTCACATAATGACTCTACGATCGACGGTGCAAGCTCTAAGCTTCAAATTATAACAACTGCTTCTCGAATAACGATGACGTGGAAGGCAGATTGGTCTGATAGTGCCTCAAAGAACATCTTCAGCGTAATAATATTATCAGTTGTTATCACATATTAACTTCGATGTTTCTTGAGATGTAGTTCTCACAACGCGGAACAATATAAGAGCTGGATAGAAGAATCGCCACAGGTAAACGATTGTATAGATTGTCACGAAACATGGAACGTTGCAGTTACAAGTATCGTGCATCGTTTTGCTATACTACACGTCTTTGATTGGAAGACTGCACACAATTTTTCGCGCAGCATTGCAAAATATGGTAAGTACCTCTTTGATGTGTTCTGTACAATGGGCTCTTAGTTTTCCTGTTGTCTTACGCTGTTCTCCTTTAGTCATCGATTGTCACCTTCTCGTCTGAAGTTGATCCTTCAACCGGTTTGTTATTTGTGTCTGTGTTGTTTTTACCAGGCAAAGGAATTGTCTATGCACTTCTCGTTATAGCTTTTAAAAAACCTGAAGCTATGACGGTAATAGTAAGTAAAGTGATAAAAAAAAAAAAACAGCACATTGAATAGTTTAGATGTAATCTAGTTATTTCGCTTAGCAAACTTGTTAGTCTGTGGCAAAAGTCAAGATTCCTAGTAATTCTGTACTAACCTCAGATCGTATGTTCCGATTGTGTGATTTGGCAAGTTATAAAGCAAATACGTTTTCATTCCCAGTTGATTAAAGACAAACCTACTTAATCCTACATAAAATCAATTGCGTTCCCTTTTCGGATAGAGAAAATGAATGTTACGAAATCCTGAGTATTTGTCCATCACCGGCATATAGTGCTAATCGTTTCTGAGGCTTGGTTCTGATGGTGGGCACAGATCTAGGTATCTAACTATTGGTCCGTGAGCCTGTAGAGTTCAGGCAAAGTTTACATGGCTACTTGATTTTTATATACACCACTGGTGATTATTAATATTTGCTCTTGAAACAAGTTTTTGTTTTTTCTAGATATATTCAAACATTTCATGGAATATTTTTAGCACAATTCTTTTTTCGATGACACTTGTTAGAGATAATGCAGTCGTTGGCTGGTTACAACAGCAGACTTCATACAACCTTTATAGGTTTTCCCGCTAGCACCACTCCATTACATCGAAGTTAAAGAGGAGTCCTGCACACCGCTACAGCCCATCACTGGTCAGCTGCTCCTGCTAAAAAAACATGTCCCTTCTTTGATAGGAAATAGGTCCTACCATTACAGAAGCATGCTGTGCAACCGCGGTGTAAGGAATCTCCATTTGTTTAACTGCGGCCCATCCCCTCCCTTTTTCTCCTACTAGTTAGTGCCTCAATTATTCCGTTTGGCTGGACAATGAAAATATGCCAATACCACTCTGTGAGAAATTTGACTAGAAGTTGTTTGCACTAAAGCAGGCATGGAGTCAGGGACAGCGTAAATCAGCTCAGCTTGTTTTTATTGTTTTTTCTTTGTGTTTGGAGTTTTACGTCCAGTATTGTCGTTAGGCGTTCCATCAGACAGACAGCCGGCTTCCAGCACAAAATGAAGTGTGCTTATGCCCGGTTCTAAGCCTAGCCTATAATTTGCCCCTTGGGTCAGTAGATAAATACGTTACCCGCTAAGCTACTATGATGATTGTGGTTTTTTTCGTGCTACACAATCAAAATGCGCGCTTTCAACAGTTTTTGTTTCCCGGGTTTTGCAGCTTTGTTGAAAGAGTAGTAGATTTGCTACTCGGGCGTAGATCAGTGTAACCTAACTCACTCAGCGATAACTTACATGTGACGAACAAAATTACATGCTTTACGCTACATAATTTTGATCGTCGTCAGCAAGACCTAATTTGACCGGACCACGCATCGCTCCCTGACTAACGTTCCACTAATCATCTTCTTCCGCTATGTTATTGTACAGGCCGCCGGCAGCGTGTACTTCAAACCTTTCTAGCGCACACATACACGCACTCTTTTTTTTAACTTATTAGTTCTATCAATCTCTCTGTTTTAAGTTTCATTAAGTAAGGTATCCCCGTTAGACATTCCATCAAGCGGCTGACGAAACCTGGATTCGAACTTAGACTACAACGTTCCTTTAAGGTTAGCAAGAAAAAACCCGTTAAGCTATAACGACGACTAATTCTATCAACCTCTTTTACCCACGTCAGCTGAACAGCTTAAAGTTCAGTGGTACTGTTTAACGGCACCGAACTGACGAATGAAGCTCTATGAGTGATATATGAACTAAATAACTAACTACAACGTTAAACAGGTTTATATGCAGATCGGAACACAAGCCAAATATTACGAGAAAGAACGCGGAATCGGAGTTTAATCAGTGCCTGAAGCATATAACGTAACTCTTCCTGGAAAGAGTATAGTCATTTTTGTAGAATTCAGCAGTCTCAAATGGCGTCAGTTAGGATCATCTAGGTCTTAGCTAAGTGCAGACAGCCTACCTATAATTTTGTAATAACTTGTTCCCGATTGTGATGCGCCATAACTAAATACCTGCTAATTATACGGCTCTGGTATGCGACTGGATGTCGGTTCCTTGGCGGATTCTTAGCTCAAACATGCCTAGCGTCCAAGATAAACCTTTGAGTGCTATTTTCAATCCTTTCATAACCTATTTTATTAGTTCTGTTCAACGAAGACATCTTGAATTCAGGCAAAACTTATTCTAGGGATAAGCGGACTTATGATATAACGAGCTCCTAGTTGCAACAACTCTAAGATAACTCTGTGCGTTCGGGAAACATATAAACATTGAGGAAAATTATGTACTCTTACTGTCTATAAGCGACCAAGCAAAGTTTATGAAGTCCGTAAGGATTACATAACAGCAAATTGAAATGATAAGCCGTTTCAACTGTATGAATTAAAGTATTACGTTACCGCGGTAACATCACACTTTCTATCAAAACTTACATCATTGACATCGACTGCATCGGAGAATAAATATAAACAACCCCATCGGGATAAGGTCATACTAAAAATGCATATCGACAATGATCCAAAAAGCTATTGTTTGTCTCTAAACCTCAGTGCCTCAATGTTTGCTGAGCAGCTTTAGGAGAAAAAATCGCAGATATGCATTTCGACAGCGCAGAATACGTATTCCTCTAGACAGTCGCAGTATGCCCTTTTCGTAAGAGTGGATTTATTGTTTTAAAGCATAACGTAAGCTAAACGCATCAACAGGTCTCCCGTGAAATTCTACTCGGAGGTTCTTAATTTTACTATTCATTGTCACACAAAGTCCAATGAAGAGTCACCAGAACAAGAATTGTGACCTTTTTCGAAAAGTATTGCAGGTAGTTTACGCTTTAACACTAATTTTGTTTACCTATGTGTAACCCCACCATGGATTATATTTTTAAGGTATAATATCTGAACATAAACTAACTTTTATCTGTTAAGAAAGAGTTCGAGAAGCTATCTTAAGCATGACCAATTTATAGTTAAATCAGTGATTGACTAGTGTTTGTCAACTAATATATTCTTTAAGTTGCTATACTTATGTGTTATTAATTAACCTCTTTTCAGAAGCCCACAGGCCACTTAGATTGCAGTGCGGAAAGAGTAATCAAAAACTAGTGGTTAGTTACTTAACTTTGTTAAACTTAATTGGATGGTCATCTGACTGCCACGTGTCAATGATCCCCATAGATTTTGCACCGAATAAGTAGCTCTCTCGATATAGGGAAAATTTGAATGGTGCATGTTATTGTTTAGTCTATTCGTTGTTTAACGATAATTACCGATAAGTTGATATTGATACATTTTACCTATTGAAAAAATATATATCGGTAACGCTCATTCATACTACCCATGAAGTTGGTCTATTCAGTAGTGCACTCTTATATTCTTACTTATGTAACTTAGTTTCATGTACAATATTTGCATCAATGTTAGAAAGCTTTATTAGCAAAGTAACTTGAATAAAAAATAAGTAATATATATATATATATATATATATATATAATACGTTGCAACTACTGCTTCTTGGCGTTGAAACTATGTTTCTATGGGTACGTACATGTCCATACTGGCCATGCACATTAGCCGAATACCAAATCTAGCTGTGCACGGATAGCCATGGCAGACTTTTTACTCGGGACCAGGACTACCAGATCACCCGCCCTCGCACTTCAGCTGATTACGATGACCTTCCCGTGTCTTCGTTTGGCAGATCACGGCCATGGCGAACAGAAACACTAGTGCCACCATGTACGTTATACCTTTCATCCT
Source organism: Varroa destructor (assembly GCF_002443255.2). Lineage (NCBI taxonomy): Eukaryota > Metazoa > Arthropoda > Arachnida > Mesostigmata > Varroidae > Varroa > Varroa destructor. The sequence goes on along the minus strand of NW_019211455.1, from coordinate 24,464,256 downwards.
TTCTGTTTGGCACCCGTTCCTGCCTGCTGTTTCCCTGCTTCCCGGTTCCAATGCATTCGTTGTGGGCCTCATAGGAACTGCTGTTCAGGGTCCTGCTCTAATTCTTGTTACGGTTGGCCACCTGCACGGCAACTGCTGGGCTACATCCCACTTGATGTCTACGCCCTACAGACACACGCGGATACAGAACGGAAAACCTTTTCTTACTATTTCTGCTACGGCTAGTACTGCCACCCGTACAACCAATTGTACTTCAATAGATGTGGTGAATCGAGGGACAAGGTAAACACCGTGTGGCCTTGCTTTCCCACCCCCGGTTTCCCTTCGACAATCCAAAAGCACCACCGGTGGCCATCGCCATTGTCGCAACAAATGGGCTAAGGGCAAAAGTATAGTAAGTATATTCAGATTGACCAAATGTACAATTTGTACCAATGTACAACGAAGATGATCAGCAATGATTACCTTCCCTGAGTTCCTTGAATGAGTTCCTTGAAGTTCAATTGCTGCTTTTCCGCCATAATGATATTTAAAGAAATCACCTAATGGAATACTTAATTGCAGTTAACGCAGTACCATAAAATGTCATGAAGTCGCAAATTCAATGATGTACGTAGTATTTACTACACAGCGACCTTATCCTTCGCTGATAGATGTAAAAATTCTACGTAAGAAATCGAAGCAGGATCTAAATACCATGATTACCATTATCGCTTTTAAGGTACGTGATTGAGCATTACGTTTAATAAGTTTCGTTTCTTCAAACTTCATAAAGTTAAGCTTATGACAAACTTCTGTGACTGTTCTTCTTATGTACTCGTGTTTGTACTCTTACTTATAATAATTATACATAAGTACACCTTGACATTAGCTTTTTACAGTACCATATTATAATTTTGTAGGAATAAGCAATATTCTTCATGCAAAAATAATTTTAAGACCTTTTTGACGGTACGCACTTTTATTTAGAAGCCACCACGTGCTGCTTGGTACGATTATGCAGCCACTTCGTTTTTTTTTTTTTGGAGAGGTTAATTCATTGATCTGCACAGATGAAACGGGTCCCAAGGTAAAAATTAAAAAAAACGAAAAAATAAGTTTTACCGTTAATATTCGACAGAATGAAGAATACCCAAACGTCAACTTTCACTGCCGCTAGTTGTAAGTCGCCAACAAATGGGTTCTTAAAACGAGATGTCTGCCAGGATCAGTCTGTATTAGCTGCTAGGTTATTACTGAAATACTTCCGATGCTCTGTCATAGATGCTTATTTCTGGCCATGATCATAAAAAATAATAAGTTGACTGATCATTTAATGTAATATCCAAGCCCCGGCTTATAAAGGGTGTTAAACTAATATGTCTGAAATGTTTTTCGCATGCCGGTGAATTTTATAAGTGGAACGCGGTGACGGCAAAACACAAGTGACCTATATCTATCTTCTAAATGTGATTTACTGCCATAGCTATAATAGTTTAGTTGAAGTTTTCCGTTAATCATCCTGTGAGAGATAGCCATCTCTACATTGAATGCTATTAGGAGATTTATGCTGACTAGTGCGTGCAGTTTTCTGTAGGAGCTCTGTGTTTCCTCAATCGTCATTCAACGTTTCCTGTCTCGTGAAAAAATACTATTTAATTTCGTCATTTATTTAGCAATCGAGCAAGAGCTGACAAATACTAGCTGTCACTCTTCGATAGCGTGTTTATCAGCACTTTGTGCTTACGAATTCGGCAAGATACGGGCATTTCGATGACCTGATCTGGTGTATCGGTACAGGAGCGCTTAGCCTTTGGAGCCGCTGTACAAAGAATTCCGAAAAGGCCTTGTAATCAATTCGTATTATCCGTGTTGGGGCTTGGTAAAACAATTCCAGGCGGCCATCAACGCTAGTTGTCCATTTCGTTAGCTAGGCCTAACTGCCTAGTCATAGTACCGGCCACCAGGCACATGTTAAGCTACACTAATTTACCATAAGACATGCTTAAAACGGCACGTTTGCGAGAAACGCATCAACAGTGCAATAGGAACCTGAAGTACCACACCATTTTACTATTGATGTCAATCACAGGACTGGATTAAAATTGTCAAGTACTTAATCGTAATTGGGTTAGATTTATGGCATATGTATTGGTCTTCTTGTGAATAGAGGAACTAATAAATGAATATCAGACGGCTATATACGCGCAAAGATGACTATTTGTTTACGCTGATTTGTATAGGACATGGTGCGAACGAGTAAGGGTCACGTTAAGCGACGTTACAAGCTGAGCATGTTTTCACTTTAGATTCGAGCAACCTAGGAACTGAGAACTCTCTTGTACAACATCGCTGCCTCCTGTTAAGTGCTCTCGTCATTATTCGAGCAGCATCTGCTCTTCGGAAGATAACGACACACTTCACAATTGAATTCCCACAGTAGAGTTTATAATTATTCCCGATACTAGTATCGATCCTGCTTTTTGTTCGAGTTATTTGGTTGGTTATCTTTATTTACTTACTGCACTTTGTTATATGTCCTTTTAGAGTCTTGGAAACCGCCTTGGTACAGCCCTTATTCCCTGCTTATTTATTTGTTCCCCATCTTTTTATAGCACACTTATATCGTGTGTATAAACATATGGTATGTCGTTGGCTAATCGAAATACTGTATTTCTTTTGTCAAGTAGCCTTTATCACAGCACTAAATATGGTGACCATCAATTATTGAGATTCATTATCTGATCTTGAGCAAATCCTTTTTTCGCTCGGATGCCAGTGGCAATGGCTGCTGTAGCTAATTCATTGCTAGTGGAAACGGTAGTATCAGTAGTTGCGGCGACAGCGTCGGAGTCGCCATTGTAATAGCCACCTTGCTCATGCTTTTTGTAATGGAGGGTAGTGGTTCGTCAGGAATGCACTGACTGTTTGATCAGCCAGCCCCTCCGTCTTATTGTTCATTACTCGTCTCTTCCATCCAATTTCTTGCCACTGCTATACTCCGCTTGTCGTAACTCGTTGTGTCCGGTTTCCTCTTTTTCCCTTTATTCTACTTCTTTTTCTCGCTGGGCTAAATTATATGCCGCAAAATATAAGAGAAAGGAGATACGATAAAGTAGAACGCCGCTGCCATTAACGCCGCCATCATCGTCGTCTACATGACCCCATAGAATACACATGAAGCAACAAACGGGACCACGCCGTAGACAGCAGCGCGAACAAATGCCAGCGAGCCTTCGACAAGAAGCGGCCACTTGAAGGCCGAAAGCCAGGCTAGTGGTAGTCGAAACGAACAGACGAGATGAGACGAACCAAGCTGACAGAGTTAGCCCATGCTAAATGGCCTAGTTACCGCCTAGCGGTAGGACACTTGGCGCGGCCAATTTTAACTAGCCGGTCAATAAAAGTTTCCTTCCTCCCAACTAGTGCCAACGCAAATAATTTTTGTACCCTGTGACGCCCGCTCTGGACTAGCAGCATCAGAAACATTACGACGGCAACAGCTGATTTGGCTGGATTTGCTTGTCTGTCTATTTGCGTGCCTGTCTCAGTTCATCCAGAGGCGGAGATTATTATATGTTTCGATTCGTCGTCAAATCTCCTGCAATTTTCCACCTTCGACTGTTGGAACGAGTGGGTCCTTATTGTAGTATCGCTTTTTTTGTTAGGTAGCTTGCCACATAGACGCCCAAACCCCTATCTCCTAACCCCGCTCGATTTTTCGATTTTTTCAGCGTTTCGGCAAAAGCTGGTTAAGAAACTACGGCTTTCGATAAAGGGTCATACAGAGGACAAACGTTAGAGATTGTTTCCCTTTTAAAACGAAAATAAAGATTGCTACTCTCGTATGTGTTTGTAATGTACCCATTATTAAGGTTATGTATTCACGAGAGTTTGTAAAGAGGATTTATTCAAATTTTGTTTTATCTTGATACAGTTCTAGGTAGTTTCGATGAAGGCTATTAAGCAACCACTATTAGAGATAAACTACGATATACATATATTTTTTAAGAATTCCAAAAGTTTAACGGGTCCTTACCTTTCAAACCGAAATAATTATAACACTTAGTTGCTTAAATCGCAAATCTGATAGCTCTGTCAAACCGCATCTCTAAAAATCAAGAACCTAGGTGAACACGATATGCACACGTTACGATGTTAAGGTGGCCCGGAAGTCTACGTTACTTTGCAGATGCATCTGACGGTTTGGCCTGGAAGTGAACGACGTCGAATGTAAGCTCCTTTCAGCACGCATTTGAGGGCCAAGAGAAAAGCAGACGAATGCCTCTCGTAACGCCTCTGATGCTTTGAAGACTACGCTAACGTTTTCATCTTCTAAATTTCTTAAGCTGAATACTCATGTGGGACTCCCGAATCCCCGTTTTTTTTAACACTCATTTACACCTTATAATGAGCGATGCGGCAGATTCTTCTGATTCTTTATATTTAAAAAAAGGTAGTATTCGATTTGTGATAGTAGGCGGCTTGTGGTTACGCGGCTGCACTTTCTCGGTATCATCCGTTCAACCTTCGTATTGTATTCGAACTCCCGCAAGGCAAATTTCGTCGTTGCTATTGCGCTTTGCGTGCCGTTGCCAGGTCTTAAGCGGTCTGCGCGCAATTTTGGCTGAGCTCTTCCTCACCCTGCTTTATGGCGTTCCCGCAGCCAAAGGGCGCTTGGAACAGCACACCTCGATGGCCAAAAAGAAATTCGAACGACGTTCTGTCGAAGTTCCCGATTGTGGGCGTGTCAAGTGAAACCGCTATCCAAACAGCGTAGCTTATGGAGCGAGCTACCTTTTCGTTCTAGAGACCACAGCCTTTAGGCGGTTATTGCGATGACATGCTAGACTAGCTCGTTGCACGGTCTTGATGTGTCCGATGTGATTCTACCTCCGGCAGTCTACAAGCCGTTGGCATATGATGCAGGTTGCGTTGTCGTTAGCGGAATTCTTCCTGTAAACAGCATTGAAGCCATACTCCTGTAAGGTCAGAGCCTACTATGTTGAGTATTTATTCGCTTTTCTCTTTAGGTCTTCATTGCGATTCTGTCAGTAAGAGTCTTGAAGTGCTGTCGGTAATAAGCTTGAAGTGCTCAAAAAGTTAGCATTTAGTTTTGACGTTCGTCAAACAGTGGCTAGCGTAGGCGACGACTGGTTCATGTCCCTTTTCTACGTCGGCCGCATTGCCCTTAGTCCGGTCCCGCTGACGTCTGTTTGTAATTTCGTTCCCAAATCTTGCCGAAGAGGCGCAAAATGAGCTCCTCAATGATCTCCGAGTGCAACAGCTGGTAGGTCCGGTCGTCACAGACAAAATGCTTCACGTTGGCTGCGGCATAGGCCAAGCTTCTAATGCGGGTAAAATCCCATATAAAGCGGGTAAAATCCCGTATGCAGCGGGCAAAATCCCGTATGAAACGATAATAGGAGGTTAGACCCAAAAGAGTCTTTTCTTTTTTTTTAAATATCCACTACTCGAATTTTTTCGGGATCCAGCGAAGGCACTTAAGATCTGGCCTAAATACATAGCCTTCTGGATTGCTGAAGTGCGCTTCTTTGCTTTTAACCACAGTATTTTTTTCAGGTGGGTTATGTGGAGGTCGAAATAGATGATGAATAAACAGAGATCGTCGAGCTAAACGAGAGCTATTTGAATCCCACGATTTTTTCATCAACCTTTGAAACGTCGCGTGTGCATTCGTGAAACCAAATGGCACCCGTTTGAATTCTCCCTCACGTCCGGGTGGATGCTAACCTGCGAATATCCGCTGATCGGGTTTAGGATGCTAGGGAGCGCAGACGAGGGTATTGACAACATTATCGATGCAAGACAACATGTGCACGTCTCGCTTCGTGTGCAGTTCAGCCTGCAGTAGTTCACGCATAAACGTACCCTCTCGTCTTCGACTGAAGAGGATCATAGACTGGATGAGGGTTCGCTAATGCCGTCGCACAGCATAATTTGCACCTCATCTGCTATGACCTGCCTTTCTGCGGGTACAATTCGCCGCGGCTGGGAGTAAATCGAAGTAAACTGCTGGTCGGGATCGTGTGCTAATCAAGACTAGTATGGGTAAGCATGCCGTTGGACGTGACCATCCTCAGAACCGTCAGCTGGACACGTTGGGCATCATGCATGTATACAAGTTCGCTGCGGGCCTCGCAGTGTTCGGCGAGTATAATTTATTCACCAACTGTGAAGGGTCTGCATTCACGTCTACTCGAGTATTGCGCAAGGGAGTTTAACCTCGAATACAGCTGAGTCATCGGTGGCCCCGTTTACGCAACTTAAGCTTCGGCGGAAACAAACTTCGGGTATGAATTCTTGAAATTACTTTGCTCTTCGCAGTTGAAGCATATGTGGCCAATCACTGGACCTTCATCAGGCTGTCCTGCCATGCCATGCCGTGCTCGTTAGGAGTCGCTAATTCAAACCGGCTCGTATCCAACGTTTTCGAGCTCCGATTCTTACAAGATAGTCGCGCAAGCCCCTCAATTTTTGCCGAGGCAGCCCCGGTGAGGTTATTGAAATTATCACTTATGCATTTATGACGCCCCTTATATGACAATATAAAAACCTTTTTCTTAACGCTTTTCCCCTACATAGTACTCAGACGAGTCGGGAAACACTTCTTCCAGGGTTTCTAGCAGCTTCGCCTTCAACCAAACTATTAAGGTCGCTTCCAAGAGTGCCTGTCCTATAACCGTTTCAAACCACAGCCCTGCCGACTTTGGCAGCAATCCGAAAACTATTCTCGGGGTGTTTGGGGAAAGGCCAACCCAGGGGTATAGGTAATGGACTCGAACTTAATGGCAGCAGATTGGGTTGGGGACCAACAATGGAGCAGCCTTTATGATGTCTGCGATCAGCCACGACGAAAGCCTCAGGCGTCGGGCCTGCTTCTGATGCGCCCTCGTCGCCTGCGTCCAGGCGCCTTCAACAAGCTGGTCGACGCTCTAACCTCGTCCTTAGTCGCGCATTTGTCGTCCATCTGGATTAGCTTGTAATCCAAGATTGGACCCGCTGTCACTGCCATAAAAGTGCTGCAAATGACAAAGCCGCTACTAATGAACTGCGACTTACCATCATACCTCAAGTACCTCTTATATATATTTGTGCCGCATTTATTTAGGAACAATTATATCATAAATGTTCGCGACGCGCATCTTTACACTACGTATATATATACATATATGTATATACACCTTTTGTAGGAGATGTGAAGATGCGGCGCCCGTTAATCGGCTTCTGAAACATGTTAGTGCAGTTATGCGTCAGCGTCAACGGCAGCAAGCTCTTGAGCTGCAGGCTCTTGAATCTAGGCAGAGCGATGAAAGTATCCCGTCTGATGGCGCGGCCGAAAGCATACGAAATAAACCAATATAAAACTATATGAGTATATTTACTCAGAATAGCATCAACATATAGGGGCCGTTTAGACCTTAGTTTTAAGAAGCTACAGTGAACAAGCTAGCGTTATGACGGCATGATGTTACCTTTACTAAACAACGTCCAACATGGACACTGGCTGAAAAGTGTGTTTTACCTACAGTACGGCCTTCTATATTTATCTAGGTAAGCTGGTGGTTGTTTCTGAAATTTATCGGCAGTGCTCATCACTGAATAGTGGTAGACGTGCTTACTGTTAGGCCTTAAAATAACTGAAAAACAATGATTTCGACCAAGGTTTTTAGCCTTGTTGTCCTCAGAAAACGTTTTCGACTTTTACGGCATAAGACCTCAAGTATTCATGAGCAATTCAAGTGACTGTAGATCTAGATACAACAAATTTAGCCACCAAGACACGCATCGAGAAACCAGGATCGTCATAAATGCACACTTGCATTTCTCAAATTATCTGTAATACCGTTCAAGGGACTTTCGTATCATGCTTCTTTTCCATTCTGGTGTACACGAACCTCTACCGTGAAGGCGGTAAACAATCGGTAGTTTTCACTGACACTTCAAAAACGAATGTTCTGTTTTATGCTATAGTTGCCGATGGCATTCTGTTTCACGTAGCCGCCAAAGGTATTCATGAGGTGTAGCCGCACACGGTGACTTTTATCATATGTAATTGGCCTTAGGTTTTTGGGAAATCTTCCCATTGCAACGGTAGTCTGGCAAGAAACGAGCAAGTCATTTTACTTCTTTGTACTTACATCAGCGAATGTTCGACTTAATGCAAAAACATGAAGCTGACCCGAATGGTACCACCATTAAGAACAATAAAATCTAATCTCTGATTCGTATGCGTCTGAATACCTGATTGTTTTCAGTTTCGTTACGTCCTAATGCGTAGCAAATAAAACTGCCCGTATTGCTCCAGGTAACCCCATTAGCCCTCACGTGAATTTTCGTAATGTTTACATTGCAAACACGATAATTTTGGTTCGTAAAAAACGTACCGATTTCAAGTCATCTTTCAAGTTAAAGATAGCCCGTATAGGTACATATTTAAGCTGTTAATTACACAAATCTTCTACCCTGACCGATTTTCACAGATATGTCAACATATTTAGATGAATGGTTGTGCTGTATTGTCCAATTGATTATCTATTCATAGATGAGCATAAACGATTATCTATGTACGCCCGATAGAGGAATCCGTGTAATCAAGGAGGCTTCCTATATTTAACACCGGTGTGTCATATCCGAAAAGCGGGTCGTCTGCAAGATTGATTTTATTTACGACATAAACGGACTAGTACGGCAGTAGTCGCTATCGGGAAAGACGTGTAGTCTTTTACGCACTATAAGGCAGTGTAAATAATTAACCGAGGCTAGGATGCCTGCCATGCAGAACGCCTTAGGCAATTCATCGATACACGAAGTATCACGCAAGATCGCGTGAACAGAGTTGTGCTTCAAACCAGATCTGAGTGATATACTATATTCTAATAAAATTGATTGTAAGAGGAAGTTTTTATTACGAACCGTACCTAGGACTGTATAGGTAACAACACCCACTGTGTTCATTCATACGCTGTGTAGCACGTTTAAAAATAGCCCATAACACAGATCGTACTTGTAGAGGGAACGAGTAGTCTTGTTGCATCGGACGTTCCTATAGCTGCCAGCCGTATCGGCGTTATTATTATAAACAAACCTGCTGATTTAGTTAAGTATTAGTTGACTTTGTTGCTTAACGAATACTATGTAAACAGCTCGCTGGATTTCCACCACCGTTTATTTCGTCATTGTAGTAACAGTAATCGATTGGAAAAAACTTTCCTCACTCACACCGATATGCATCACATTAAGGTGGAAGCTTGATCGTCGAAGCCCCCGTTTCAGCATGATACCCCATCTCAGTTCACTATTGCTATGTACGTACACGGTCGGATCGTTATTGACCGGACGTGTCTCACTCTCCAGTGTTCTAAACGGTGCCGCAATCTCTTCAACCCGTATTCGCTTGATCAGACGCCATCAGCTTGTTTTATACGTTTTGCTTGCGTCAACGATGGTGCCAAGTGGAAATCCTCGGCAGCTGAAAGCTTTTTGGGTCTGCCGTGTTGATCAAATCTTGTCGTCATTCGCCTTTTATGTGAGGGACACCTAGAAAGTATGCACTTAGTTAAGATGCGCCGTAGACTTACTCGACGGCTACTGGATGGATCCAAAAAGCTTCCGCGCAAATCGTCTAACAGCTGGATCAACCATCTTTCACTTGAGAATTTCCTTCTGCAGCTGAGTAAACTGGGATCCCGACCGGAGGACTGGGGAGAAAGACAGTTTTGATATTTTTGCTTACATATAGCGAGAGGTTAAGTCATTTTAAACGCATAGAAATTGCTTCCAGTTTACGGCCCATGTGCTCACGCCTTTTCACTATCTGGCTGGCCAGGCTACAGCTCGACTGACCCCCTACGCGACTACTAACACAATAGTTCTGGCTTATGTGCTGTCCAACCAAGCGCTATAACCATCCTCAAAATAGACCGTTTTCTTTCATTGCCATGTTGGAACATAATGGCAAAAACTGGACACAAGCAATTAAATAAAGTACTTAACTGTGGTCTTTTTTCTTGGAAGTATTCTTTCCACGTTTTCCTTGTTTGTACAATGCACAGTAATTAACGCGTTTCGATCTACGCTTATAGTATACGCTACAGCGTACCAAACAGTTAAAAAAAAATAATAAACATAGATTCATGAAAACTGAAAGTTTATTAATTATGAGAAAAAAAAAAAAGACTTCGCGGAATTACTTCGAGTCATCACTACTTATCGATGCTATTTCGGAACGGTAGGCACACCACTTCTTATTTTCGATGAATAATTTTAACGTGTATCTGCGCAAGGTGACAGCTTCGTCATTATGTCGGCTGCAGGGAATTGAATATAGGAGAATTGCTTCTTCTGTGGTATGATAACGCGCACATATTAGTTTTAGCTCACTTGAAGTTTTTTTCAAACGAGAAAAACTTTTAATGCGATGTGTCTGACCAAACGTAGGCTTCAACAGAACCTACTTTCAAAAGTTCTGCGTAGTGTTTTAGTTCTCCGATAACTTCCATGTTATCTTTAGACCAGCGTACGACGACCAAAAGAATTGACCACATTATCTATAATTAAGTATAGATAATGTATTTGTTTGCGCATGTTTGGCGTATTATGATAGAAACTAGCGAACTTATGTGTTGTTGATCGCTTAACTGTTCTAAAGGCCAGCTTCGTCTCCATTTATCGACAACATTTAATTAGGAAGTTGTATATAAAATTGCAACACTATAAACCGGCACTAGATCAAACGGCAAAGCTCAATTATTCAGCTGATAGCTAGGCATGAGTGGGGATTCGGTTTTCCTAGCCATATCAGTGTTCTCGGCATTTAGCAAAATACTCCGTAGAAATCCGAAAAATATCAGCTTGAAGTATAAGTATTATAAAAAATTAATAAAGGTATTAACATGTTTACTGTTCTACCAACTCTCAATGGCTATCGTAGGTATAATGGGCACTGCACTGCAGTGTTTACGCGTGACAATTCTACAACGGGTTATTTTTCCACGCGTTTGGCCATTTAACTAGAGTAACATGACGTGATCGACGTACTACTCAAATATTTTTCCGTTCATATCGGATTCATGTAACGGTCATTACCGAAACGTGGTTCGGGTCATGAGACCAAACGGTACAATCTGTGATGCGAAACGGATACAGCCAACGGTCGCTAAGTGTTGTCGTTTAGAGAACCCAAGAGCAAAGCAGGGGGGAGACAATGGGGTATGTACGATGGTCGATAACTATTCGCTTTGTGCAATGTAAGAACTATTGTCGACCTTAGCGATCGACCTCTGTATAGTTAATTTCATCTAAACGTAAGTCTGTAGTGTAGGAACGAAGTCCACGCGAAATGCTAGACAGCATTATTATCGTTGAACTTATATCCTATCAGCATTACCGTTATGAGCCACCGATTTGTAATCATTGCCGTCATCATCGTCGCTGCTGCCATTTCCAAATGATTTCATTGGCAGTACAGTAATAAAGAATTATAAACGAGTTACGTATTTACGTCGATAACGTGTGTTAACGATATTTACGTAAAATGGGTTATTGCGTGAGTGACGCTACTTACGGTGCTCCATAATACAAAATGAATAATTAGCCACTATTTTTTTGCCAAAGCTCAATTAGGGCCGATTCATCGACACATGCGTATTGCGCATATGGCAAATTGGGTGAAGCTGATTCCGTTTTTTTAGCATTTGATTTGAGCCTGTTAGCTAACAAATCATATAATGGTATAAAACATTATCTTATTGCCTGCTCACTGCTTTTTTGGTGCAAACTGTTTGTATGATATTAACCGGTGCCTGCGCTAGATAATTCTTATGTGCAGAAATGACTTAAGCTGTACTTTTCGATAGAAACCTGTGTCCTAGTAATAATAAATTTTCTAAACACACAGAACTAGTTTTTTGCTAAAACTAACGGTCACTTGGACTCATCTAAAAAAAGGCGTACTAGTCACTGAATATATAGGTAATATCGCTGCCATACATAAAATGCATCACAATTAATATTATCGTAGTGATTACGTAATTTCCAAATATTTTGTGGATCTTTGGCGCGTCTAATTCAAATATGTTCCTTTTCCTTGGACATCGTACTGCTGTGGCGCGTTTATTTGTACACAAATGCCTCGGGTACACAAAATCGTCATGCAACAATTGCACAACTGATAAGTTTCTCGTACGTCGGTATCCTTCTAGGGCATCCATACAGCATGAACGAAAAATGAAGTGTTTCTGCTTAGCCTAACAACGACAACCAATACCTTATCTCACGCGCAGCTGGAAATAGCGATTGTGAACGCAGTCGAACCAATTTATTTTCGGATATCCATCTGCTTCGGCTGGTTGCCTCCGGTACCCTTCATTCCTTGACACCGCCATCCGCTTCTTCCCTTGGCTTGACAGCCTGGGGTTATTCTTCAAGTATAGACATCCTACCTTTTTTTGTTCCTAGTTAATTACGATGTAAGACGCTATAATTACAACACATAGCACGCAACTGTATACAACCGTACAAATACTAGTTCGCTTTTATCATCAACACATAGATGACATATACATACGAATCGACAAAAGTCGTCATATAAATGACCATACGTGTAATACACGCGCGAAGACAAGAAGAAACGCAGGGTGTTCTGTTATGACAACTGGCTAAATGTCCCCGGCAGCAGCCACAACGCTTTCTACTAACGGTTGTATTATATTGGGCAGCGTACGGTGGAGCACGATTACCTCTTTCTGAATCTCAGTTTTTCGAGCCGTCTCGTAGAAATCGGTGTTTGTCGGGGTCTATACACCTGCTAGAACCAGTCTTGGATTGTAACGTCGTACGCGGTGACGACGTCGCGTAATCATCATAGCAGTACGGTAAGCAAACAACATGATCTATACTATTTACAAACGTAAAAACAATTATTCAGGTAACAGTATGGGTACAGTTAACGTGCGGCGAAAACAGCTGCTTTGATAGCCTTGGGAATGACTTCGAATGTTGCTTCACTGTGGCCAGCGGTAGGCCCATAGTCCCAACTACTCTGTACGAGTGAATCTAATGAATACGCACTTATATAAGCAATATTACGTAGAGGCGATTATTAGTTCGGCCTATTAGGCCACCAACAATTGATTTCAACGATCTTAGCAGCGTCCGGTTCCATTGTAATCTACTGCATTGCAAATGTTTAGCGAAGCTATCGGACCTAAACAACCTAGGTATTTATTGAGATAGATGAAATTCTTTAGTCAGGTTATTTAGTCTACGTGCTACGAAACGTCATCCTATGATAAAAGTTTGTGAAACAAAAATAACGAAAAATAGATAAAGACCCAAATGAAGAACGTGGTAGAAAGAATGTAGAGAAAGAAATTAGTGCAAAATGCAAAGCGTATAACTTCTTATAACGATTTGAGGTCGAGTTAACTACAAAAACAGAAATTTCCTGGCCGGATGATGATATACTTTTGTAGTATTTTGTTTAAACGAACAGATATTTAATGTTTCTTATTCATGAATAATCCGTAATAGTTCAAATACAGTCATATTCTAGCAAGCACCTAAATAAACAGAAAACTAATTTCTGTGCATTGCCATATTGCGTATTGGGCATTGTGCATGCAGTAAGATAAGTTCTACGGTAGTTTCATCTTTGCCAATGAGCAATTCGCTACGCGCCATATTCAAGTGAAAGAATACAACCCTATATTATCTGTATATACTTATCTTACTATATACCTTATAACACGAAAATGTACCCTGCAAGCAATTGGAACATCTTTTTCTTTATTGATCAAGTACAAAGACCATCACAAACATATGTATGATTTTTTAAACGTATATGTGTATGTACACTGATGGCCTAGCCACGATATAATTTTCTGCAATTTTTCAGTTTGGCATGAAGGTTGATTAACTATCCATAGGAACTGAAAGGTCGCAGCGGCGGATTACGAAAAATGAGGATCTGGGATCTGAATCTCATTATTTTAATTGGAAATCGGCAAAAATCACTATAATGCCATAGATTGGGACGTATTCTTAAAGGATCGAAACCGCCGGTCGAAGGCACCGTATTGGCGTAGACAACGCTGTTTCAAGCTAGTTCAACTCTCATCATCACTAGCTACACGATAGCTTTTTTTTTTTTTTTTTTTCTATATATATAATGTCGTTTTCGTAAACACAGGCCTAACAATGACAATACTGCTGCAATGTTTAGATCAAAGTTGCTTTCGATCTTGACTGAAGGCTGGTTTCTACATAAAGGTGCTCTTCCGTCGGCCCGGATCTGCAGTATCTTGAAACGCTTACACTGTCAATGTGAAACTCTCACTGATGGAGCCAACCGAAATGAGGAAAGTTTAGCTACGAAAACTAGTAATAATGGTTGGAATTATTCGAAAGGGCGCTGTTTACGTTAGCAGTATAGCGTGAGAGTAATTTGGTGCTTTGTCATTTCCGGACTCCAAAGAGAGAATACTATATCATCTTAGACGTTTTTAGTTTAGGTTTTTCTAGCAGAAAGACAACTGCTTTTTATGATGTGGACTTATTCGGCGTCACGTGCAGGTAACGTAGACAGATTTGGAGTACAGGATTAAACTATGGTTGCGCTAAATGAGAAGGGCGTCTTGCCGCATATCATTGCAAATGAATAAACCGTCTGCCTGCTGTTGATATCGTCCGTCAGACTCATAGTGGAAAATTTTTTAATTTCTATCATTATAAGTGCGGAGAACGAGCTCGTAAAACCGGAACTACATATCGGCGAGCTCACTCAAGAGGTCAGAATGCAGTAGTCTTTATTAAATTTAGAGTTTTCATGTTATATATGATATTTGAATAGATACCGCGCTTTTTTTGTAAATGGTCGTCTGCTTTGTTTTACAACTCGTAGCCATAATTATATCATCAAGCTTTTCTAATCAGCGGCACAGCTACTTATCATAAGAAAATGTTACCTGAATAAGATTATAGTATAAAAATTGTTGCTTTTGTTAGAGAAAATTAGAAGTGTGTCCACAGTTACGAAGCATTATTATTATTGCACTGTTTCCTTACCCTAACGATATTGGTGCATGTAATCATTTTTTTAATTATAGTTTACTCAAGAAAATTATGTTATTGTCATCACATTTTCGCGTCAGGCATAAAGTAACAACTTTCCGTTTATAGACGAAATCTAATTTGAGTAAAACAAACAATTTCTTTTAGGTATTGCTATATTATGTTCTCTAATGTGGTTTGAAGTGCGCACTTCGCAGTGGTGTGTAGTCCGGAAAGATAAGTCTACTCAGACTCTGAAATTAATAAACAGGAAGCCCCGACAAAAGCAATACCTCGTACGATGACTGAACTCGTTTTAGTGCGTATGTGTCAATAGTAGCTATTGATTACTTATATTATCTATTGTGAAGATTTATATTAACGTTCTTAATAGTCGCAGTAAGTGATCCTGGAGCATAAGATCATAACAAAACATTATGTTAATGTTACGATCGGTCAGAATCGTCTCTTAGACGCGTACATCCATCTGGAGTACACTAGAATTTTTATTTAGCCGTTACTGCATTTGTTTCCTGCCGGGTAAGAACCAAGAATTAAGAGCAATGCAACCGTGAATACAAATACCAAGACCTAGGTGCCAATAGACAAATACTGTCTACACCGAACACCGAGGTTAACAGGCTGGTAGCAAGAAGGTTAGCCAAAAAATGGGGCTAGTTTTATCTGATATCTCTTTCAGAAACAATCGGCCGATCCTATACTTCGATTTGATTCGTAGAGAATTTAACGCATTTCCATCCGATTTGTTTATTATATATACCTATGTGTGGGTTAGGAAGAAATCTCGCGACCCTTTGAGCACCCAAAGGAAAGCTTTATGCTTCTGGTTTGAAATTTGTATTGCTGCTATCTAAATACAACGCGATTTTTCACGGCGTTTGTTTCCAACGATTCATACTATCCGATCAGCCTAGAGGGTTGAAAACGGAAAACTCTTTTAGCGAAATTTCCACTTCTAAGTATGATATGTGTGTGTCATTAATCTGCCCAATGGTATGACTTAAACAAGCTCTATTTCAGCAGCACATCGTTCATATAGATATATATTGAAAAGTGCGTTCATCTGAAAATTTAACTGGGAAGATTATCTCGAGTGGACTTGATGGCATAGGAAGAGATCTCGACATTGGAATACCCTAGAACCATGCGGACACAGTCCGAGTTCGCATTGCCTCTAGATCTGGAACAGCTCCGGCACGTTCAAAAAGAATATGTGCTCAAAAGTAGATCATTAATGTCAATGTCTGCCAGCGACTATTCGCTATCTAACTATCAACATCACACACGGAATATGAACGATGCTTGAACATCTCAGTGTTTCGGGACAAGTTATCCAGGTAGTACTGCACAAAACCCATCGCCTTCACCAAGTCAGCTTTGGTCCGCGACTCAATAGATATTAATGTCTCTTTTATTATACCCCTAATAACCATGAATGCTGCTAGCCATGATAGGGAAACAACTGTGGCCGCGTAAGCAAAGCTGTGCGATTCTCTGTATAATGACGGATCGCCTCACTGGTTTCAAGATGAAAAAGGCCGTTATCAACTTCGAAGAGCACCCGTTAAATGTGCTGCTTTGCGTGCAGCCGTGTCGTAGGGCGCGTACCTAAGTTATTAAAATAAGCGGTCGGCTTTAAATCATTTACATGGACGTCCATAAAGCCAGAGCGAATGAGGGCAAAGACCTTCTCCAGGATGATAGCCAAAACAATTTGACACTATGTTTCAGAAGCCTGTGTAGTGTTAGGACCGTCTGTCCAGATATTTTCGCTTTGGGCTAATACGAATCCAGGCCATGGGTAATCGACCTGTTTTGACCGCGCACAGAACAACGCCGTTGTTAAGCTTCTTCTTTACTTGTTCTCTTTTGTTTTGCGTAATGTTGCTACATTTTACCAGCGTATAAGGAGGCCAACATGAGTTCTGAGCTACAAGCAACCAAGGTTTAAGCTTTGTCCTATAAAGACTTCATAAGCTTGGTGACCGCAATCTATTCTAGGTAAAAGCCACGGCAAAATAAGTGTTTAACACTTCAGTCGGCGTATGGACAACCGTTGCAACGATGTAAACTCGACGCGACAATGGGAACATTTAAGAGAACGGTTTGTTTTTATTTTTCTAAAAAGATAGGTAATATATATACGGAACAACACATAACCTTGATGCACCGCTACATGGGTTTAGAAGGCGTAGTAAAAGGAAAACAAAAACGGTAATCTTATTTTTCTGAACAATTGTATTGGTTTAATGATACATAGCCCTGTAAGATTTGACACATTTCTCGCTAATCTTGTTAGTTGAATTTAGTGTGTATTCTTTCTTTTTCAAGAGTACCTAAAAACGGGCTTAATTTCGCTGAAATCTTTCGAACTCAGAACAAAGGCTACAAAGTTCATAGGTGTGACACGAAAGAGGTCATACCAGCGAAGTTCTAGCTCAGACGACTCATGGTGTAATAGAATAAGCAAAGGGAAATTATTACTAATTTAAAATAAATACAGTTAATATACTCTCGTTAATTAGCATCTCAGTTCTATAACGATGATAGGTTCGTTACGAACCAAAGTGAGAGTTCAATGAATCTGCACGTCCAGGTTAAGTCTCGCAGCTATGTCTAGGATTATGACTAAGATTATGGCTAAGATTATGTTTAGATTTCTAATGTATTCCGTCACTAGGATTAGACAATTGCTTAAGTATCTTAGCCGGGTATCACAAGGTACGACATAAGAATAGAGATTATCGTATTACTCTCGGAACACTGGCTGCAAATTTGGTAGCATTCTGTAACCTTCTGTGACCCTTCAAGGTGACTGATAATATGTGAAGAAAGGTCTACGGTTGCAGGATTTATCCTATAACAGCATTTGCATTCAAGTACTGAAAGGCTTGCACTATTAAACAAGGTTGTCAATTTTTGTTCTTCAAGCCCATTCTACCCGGCAACAGGTTGCGAAATCGTAAGGCTAGGTCAGTGCTCTTGGCACTAATCCATCAGCCATTTTATCCTAAACAATCGTCTTTTGTTAATTTTGAATTATGTTTTATGTACTAGTTCTGGTCGATTCAGATAATGCATTACAAGCATGATATTGATGGAGTCCTATTTGGGTTTCAACTACAGGTTGAGAGAAGATCCTCCAGTTTTGTAAAAATTATCGCACTCAGCAAGGCTTAAATGGAGATAGCTCGCTAATTGTCTAATATTTAAGTTTGCATGAGCAGTTTATTGCAGCCAAACGCAAAAGCACACACATTATCTATATAATAGAACGGCCACGCCCATACGATTTTAAACGGTATAATTTGACCTCTAGATGAACAGAGTTGCCGATCGAGAATTCGTGAAGCAAAGAGAAAAGGTACAAATTTTTTTTTTTTCGAGCCTGCGTCTCAAACTCTGCAAGAATATCTATTACTTAATGTCGTGTTTTTCATGTCTTAAGAAATTTCCTAAATCATCAGTTTCAAATAAATGCCACAGCACGATAACGGAAAACCTGGAAAAGTGAGCTTGATACGTAATTTGCTATTTCTGCAGTATCTGAAAATTGTGGAAAAGTTTGAATGTTTTTTTTCCAAGTCTGTGTTAATAGCACCTTGATAATAATGTTGCTGCCTATGTACAAATATTCATAAGATGCATAGCGATCTACCGGTTCAGTTTTAGCTAGGATTACTACTGACCGTTGTGTGAACCACACTTATGATGATATCGTGACTAAGGATGTCTTTCGAACAATGATGCACCTGGTGACTGAAAAAAATACACTTAAAGTACACTTCGTACTTATCCATATTGAGAAAGGGCATATTGCAGCAGAATAAAACTAGTGTATATCAGTGGGGATGATTATTAAAGGTCGATGGATCGGGGTACGTACTTCAACAGCTATTGTTAGATATATCGAGGAACAATCTAATAACCAAGGATGTGGTAGCGATCATATAGAGCTTGATTTACCAGCATGGCATTATATTCGCCAATTGGTTAGAAATGCACTTCAAGACCATATGATTACATTACCGAACTACAGTGTAGCCATAAATCAGTCTTCACACAGAGTGTTCAATAATAGTATAATGATTTGCATTGGCCATAGAGGATAGGTGGTGTGTCGTATATTGTTGTCGTTGAAGATCTACCTAGTGCTTCCCGTGACAAATGGCCAAATCTGGTTGGTGACATATCGTTCAAACGCTGGCACTAGTTATTCCGTAGAGACAAGTTCGGCAAGCAGCCCCTCCCACACACAGAAGCGTGGGAGCGGAAAGCACAGGCGCAATAAAAGAGCAAGGAAAAAGGAGCCAACGAGAGGGTGTGCAGTCCGAATGAGGGCAAGTACAGAGAAAAATGGTAAAATGTCAGCACAATGCGGGCATGCTGCGGAATATCTGCTTTCGGCAGGTCGTCGTTTTAAGTGGTCCGTGGAGTTCTTCTTCATTGTGCTAGTGACGTGTGAGTTTCAAGCATTTGCTCACTCCTATTTTATACTCGCTGTTGTTGAAAACAGTGTATATACTCCGGATATAAACAGCCTCGATATATGTTAGCAAGCCCTAATGAATGCGAACATACATGTAATTGCATCATATAGTAACCTGCCCGTAAATAGCTTTCTACTTGACGCTTAGCCGTTTTTTGTCTTCTATTTTGATAATCACCTTTCATTAACCCACTCAACGCAAAATACCAGATCGTATCAGTTGATTTTATCCGTAGCCCTTCCGTCTCAAGCAGCTATTGTATGCAGTTCCAGGAAAGATTTCGCTCTACCATTACGACCCTTGCAATGTCTGTTATCTAAGTTGTCCATATAATTAAGCATAAAACAATTGTAATTCAAATGGAAATGTCTATGGGCAACATAACAAAGATTATTTATGAAATCAGATGAAAACATGTTCCCAGTCGGTCGTCGCAAGCATTTGTCTTTCTAACAGTACGGTTAAACTGTCTCGCAAGCACCTTTAATCCATAAATTGTTTTCAAATGGGTATATCTGAATAATTCTCGAAAGCGTTGCTAGCAATATCTTCAATCTGTACCTCTATAATAATGGCGTGTTTGCTTACATGGACTTTACGTCAGACCAATTTTTGGTTACATGTTATCCGAGGGGTTATATAGTCCTCGAGGTAAATTGAAAATACCTGACTATATAATATGACTAACTTGGTAGCCAACGTTGGCTTTCTTAACTTATAGAGAATAAAGTTAAAGATTAACACAAATGTTTGCCATTTACACTACTGCTGTGATCAGCATAGTATTACATAGGAAATGCGAAGTGAGACTTGAGTTTTACATCTGGTATTGCTGTTTAGCATTGCTCAAGACGACTGACTCCTCGCATAAAACAAAGTATGTCTGTGCCCGGCTCCGAACCTAGGCCACCTTACCTAAAAAACGTATATATCTCTATATATATAGTGCATCTGTACCTATGTAAGCTAAGAAAGACCTTAAGATACTATTTGTCATCCTGAAACATGTGCTCATCTGACATATGCAGACATCGATAGCATACAGACAACATCAACGAGAAGGTCAAGGCTGCTTTTAAAATAAGGCTGAGAACCAATCATTGTCCACCACGATAGATAGACTTCCATCGAGGCCCCTCAATTTACCGCATCGGCAGTCATCGATATTGTCAATCTCTGTGCGCTTCCATAAGAGCAATTTCCATAGAGAGCGGAACATCCACAGTAGAAGTTAAAGCATTTGAAAATCCGTCAAAATGTCATAGACTTATTTGTTTGATATTTGAATGTAGAAATTTACAGCTGTTCTTGCAAGGGTAGCATCGATGAACAACGTATTTGTCCAGATTAGCCTCACTGGTTAATAGCTTCTAGGCTTTCTTTTGTATTTTTCAGTTGTTTTCAATGTTCCGGTCAGGACCTGTGAAATGCTTCATAAAAATGTGAGTACTGGTTTTTGAATGCACGGCATCAAAATGTTTTATTTGCATACGTTGCCGATAAACGCCAATAAGACACTCATGTTCACTCTAAAACAAATTTTTAAGCACACGCTCGGAACAAGTATTCTTTCCGTGATAATCGATTTGTTTGCCCTGTTGGGAACAAATAACTTGTGCATGAAGCACCAGATACTGGTCCGAATGTGCGCCCAGCTAAACGTTCATCTCGTTGTCGGCCTCAAATCAGTGATATTTTTCCATGGTTGCTCCCTAAAATTCAGCGAAATTATTAATGTATATTACAGATTCGACATATTTTTGTAATAAGTACGATACTTAATAATATTACCTAGCCGTAGGTCATAATACTATTATTAACATTATTGTTCTACGCATAAATATTTCTGAAACGTGCGGAAACCTCGGTTATCTATTTCTTCTGTCTATTTCTAGTTTCTATGTGCAGAAAACAAGGATTAGTAGTTCAAATTCCATTTATTAATAATTTCTCGAAGAAGACAGGGAGAATCTAAGAGCTACTGAAGTAGGAGAACCACAGTAAGTCAAAGTAACAGTACCGATGGCAGTAGCCATCTTGCATCGTATAAGGCTCAGTTGATATCACGAAGAATACGAAATAGAATTTGTTAGGACAGTGTATTTAATGGCTTAATCACTAGAGGTATACCTGAATTATACTTAACCAGAATACCCTGAACTACCTAGCGGATCAGAGTTCACAAAGATACGCCTTCATTGTAGGTTTTTTAAAGCGTTCCTGTCTCTGTTAGTTTCTGCAGTCACAGCGTCGTGGCGATGACTGCAGGATTCATCCTTAAAGTCCTAAATAAGTCTATAGTTTCTTACATTCAAAACTATGTTTATAAAACGTACAAATCATATCTTTCCTTACTTTTCTGTGTTAATTATATATGTGTGTATCATTCTACTTTGCCACTACACCATCTAATCAGTAATTGAATTGTTGTTCTCACACGAAACAAACCATTACCGATACTGACTAGTTAACGTACCTGAAATTGTGTTTTGGCTCGTTTTACTGTTCATCGATTTCGCGGTGATCGGATATTCATAGATATTCCATTGTGTAAATAATTCTCGTACGTGTTGTGTGATCCACCTGATGTAGGCCTTAATTTATCAGTTCAACTACTACAAGCGCGTGCTATAAGCTTATGGACTTTTCCTTATGTTTCCCATTGGCTTTCTTACTTCTATGCGCATCGCATCTCATTGGTTTTGTCCATTGCACTGCGAATGTTAATGTTTTGTCCTTGTATAGTTTTATTTAATAATAAAGAATAGATTCTTGCATACGATGTGCCTAACGAGCCGATATCTGTTCATCCATTCGAAACTGCTGTTTTCGATGCACGTTTAAATTGACGATAATTAAACAACTGAGTAGATAAAAACCCAAGCGCAATTTTACTGCTGATGAAATATACCACCAGTCTTTTACAAGGAATTTGCCATTTTGTACCGAATCTATCAATTGTTGACTAACATTATAATAACAAATCAGTTTCTAACCTTTTCTGTCAGACAATGGCTATTGCTGTTTTCAAAAAATCAGAGAAAATTTTGGTGCTTCGAAAACTTTTTTTTTTCTACTTGTCGTCATTTACTGTTTGCTTCTGATATACCGTTCGGAGGCGCTCTGCCTGCTCCGTCAAGGTGCTTTAATAGTATTATGTAGCGAATGCCCTTTCGACTCGAACGAAATCCTTAAATATGGACGCTTCAGATGCAAAAAAAGCATTTTCAGCACCTTCTGTACTATATATTTCGTGGAATCGAAGACGCTGCTAACGCTATTTGCCGTATGTACTGTAACGACGCTGTTGCTAAAAGGATTCCTCAAAAGTGGTTTGCCAAGTTTGAAAACGATATATGGATCCTAGAGAATACCCCCTTTTGGTCGCCTGAGTTTGGTGACGGCTATCTGAGGAGATTTTCAAAGGAAGGCGGGAAAGAAACGCTCTAGGGATTGGCCAAAAAAATGGGCTGTGACCACACCGCTCCGGTTAACCATTCCAAGTCCCTTGGGGTTATACAAAAACTTCGAGCTCAAGTACTTGATGAATCCTTTAAACTTAACATATGACTCAAGGCGGCATCTAAATATCCCGCCCAATAACGAATGTGGCGCAGGTACAATTATCAATTTTTACACAGAATTATTACTCGCGATGAGAAATAGTTCACGTTCACGTGAAGCAATGATTGGAGTGGATAGCTTCAGATAAGAAGCCGAAGATCCAATCAGATATATGCCCGAGAAAAGTTATAATTTGTATTTGGGTAGGACTGCAAGAGCCTTATTCATTAAACATTGCTTCCTATGAATTAAACAATTGATCAACGCATTGAGGCAATCAAGCTCCTAAAGGAAAAGGTCCGTCAACAAAAATTAGGCCCATCTGCTTTATGATAACGCAAGACCATGTACGATAAAGACCGTCAAAGTGGCCCTGCAGATTTCGAGTGAGAGGTCATATCTGTACTTTGCGTGTCGCGCCGATGGATTCCCACCTTTTCGTGCACTAGTCAGTTACCTTCGTGGCTTTACCTTCGACATAGATCAAGAATCTGCACGTCGTTGGAAGACATCTCCGAAGCAAAATGGGAGAGAGGGTGTTTATTATTTGATGAAAATATCGGCGAGAATCGTGAACAACGACGGCGGAGACACAACGTAAGTTATTATCAGGTGAATGCAAAATGTGGTGTAAGAACACGGTAAACTTCCTTCTAACCTAATAAACCTAATATTGATAACTACGATTCAGTATATCGATGCCCTGTAGTACCTTCAGTCCCATACGATTTGTAATTCTTAAAGCATAATTGTTTTCTCGATCCTGCCCGGCATAAATTCATTGTTTACCGTCTCACCTATACTTAATTATTAAAAATGACTCAGTTCAATCGGGCGGTTCTTGTTAGCTCCCGTGAACCGTTTTATGAAACTCATATTTACCAGAAGAGTAATATTATTAGATACGAATAGCATCTGTTGCACCAAATAAAACCTGAAATTAAGGTCTCATAGTAGAACGTTTTATTCTCTTGCAGTTGATCTGTTGCTACGGCTTAGATCGATAATGACTTCGGCCAATTCATTAGTATAGAACTATGATCCTAAAATCTCTACCATTGCTATTTGCCATTATCGTGCTTTATAGAAATAAGTGATTTTGCCGATGGTAGCTTCCTTGGATACGCTGACGGTTTAAAGATGCGTTGCTATGATGCGTGAAAAAAGCTTTCGAAAGGTGGTTCATCGAGCTGCTTGTTGGTGCAACAAGAATGAAATACAATCAAGAGTTTGATTTGAAATTATGCACTATCCTACGATTACTAAATAAAGAATATTACTTAACGGACCGCACTTGTGATAAGACCGTTAGGCTCGCAGGTTAAAGCTAAAATGGATTTTAGCCGACCATTCTCTGCCTAACGAAACCTTCGAGTAGGTCGGTCAGCGCGGCCAATTAATATGGCAGCCATAAAACAACCATACGTTTATATGAGCGGACTAAAGACAAGCTTTTTCACCCGATTCCCTACGATCTGAGGCCCGTACCAAGTCATTCCGAACGTAGCCATAGTTAACGACCGAAGTTTAATGGAGGTCAGCTTTTGTCCATTCCCATTGCGTAGGATAAACTTCCACCGAGATTAGAAACCTTTGAATAATCTCAAATCAATTATGTATTCATTGCATTGTATCGTATGCAGTTGCAGAGACAGCTTCCATTACAGTTCAACGGAAACTCGAAGAGCAACGAAAAAAAAAAAACAGCTGCGTAGTTATTCGATGTTTTGGAGCGCGTTTGTGATTATCGTTATGTTTCGACCATATCGTTGGCGATAAAATATCACACGAGCGGGGCTACTATCTATGTTAGGTTGTTTGCAAAGACCTTGTGTATACGCCAGTGTAGCCAATGCTCTTTGCAAGCCCATAAAACCTAAGCGATTTGATCGGTGTCGCTTGCGTCTCAGCTTTCTTAAGAATAAACTAGTAGATCGTCTTCAATTCCCGTTCGATAGGGATATTTTTTGCTCAATATAAAAACCATTATCGAAATGATTGCTGACTTGCTGACGATTCGGAAGATGTACCCACTATGAGTAAATGCAATTGTTTGACCCATATTCACGTTCACTGTAGTATCTGATGAGAAAGACATCATTTCATCATGCTTCTCCCAGAAATGGGAGTGTATCATCAAAAGATTTTGCCTTCCTGCTTTACTTTTCTCTATGTCTGCAGAAAAGCCTTAGGTTTTTCAGTGCGGTACGAACCGGCTTATAGCGGCCGCACATAGTACAAAATTGACGACTAGATAATATGGGCATACCCAGGAACGGGGACATATTGCCGCCGTATAATTTGCATTAGATGAACCATCGAACGTTATTGAAAGGAAGTCCAGTAAGTTCTGGCCTGATCTAGTGTTTTGCTCAACTGCGCCTTTATCAAGAAAATATACGCACATTTGCAAAAGAAATATTTGAAATGAGCCTGTTGGCGGTTAGGGCTCCTAGTTGAAGCTATAGTCATTGTAGACGATGGTTACATGACTTAAGTAGCAAATGCAAATAAATTTTGTCTAAATGCCTGTTTTTGTCATAGGCAAACTTCGGATTTCACTCACAAAATGGATTCGTTTTGAACAAACTCACATACTATACCCCTGTGGGGTATCCTAATTTCTCATAACGTACTATGTATAAGAAATATATGTATCAGAAATGATCGTCTTATGAAGGTCAAATGTGCAGGCTCTTATAAATTTAATGGCATATATGGGCTTAACAATACTTACGTCTTACAAATGTCTAATAATATAGTAAAAAAAAATTACTTATATGTCTTATATGAGCCCTTTTCACATTTTATCGCCTATTCGTACCAAATACACGATTACACAAAAGAGGTAATTCTATTTGCTGATTTCATGTATCTGTTAGCATAATGACATTCGAACTATATCATTCTAAGCATCCGCCACCGTTCAAGCATGCTGCTAACTTACATATGGACTTTTTATTCTTGGCTTTTTGGCTTCATAATATTAGTTAGGTCCCGATTCTATTACAGTAGTATCACATTCTATCCGCGCGCGTTTTGCCTACATTTCGCATATACCTTTAAAGGTTTGGTGTTTTTATCAACCTATTTAGGCGCTGTAGGCAAATTGATTGGTTTAACCTTGTGTTCTAATGCTATTACTCCTGTGGAAACAATTTACCTTACCATTTTATGCTAGATTATCGTTTTCGCTTGCACTATCGAGTTCAAAGGCCAACTTTATTTTTTTTACTGTGCTCTTAAATCTTTGTCATTGTCAGTGCTTTCTTGCTTAAAATTCTCAAAGGGATACTCTGCATAGCCAGTCGCACTCGCAGTTCTTTTATTTGCACTTTCAGATAGTTGCAGTTGGATGTTCGGGGAGATGCTGACGCTTCTTCGGCTCATTCACTACGTTTCTATATCGAAATTACTCTCGCCTATATCTTCGGCTATTTTTTTCCAGCATGCGTCTATGCCGCCTTGCACACCTACCCAATTTTCAACGCGAATTCTTTGA
The DNA here is from genome assembly GCF_002443255.2 of Varroa destructor. Classification (NCBI taxonomy): domain Eukaryota; kingdom Metazoa; phylum Arthropoda; class Arachnida; order Mesostigmata; family Varroidae; genus Varroa; species Varroa destructor. Next base: position 24,437,628 of record NW_019211455.1, on the reverse strand, counting down.
CATATTTCTAAAAATTAAGTAGACTTGTTTCGTCCGGTCATCGTTATTTTATCCATCGAACATCGATTTTTCTGTGTGATCTACATTGATGGTAGTAGCATTAAATTTAATCAGCAAATCCGGCCAATAGTCGAATACTTTGCCTAGGAAAACACAGAATTTAACTCGGCGTATCGATGACCAATTTCTGTTCGTAAAAGTCAGCTCCTTGTACTCCATGATCTTTATGACCTTTAATTCGTCTCCCTACGCATAGAAACCTTTTGTTTCTTTTTTCGATTTATTTATTTTTAATAGCTCTCTCTGTGTGTGAGCCGCTACTCGTGACAATTATTTAAACAAAATGAGTACAGTACGAAATCATTCTTTTAACAACCTTCTAATCGCTTGTATTACTACATACTGGTTTGTTCTGTGCGAGAAACTTCCACTTTGCTTAATGATTGCTCTAGTGATGCCATGAGTCTGAAGTGTAAAACTTATGATAGTGTGACCCTCCTCGTCCTCCAATGGCAGGTGGAGCTAAGCTTCTGCAATGTCCTACCCATGCTCCTTGTATGGATAACTATACAAACTGCCGTTTGCATCTAAAAAACGGTGGAGTTTTGCTATTTTATTGGTTCGAATCGCAGTACGTAGTACAGTCTTAGTGGCATGGACGAGTTTTTATTCGCAACTCAAACCAGCTGAACGCAGCTCTTCATTTAATCAGCTGTCCGCCTGATTCGTTTCGCTGTCGATTTTAACGCCAAGGTACGCGGTCCGCCCTAATGCTGCCCGACCTCTTGTTTCCACGAGCTCTTTTTCCTCAACGTTTATTCTAGGCGCTCATTGGAACTGCGCGATACAGTAAGGTTGATATTGATGATAGCGCGACTTGCAAATTTTATCGCGGTCGTTAAGGCCCTTCCGCACTAGCGGGCCATTTAGTTTCGACAACTGGTTAATCAGTTCGGCATTGTCCTGCCGAATCCTAACTGATTAGGCTGCGGGCACTACTACCTATTAGATAGTTCAATCATTTATAAAGGGTTTAGGTAATAGCTGATAAATATTACCGCTATTCTAACTGAGTTGCTTGGTAATTTTTTTATAGTAATGGTATGGGTTAATCTACTGGATTAAAAACGTTATCGGCTAAGTAGTTTCTAGTGCCTGCTGCGCCTTCCTTTGCTGTGTGCAAAAACTGCTTTGAAAGGGGAGTAAGGATGGCTTACATTGCGTTTGTGTAGTCGAACGGCACTCACGCGGTTTACAAGACACATAGGGGTTGTAGTGGTGCTGATAGAAAGCATGATTTTCTGATGTTAGATGGAAGCTTACAGGAAAAGGTGTGTATAGATCTTGTCCCGCCCGTCAGCTGTCTACACACCTGTACGCAAGGCCTGAAGAGGAAAGAAAAGAGCTTTAAAGTTTCCTGAATTTAGTCCAGAGAGACGCGCGGCAAAAGAACATCTTTGAAGGAATGTTGTATAGATGTACGCAAAGCGAGTCCTGGAAATGGGCTCTAAGGACCTGGGAATTGACTGACGAGAAATATGGGGCCTGCGAGAATTCTGTGGCCATCGGGGAGGTCGAGCAAATAAACTGCTTATGCTCATACTGTAGTTTGGGATCCTCCACATGAGTGGGGTTCTGCTACGACTGTTGTAACGGTTGCCACTGCGTGGGAGTAAGTGTGAGCGTGGGACGGAACATGTACGAGATGCGCCGCTAAAAGAAAACATTGGAGACAGGGGGGATGACATTACCTAAAGAGCTGCAAGAGCCGTCGACGGCTCCTCGACAAAGCCTGGCCAGGCCCTTCTTAGCCTTCGAGAATTCGATCTCACTTCGCTCTCCAATACCACCAAGCAGCTAGCGGCCGTTGCCAGCCCGTGGACCCTATTTGCTGCTGGTCTGGGAATTTTTCAGACAGTGACGAACGAGAGCAGACCTTGGTGGTGCAGTCCCTTTAGTGGGGCTGGTGTAGTAGAAATAGTCTCTCTCAGTTATACTTTGGTTTCGCTTTAAGTGGCTTGAAAGAGAAGGAAGAAGGGATAGGCATAAACAACCATACTGCTTGTGAATAAGGACGAGCATAACAATGATCACTAATAGTAGTAGCGCACTGTATGCAAGAGGGTCATTTAATGTAAAGGGTATGGGTTGCCACAGACAGAGGGCAGACAGAACACATAGAGTGAAAGTCTCTGTTGTTCCTATTTCTTCCTAAACACTTCGATTATGCTATTTTGGCCATTATTCTATCCAGTGGAATCCATTTAAACCGCGGACGCTTGCCAGTAGTGGCATTACAATCATGAAGATAAAGAATATGCCATCACGTCTAATAGAAAGGCATCCAAACATTGCCCTGGTACTGGTTACGACTGGAAAGGGCACAGGGCAAAATGAAGTTATGCACTCACAAGGTCGACGTCTGCTTGGTGTATGAACATCAGCAAAAATTGTACTTACCTGAAGTACACCCTGTGATGCTGTGTTAATCTCACAAAGGTGGTCTTTAGGATTATGCCCCTTTCTCCGCGTACATCTACGTCTCACTTCCTGTAAAGGCGCGTTTGAGAGAATTTGAAAGCGCATGGTAATTCTTCTTAGTCTTCCATTCTGTCTTCCAAGTCATTCTGCATTTTTTAAATGTAGATGCCTGTTTTCTCATGATTCTTAGCTTGAAATTATTCTCTAAATCGCCTGCCAGAACTCGTGATACCTATCAAACTACAACTTTCCGGGAAGTTATTCGTCAACATGAATTAGTGACTCGCTATTTTCATCTTCTCGTCCGTACTCGTTGTGACAATTCGCGCAGAAAAATAAAGGTGTGTGTTCACACTGACCACAGAACAATTGGTGTAACCTAATCGGTGTCGATTTGTCAAAAGTTCTTTGCAAGAGTAATCCATTTGTGAACACTTGATTCCGCCTTTAAAATACAATAGACCTTCTTTAGAACTACACTTTCGTTCTCCAAAAAAAGCCTAACATAAAAGTTATTAGGTTTCCAATGCTTCAGTAATAAAAATCACACCGAAATGTTCGTTCTGGATAGCAGGCATGCCGACGTGATACCATAGGCCCAGTTGTGAATTAATCCTGAATCGACAAAAATTGGCCTTTTAAGTAATAGCTCGTTGGCTCAACACTATGTGTGTATCTGTGGTAGCAGTAAATACTCTACATGACGAAAGTACACCATCATACAAAATATATTGCATATATCGAATAACTTTGTTCTTAATTGTTTCGTTATTGGTGTCTTCTCCTTTTCCAGCCATTTTGTTGGTTATAAAAATGAATATTATTGTATTCTAGATTTTTGAGGGTCAGAAATTTGGTGGAATTTAGACGACTGAGTTTTCCGGCCATATTTCCATTTTTTCATTCGTCGAACGGTCGCCACATGTCTGCCTACATTAGAACTAAGACAGACGGACCGCGAATTGCACTTTATGAAGTTTGTATAGTATCTGACTTTATTTCGTTCTTTAATTTTAGTTTATTGGGATGACTTGTCTCAAGGTTATGTCGGCTACGGGAACGCGGGGCTATATGGACCACTGTATTTGGAACACTAGCTTTTTTGGGGCTAGCTCAACTGCGAAAAATTAAAACTTAGTTTATATATACATTTATGCATATACGAATCAAAGTAAGGCATTATACTGTAGTGCTTGTTATTCTAGATAACTGTTATTGTTTTCTAATTGTTCGACGACTGTAATGCTGTTTCCAGCCATTATGAATGATGACTAATAGGTATCTTTCAAACCAGAACCATAAATAATCACGACTGTTGCGTAGCCTTTATGCTCGATGAGCTAGATTACGAAGCATTGTTTTGTCCAGTTAATTTTCAATCATCTCCCTGGGCACTTTTTTTTAGCTAAGTTATTTGACTTATCATTAGCGGTCCCTAAAGCCCCACTTTTAACCCATATGATTTGGGCCAATAACAGAAGCACATCTAATTGATAATTCTTTAAACTAGAAGAGTCGTTGTCGAACCTCTGTCAGGTTAAAAGGATACAAAAGTCTTCGGTAAGTATTCTAGTAAAATTTTGCTCTCGCATAGTAACAGTTGTTCTGTACGGTTGCGTTAAGTAATTTTAATTCATACTGTTTCGCCATCGAGCTCTTTGATTGCCATGAATACGCTCTACGACAAACTCACTTGTTAAAATCTTGGTAGCTCATGTTCGTACCGCTAGCTAGACATTGGGTGCGTAGATCTAGTGTTATTCCATAGAAGCGCAGATATTTCTCGGGAGGCCTCGAGCTTTTCCTTTTTCCAGCCCCGTTTCAGAAGGTCATAAGGTATGAAAAAAAACGCAAATCGAAGATGGCGGACGTGGTTTTCTGCTTTATAAAACAGACAATAACGCCCGTATAATCCAACGGTGCTACCCGTCTTGTCGCTGCCGTTTTCTCCATTGCAATAATAAATCAAAATCACTTGTCAGGTTTTACAGTGGAAATGCAGCTATCACGCCCACGCTGTCCCTAAGGGACTACAATCATCCAATGTATGTTTGTTCGGTAGGAGTAAGAATGACTTCTCGTCACTCATACAGTAGCTGTTTGCCATTAGCACGCTCGTCCGTGTATAGCCAAGTTTGATGTCTTCTGTGCACCGTGAGCCTTTTGTTAGAGATGCCAGGCCGACAGTCTTTAGCGTCCGAGTAAAGGCGTTTTGTATGCGTCTGTAACAGCAACAGCTGCACCCATGGCATCGAGAAAAGTACCGAGACCCAAGAGGTCCATCTGGCTATCACGAGCAATGGATCACAGAACTGAAAGAACACGTAGTTTTTTTTTTCAAGCTTGGAATCACCAAAAAATTTGTCGAGCAAAAAACATAACCTATGGTTGAACTCAGAGGCGACATAACACAGAGGAACCAAAAGCTGATACTTTTCTGTTATATTGTTTCTGTTATCTTCTATCTATATAAAGAAGATGATAGGTAATGTAATTCACTTAAAATATGCAAAAAAGGTTTACTGGCGGATAAGCTATTAAAAAATATTCAAATATCTGATGTTGCAGATAAGAAGAACATATTTTTTAATTTTTAGCCTACATTTGAACTAAATTAGATTCTTTTAGACGTACAGAAAAGATATTATTCTTTGACGTAAATAACAATATACCTGAATGAATTCTAAAGACATTTAAAAAATCAACATGATTATATTTAAATTTTCATATAGTTAAACATCACCTAATTCAAGACAAACTTTTTAGTCGAAATGAAGCCAGGGAGCTATTAAACCTACCGAATGAAGTTCCGTTAGTGAGTTACCGGTGTTAAGGATAATGTGATTAACACTCGCGCACCCTTGAAATGTCGACCGTTCAAGAATACTACTTATCAAAACGCTTCGCCAGAAATATCGATAAAATATCTTGAAACTCTCTAGGTCAGCTCAAATTTAATTGGTTGATTAGAAAACCGACCAAACGAACGGTCGGTCAGCGAACTTCAAGCGTATTAGAATCGTAATCTTCAAGAAACCCTTTCTACCGCTTACTTACTAAGTTACTGGCTGAACATCGAGGTGAGTGATGAGGGAAGAAGCTTTGCTGGAACCACCTCATCAGATGGGACTGCTTGAATACAAGAGCCGAGAACAGGTCTAAATCGATAACGTTTCCCTTGTAAGCTAATTGGCCTTGAAAATGTTCGCTAGCTGAAGTAAGCGAGGACTTCACTGAGGCTGTAATCCAGCCGATCAGCAAATCAGTGCATCATGCCATCGTGGAACTTTGGGCTTCAGCTGATGCACAGAGCAATGCATGTATGCAGACTGTAGGCAAGTTATGAAAGGATGGATTTGCTTACTTCCTTAAGCCCCCCCGCACATACACATTTATGTATAATAGATATGCTACATATATAGGCGCCTTTTATTTGACATCTCTAACGTACGTACTTCTGTAATTGTCTGCAAAATGATGCTTTGAGAGGCCAAGAAAATGTTAAACACGTTTAATTGACAGAATATATTCAGTACCTGATTTGGCTATGAAATCCATGTTCCTGTTTATGCAAGGGTATGGAGATATTCGTATACGGTATGTTCTAATACTCTTATATACGCATAATTCATATCATATGGTATATATACAAATGTAAATGTTAATGATACAGAACGTTTTTTTTCACAGGACGTATGGAAAAGTTATCAGCATGAGGGCTCGTACGTTGTTGACCTTCAAGGGTGGAGACTAACTCACACAGTAAACTTTAACTTGACCGGCCTTACAAACTTGCAGAAAACAAGAAAATGGGAGAAAATGCACGCTCGTAAACGCTCTTCTTATCCTGCCGATATGACGCTTTTCGGTTTCTTTTTCTTTATTTTATATACACACACATACAAACACACGCAGACAGATTGTTTTCAGAACTACTCGGGCCGTCTATGCCATTAGTTGGGCTCTGACCTCTGCAAAAGCTCGCTCAGGCTATTCAAACATACTTCAGAACGTAAAAGTTTATGAACGGATCACTTTTAAGGCAATGCGCACTTTCCGTCTTGTATATTTGCTGATGTCAGCATTCTAAATAAATCTACACATAGTCTATTTTTTTTTCTCGGTAGCAGATTACACTGAGGATCGAAGAGGCAATAAGTGAAAAGCGGCAACGGGCTGAGCATACAACTTGTATAAATCTGTTCGAGTGTTATATTGCTATCTGTGGTTTGGATCTATTTCTGTATTGTGTGAACCATCTGTTGATCAGTTCCTGTTGAATATAAACATATTTTCTTAGAAAAATTTCGCGACGAATTTAGAAGACAACCTTCCCATGTACGCATTGTGATTTTTTCTCCTTCGTGAAAACATCGAGCTTAAACAGGGAAACGTCTTCGTAATCCACCCGTCGTTGCGGCTCAAGTTCTTGAAATAGAGGATAGAATTAAAATCATGCCCTAACTGCTACTAGAATATAGTTTTCTTTAAGCACACTAGTCTGTTTCGGCCTAGGTGGACGTTTAGTCTTCTGTACAATAATTATAAAGCTGATTTGCATCCCGTCGAGCTCCATGTCACCCCGACATACATCTGTCAAAAGTACTTTGGAAATATTGTAGAATAATTCAACGACCAGGAAGAGAAAATCCTTTACCAAGAGTACAATACGGTTCTAGTAGAGACTGCGACCGGTTGTAATAGGGCCTATTTGTGTCATTAAAGAACTTGCATACAATATCAAGTTAAAACACCTTTAAGGGCTGTCCACACGAAAATTAACTGCTTGTGTGCAGTAGGTTTACACATCTGGTTCAACTACGTCAGGGTAACGGAGCATTACTCAACAGGCCACCCTTTTGTCCTTATAATTTGCAATGTGAATATGAAGGCAATATGCAAAAAGATGGCATATAGCCGAGAAAACATGTTCAGAAATTACGTCGCTATGGACGGAATCGGGAATTAAGTTGATGCTGACAGATTACATCTCATATTATCACCTCATCTCCCAGTGAGCTTTTGGAGGACGTTGGCGGCAACATCCATAGATTTCTAATCCTCAATGATTTTTCAAATTACTCATCTATAAAATAATTCACTTACGGTTAAAATCAGCTACATGCTGCTCGTCGCGCTTGATATATATGATTCTAAAAGACATGGTCAACGTATTTGTGATGATTCTGTTGAATCCCACGCACCTAGGACTTCTGAGACGATTAACGACGTCCATATTTTTAGCTTTCATCTCTAACGTATATGATATCCTTAAGCACAACAATGGTCATGTCACCTTATAGCTCAAACGATTATGTCACTTATGACGAGTACGATTTAACACAATTTTGACACACCTTAATGCTTTGGCCAAAGCAAATACTCGCTTTAGGATCCACGTAGCGTATATACAAATGGTTTAAATGGTTTAGACGACGTTAAGGGTCAAACTGTGTATCTTCAAGTCCGTTTTGTTCGCAATGCATAAATCGAGAAAAAGCTTTCCTAATACCTTGTCGACTGCTTTGCAGACAGTCTGCAGGGCGTTCACAAACGAAACAAAGCAAAGTATAGCTGTTTTTCTAGTCCATACACACACACACACACACACACACACACACACACACACATATATATATATATATGTATATATGTGTATAGCTGTATGAGACAACAAAAGTTTCTTCTGTGTCGCTGATGCTGATGATTCTGGTGAGGACAAGCAGCTAAATTTTGAGACAATACAGACATTGGCACTACTACCCTTACTTGGTCGTTATTTCTTGTCCTCTTTCGCCACTAGCGTCGTTGCCCGTTCCAGGTAAATGCATGTCTCAAGGACCGTGCGACTGGCAAAATGGAGCCGCAGTGGGGCTTCAACAGTTGCTGGGCTATTGTAACGGCTTATAGTCAGTCGAACGACGATTGGAACGGTCGGCCGCTTGTCGGACATTGCTGCCATGTTGTCAGTCGTATCCAGACAAAAAGACAGTTGTGACGATGGTGATGAAACGTGGCTGCGCTGTTCAGCCGAAAGCAGTAGACGCACTGAGAGAACAAAACGTTGTAAGGTCTTGTTGAAATATGCACCACTGCAATTTCTGTAGGAATCGGGTTGGTTTTGAAGAGTACTTGGGAATGGGGCTTGTGAAATCTGTTCTTTCGTCCTGGCTGCCCTACTGGACAACGCGAGGACGAGGAATCGTGTCGTCGGCGCTATAGTGTACTGCACCTACCAGATGTACGAGCATGAGGGATTAGAGGTTCGTTGCTCATATCTATACTCGGTCGGATTGACTTGGCTTTGCACAGGATTTGCCTTTGCTCGCACATGCACGATCGTACATTGCTGTCTGCGAAAGTGACAAAGAGGGCCAGGCGCCAAGAGGAGCAGGTACCTACGCAGCTGAAGAGTAGAAGCGGCTGCTGGAGCAGCTGAATTTATCATGCACGCATTGCATGGCAAGAAGTGAGGGTAAAATAAGAACAAGCACGACGACAGATAGAAAGAAGGTCTGATTCGCAATACGAGATATAGCCTGGAGTGTGTGAAGGATTAAATTAGCCTAGTACTTAGTTTATATATAATATTTATGATTAGGCACAGGCTATGAAAGAGATAAAACAGGCAGAGGTGAAAGAAGACGAACTCTAAAAAGTTAGGAATAAAGGCATTATATTTATCTATGAGGTGCATATACAAAACTTTCTACATACCCATGATCTGTTCTAATGGGTACAGAGATACAAAAAATCAACGCTTAAGACTTATTTAGATAACTTTCGAACGTTGGTACCTAAATATAGTTAGCTAGTCACTACTATTCACGAATGGACGAGCATAATCCAGCACAAATTAGGGATAGTATAATACGTATTAGAAAAACCATTTCGAGTTATTAAAGCTGCGTCATGTCTTTCCGGATGCAGATTAAAGTTCAATGCACACAACGCCAGACGTTACCTTATCCGCATACGCCTCACATCGCGTACATGTACAGCGTATAATCGAAGCGATACGAAAGAGACTCTAGTAACCTTGTTTTGGTATTAATTAGTGATCAGAGATGCTCCTACAGCCGACATTTGCTATTAGCTAGAAATATATATTAGCTAGAAAATGATACATAAATAAGAAATTCTTCTTTCGACAACACAAAGGCATTTTAAAGACCGGTTGTGCGCGAAGAAAAGAATGTTGTACGGGGTACTACGGTAACAGCATGATAAAGGCCAAGCCGAAAACAACCTGTGTAATGTAACCGGGTGCGTTTGGCGAAATTGTATTCAATTTCTTCAAAGGGGACGTGTTGCCTTTTAGCTGTTCATGGTACGTTTGGTTGTCTTCTTTGAAATTTCTTCGATATAATATGAAGACAGAAAATTAAGAGAAGAGCGTGGATGTGGCTTCTAAAAGCTTTGCTAGTTACCGTGTAACGTAATCATTACTTGAATTCAGTCTACATCCGCGTTATCGATCTACCTGAGTATGGATGAAAGTCCTCGTATCTCAGCAGGTTCCTCGAATTGCTATGTAGTTCATCATTGTATTGTAATTACTGCTTCAATTGTTTAATTATCGATTGTTAGTAAACATTAAGTTTACACGATGAATTTAATTTTTTACATTCTCAAAAATCAATAGTGACTCGCTAGAATAAGCCAGTTATAATTTGTTAGATAACAAAATGGTATCATTATGTTACACGACTACAGGGTGGGGTTATTATAGTCTAGTCATGTGACGCTCTGTCGTTATTCTAATTCACTGCTATTAAACAGATGAGAACATTCCACTTAGAGCTCTTCTAATCTTTGTTCCTTTTCTTCGTTTCTATTTCTTATAGTGAACATGCTTCTGAGGTTTAGCTGAGGGTAAAAACGGCGAAAATCGCTGAATTGGCGGACACGACAGAGACCAGCGGCAATGCTTGGGTAATACTACTGATGCGTCAAACATATGGCGGCACATGATGAGAAAGGGCACCGTCAGTGAAAGCTTTTTTACCGTCGCTCTCCTTTTTCTCGCCACCTCTGGTTTGCTCTTCTGTTAGAAGATACGACGACCACTGCTATTCCCAGGGTGCGGACACTTCCCGTTATAGCAATGACTAATTTCGCTACTTTTATTGTGCGGCTGTTTCTGCTGTAAGTAAGAAAGTAGTACTAAATTTCGGTACGTTCTCAACTGTGGTCAGCGTCGAAAGAGCGACGGGCATTAACTTCTATGACGTCGGAGCCGGGCAAAAAAGAGAAAGAGCTACCAGCAAAGAATTTTGCCGTCGTCTTTAAGAAGACAGCAACCGCCTAGTCTTCCGACCAACCGACCAACCCTATTTCGGTGATGCACCTCGCTTTCCTTTAGTAGAGCGAGACAAAAGCAACTAGCTTGCCAAGTGTCTTTGACCTATTGCTTGCAAGCCACTTTGTTACTCAGCAAATAACATTTCGGTGGAGGCCCGCGGCTATCCACGGGTCGTCGTTTGAAAACCGGGTATTGGGGGCCATGGTGGTGATGGTAGGAGATGAAGTGGCGGCCGGTAGTAGCCTGTGGCATGCGGTGGTAAAGAGCGGAGAAGAACGAAAGGGGTTTGATGCGGTAGGGGGCGTAGAACCGACCAGAAAGGTGGGAAAAAAGCCACCGAAAGAGACATAGTGTAACCAAACGAATTCTTGTTCGAGCGAAAGCGACTCTGGTGGCAGCACCAGCGGGTGTCGCTGTTACCTCTGGGTCAAATGTACAACATTACGTAAATTACATGCCAGCAAATTAAACAAAAGTGTGGTTTTGTAGAGACTTCAGGATGTTTGAGTTTCTGCTACAGATCGTTTTAGTTTCTTAGTGAAAAAAAGGACGGCGCTCAAAGCAACCGGCGACAAAAGAACTGTGTCGCACCGTGTAATGTTTGTAAAATATTTCTATTTTTATTTATTAATTTATTTACTATCTAGTTCTCCCGTACTTTTCGGTATGTGAATAGATTTTAACAAGGTACACTACACGTTTTAAATATGTGTTCTGTGAGCTCCATTAATTTTACGTTTACATGACACGCCTAATACAGGATATCGATACAAATGCGCGGGTACGAAATGAATGGATGCTGTCGAAAAAGGAAATCCCGACACCAGTGTCGAGATCCCTGCCTCTACGACTATGGCGGGCTTGATACAGATGGTTACAGAATATCAGAATAGATTAAAATATCTAAAGCTAGACAACTCCGTACATTTCATTTCAACATATATACAACAATGGTTGTTATCTTCACCATCTCGTTCTTTAAAGAGCCGTAAAATGGATTTTGCGCTTTGTTTTCAAGTGAAACATTAATAAACCGATGGTCGACCGGCGTGCTATTGCAGCCCCGTCGGCCGCCTGTCGCCAAAGTTATAGGAGACGTACATTGACATGCTGTATGCAGCTTACAATGTGGAAGGGAAATTTTAAGACGAATTTTTTGTGTATATTTTGTTTCGCACTTTTATTTTTATTCTTAAATTTAAAAAAGCAATAAATAGAAAATCAAATACAATTTGCCTACTACTGTTAGTGCTACTACTACTGATAGTAGTAGTAGTAGTAGCAGTAGTGGTGGTAAATTTTGGCAGACGTCAAGGTATCGATTGTAGGAAGTAGGGTCAGTTTCCGTCTTCCCGACCGCCGCGGTTTGCTCAAGCTGTAGTCCTCTGCATCAGTTTCGTGCTACTATTAGACTTTTGTAAATGCTGCGAAACTACTCGCACGCGTTGTCGTCGAATGGAACAACAGTTAAAAGATAGTCGAGTCATAATGAGACTGTGAAAGATAAAGCATTATTAATGTCACTATTTATATATAGTTATGTAATATTAACTTCTAGGTGCTTTTATAACCATAATGATAATGCTTTTTTGATGGCCGGCTTAGCTACCATTTGTGGTACTAGAAGAAACTTGAAAAGTGATGATTTTTTAAATAAAAAGGTTGCCTTCGGTCGACGCGCTGTAGGCACGAGGAATTGACGAGGAGGAGAGATTAAAGCAGCTCACTTGTAGCGATACCAACTAGTTAAAGTGTATAGAAAAAACTGGGGCTATATGGGCCGTTGCGCTTTTTTCTAGTATGGGAATATTGATTATAACCGCAAGTTTAGTTTTCAAAATTTTAGACACATACGCGTCAGCAATATAGTGCAACTCACAATTATTGTATAGTTTTCTTTGACCGAATTTCGAAAAGTAAAACTCAGCTAGGTATTTCATCGAACTTTTATTTAAGAATAAAGAAGCAAAATAATCGCCCGGTTTTTTCTAGTTTTCTAGTTAAATATGGCATGTTGTTAGTAACCCTCCTCTTTTATCGAGCAAAATGCTACCTTTGGACCTGCCAGGACCCGGGCCATTTAACAAGCACAACAGGGCTTTATGTGGAATCATGGTAAACCTATTGAACATTCGACCTGTCCAACTTGACCATAGAAAATTATAACACATCGATTTCTCTAACCGTAATCAAAGACCTATCTAAGTAAAAAGACATTTTCCCATGACTGGCCTCTTCACATGTAATCATTAACGGCCCACATAATCCCACCACAACAATGTGAGTTTCCCCATCTGATATGTTCTTGAGAACAAAAATATAATGAGCTTATTGTAGCCAAATAATAGAAAAAAAAAAACGATATATAT
>NW_019211455.1:24413214-24424373 GCF_002443255.2 Varroa destructor | reverse complement strand
CATTTAACAAGCACAACAGGGCTTTATGTGGAATCATGGTAAACCTATTGAACATTCGACCTGTCCAACTTGACCATAGAAAATTATAACACATCGATTTCTCTAACCGTAATCAAAGACCTATCTAAGTAAAAAGACATTTTCCCATGACTGGCCTCTTCACATGTAATCATTAACGGCCCACATAATCCCACCACAACAATGTGAGTTTCCCCATCTGATATGTTCTTGAGAACAAAAATATAATAAGATTATTATATCCAAAAAAAAAAAAAAAAAAAAAAATATATATATATATATATATATATATATATATATATATATATATATATATATATATATATGTATACTGATCTTTTTTTTCGTAACACTGGTTGTTTTTGCCTCAACAAAATTTCAGCCCATGTAGGCCAACCTACCCCAAATATATATATATATATATAAGAAGGACAGGACTATATTGCCTATCACTGCTCATAGCTCAATTTTTGCCAAGTTATTAATCTATGAAAGCTTACCGTAACTTATTCTCTACTATTTTCAACAGTAACTGAGTAGACGACCATCCTGTAGGCTATCTTTGTCGGATTGTATAATAATTTGCTAAATGGTATTATGACTGCGTATAGCGCTATAGGTTGTGTTAGTTTCTAAATACAGTGCTCTTTGCGTATTTTCACATCGTTTGCTTATCTTGTATTTCCAGTGGCCATTTGTAGCCAATACTCTGTTGTCAATTGTTGGAATTGGCCCGAAAGCTCTTTTTCGATGGCAACGTAAACTTGCAGAGTCTCCCGAGAACGTCCATTGTTAAATAGCTCAGGGCCGCGTTGCTACCATACATATCCTTCGTCACTAGCGACTATTATTGTTATTGACTTCCTCCTCGAGGTATCCTCTTCCCATTTTCAGAAGTTCTCTGCCGACACCATCATACAGAAACGGTGAAGTACAGCTAAGAGGCAACGAAAGAGGTGAGCGAACGCTTGGAAGACAAGATGGGGACTCGTTTGGATGCCAAGACTACGAACGGTTGCTGCTAGGTCAAGCTCTGCATGCTGTGTCTTCAATGTTGAACGACGTACACAAATTACGACATAGGAGAATATGCTGTTCATTTGGCATTGCTGTCGCACCTCGCACAAAGGAACGAGGCGGTTAATTTAGCAGTGAAAAAATCACATTTGCTTCACAGCTAGAGAACCAAATGCAGACGTTTCTAAAGCGTCCTACTTTCCCCTACGCACCACCGGCTAGCGTAAACCGAAACACAGAACACAAGTACGCTGCGGTAAAACTATAAGCGACTGAACATTACACAGCGACCAGTAAACGTAACGTTAATAAAATGAATTTGTTATTATCCTTCTAGCGCTGTCGTGATGGGAACATAGTTGCCCATATAATCAGACAAGACTACAGGCGCAGAAGGCACAATAAAAGAACTCACTATACGAAGATACCAACAAATCATTTTTCGTCTTCCTTATCATTTCGTTATTCTCACCTGTTAACTACCAAAAACATCAATATTCTGTCGAAGGTTTGTGGTCTAGAGACGATTGCATTTCAAACCCTTTTTTTCGCAAATCTACTAAAACTCAAGCATCTAATTTGAAAATAGCTAATACCACTTTGATAAGTGACGCGAAATGATCTCTAATGAACTGGTTCAGAACAAAGCTTCAAAGAACTCTGCAAATCTCGGTAAAATATGATCCGAAAATCGTATAACGAGCATCTACCGGGAAAGCTAATGCACATTTTTACACGAATCCGTTCTTTTAAGCAGGTGCACATTCCCAGCTTCACAGTACAATATTTCTAGTTAGTCACCATAAAATGTTCTCGCTTTGAAACCGTCCCTCGTTGCGTTCCATCACCGTTGGATGAAGATACCGAGTCATTTCCGGATACCGAAGCCTAAGAACGCTTTTTCCTCACATATACATACAGACGCACAAACCCCGACGACGAACTCTTCAAACGATCCACTGAACAGTCTTGCATTGCGTCGCGAGACGGAAGGACGAGTCTATTTTTTGCTTGAAAAATTTACCCACGACACCAAGCAGGGAGGCAACCATTTCCAACTCTAAACTTGTTGACATAAACGTCTGCTGCCTGAACGACAGCATCAGGATGCGGCGTTTATTTTGTACCTAGAAAACGGCAAACAGCTAGTCCTGTACGAGTTGCTTGAAGAGCCCAAAGAGCGCTATCATACTGGCTAGCGGCGTTCCGTACTGAGTTAGCGCCAGAAGTATTGGGCCTTCACATCGGCGGTCACTTCATAATCGACAAAAGAATTGACAGAGTTAAGCAGATCAAGGAAAGCGAGAGCGAAGAATGTTGAAGGAGCGCCGAAAAGGGTTCCTTGGAAGATTGGGAGTCTTTGCCGTGATCCTATTTAGCATATCGGTTTGCTGCGTCAGACCTAGAGCATCCATCGATACCGAAACCGCTGTAACTATATTGAAACGGCAGAATTTGTGGAGGAGAAGCAGGATGATAAACCAGGCTGACTGTAAATGCTTCAGCAACTGTTGCATTGTTTCTCTGTTGAATTTTTAGCCAGAATCGTTGTAATGCTATAACACATCTTCGCAAGGCTAGAACTACGCGTTGAGTTAAATCGGCTATATTTGCGCTTTCCGTTTGTTTCCATTTTTTTTTGTAGTTTTGTAGTTTTCATTGCCAGCTGTTTTAGATCTCCATCTGCAATGTTGCAGATGGCTATAGAACCACCTTCTCTAATATTTACTTCACTCTCCCGTTGTTTCCGTACAAAGTGCACCTCTACATGCGTTTCATTGTAGCCTCATGTAATCTTCAAAACAACATCCGAAAAGTAAAGGTTTAAATAGATGGGGTTTATTCCTCCTCGGATTTGTTATTTTAACAGAGATATTATATTAATCGCGATTATTTTATAGGTATTGATACTATTTTAGGGAAAAGAGGAAGAAAATACATAAAAAAAAGACGTCTAATGTTGTTAAGATTGGATACAAGATGTGTGCACCAGATTTTCAGATGCGAGACTAGGTGTACTTTATCTTTAAAGTAGGTCCATATAACCCAACACTGTTCCCAAAATGTATAGGCTCCGCTTCTTGATAACACTCGTCTGTAACCTCTAAACATTCAAATTGTTTTTAGACTTAGATATCTACGTTAATAGAATTACTACGATTCAGCCCGTGGCAAACTTAATTTTACAAAAACGATAGTCTAAGTATCTATCTGCTGTACTTGAATGATAGAGTCAGCTTAACAATGTGGTGTAATTAAGTTAAGAGAGAAAGTTTTACTAGACCGAATTCCCGACAAACGGCCTTAAACTATCTTCACACCATCATACTAGCATAATACGAGGCTTGGAACCTTAGATCAACGGAACAGTAATTTCTTCAATGATGATAACCGCTTTCTTGTATCAGATCTTGTAACAGAGATGTACCCATAGCATACAGAAAGCGCAGCATGTTCACCCTGACTGGCATATGCGAACAGCGGGTACTAATTCTGGGTTTCTAAAAAAAATGCCATTTTAAAGGTCTAAACCACATGAAATTTTGAGGTTAAACAATTAACTTACGTATAGCACTTAGTTCACATACCGTACGTAAATCGGCTAGACTTTTGACAGACTGCAGAGGGTAGTGCTTCAAGTTTTCAATGCCGTTTGTCTTCTCAGAATAATTTATTGCACATTTCATGTGACGATGCTAAGAGCGGCTCGTTTTCATATAGAAAATACGAGCTTTTATTTGCCTATATTCATTTTTTATTAATCCTTATTACGGAATCAATAAATAAGAAACATATACTCATGAATAAATTTTTTTTCTCATATATCGAAACCTTACGATAACTCTGAAATATGATTTATGTCTTTGGCCAAACACTACAACGTTTACATGATTCTCATTGTAACTGCGTAAAGTTTCTCTTTATCAGTTTGCTTCATCATCATCAGAGGATCGCTACGTCCTGATGCAGAGTGCCGCTGCACAGAAGTTTTAACAATCTAACGTATTCGCCTTAACGCGAATACGTTAAATTGTTTGACCTAGAATTAAATACAATATATTGAGTCAGTTATGCTGTTAAATACTGTGGACCTAGGCGATAGTGCCTTTGGAAGAAGACCACTTATTGTTATAGGTTACATATCGATTTTTTTAATAAACAGCGTTCATTTTTGCAGGAGAAAATCAAATAAGATATAATTTTGTCATATTCTAATTGATTTCTTTCTTTCATATGACCATTGGGAATCCGGAACGTAGTGATGATTACACATAATTCCGTTTCTTGGAGCGACATGTCATATACGAACAGCGGCGCATCAAGTTAACTTACCTCGAGAAAATACGTCGTACAGATGTCTCAAACATGTTTAAATGGATTTTTGACGTTGCCTATGGTAAATACAGTATTATTTTTTTTCTAACTTGCGAAAATTAAGTTCAGGCTTCTCAAAAAATTAGGATAGAAATCATGCAACTGGATAGATTCTACCGTAGGAAACAAGAAACTCACATTTAAAGTCAGTTAAATTTCGATCGGAAACGGATCATTTACTTGCCTGTATTTCAACATCTGTTTACAACGTCAACAGGAGCCAAGGTGATGTTACGTTCGGTCGATCGATCTTCTTAGCCTCATGGGAGGTGATAATCATGGTAGTGAGAGATCTATTTGACCTGTTTGAAAATACGTCCATATGACAGCCGAAAAGGCAATTGAATACATATTGGCTTGGTTCTAGAAGAGTTGGTGAGCTCCGTTCACGTGTCACCTAGAATACTATTTATAAATGA
The DNA here is from genome assembly GCF_002443255.2 of Varroa destructor. NCBI lineage: Eukaryota > Metazoa > Arthropoda > Arachnida > Mesostigmata > Varroidae > Varroa > Varroa destructor. The sequence continues at coordinate 24,419,544 of NW_019211455.1, read as the reverse complement.
CGCGATCCTTTGATTCAGCCTATCGACTTGCTTCGCACTATACCACTGCACAATCACGGGACTTTTTTTTTTTTATAGAGATCAAGTCTATAAGCTTAGAATTCAGTGAAGTCATGTGAAAACCAATGGTTACATACATACGATTGGTACAACAGTGATCACCTGAATTTCTTTTAAAGTAGTTTTAATTAAAAACGAAGTTCAACTGCTCACCGCTATATGTATCATATATTGGACCACCCACTTGCACATGACTAGACCTCTTCTAAGCTCATATACCTGATCTTAATAGAAAAGGGTACGTTTTTAAATGTAGAAGTTACGATCACTACCCATATAGGAGGTGCTTGCCTTCATAATCATGGGAAGCACAAGAAACAAACAGCATGCCTGAGGAGCGGACCGATAGGTCGACTCAAAGCAAGTTTCAACGAAAACAGTTTTGCAAACGTTTGTCATAGAGAAGACGTAATTACTCCGTATTTAACATTAATTTTGGATGTTTGATAAGAAATTCGGTGGACGGTTGTATATTGACATCTATATAAATAAATATTTTTAGTATTCGGACCATGTGCGACATGTTGAATGGAAAGCAAAACGCCGTATACATCGTGAGATTATACCATAAAAGGGATTCAATAATTCCCTCTTTGAATGACGGCAAGCAATATTATATTAACTTTTTAGAGCATACATTATAAGTTCAGATACGATGTCTGGATTTTGATTTCGGCAGACTATCGATATGGCAAGAGGTAAGTTACGTCGCGAACTTTCCTGCTTTTGGCTCAAACGAACAAACAAATTAACACGCGAGCCGGCTCCAAAAGTGAACAACTTATAAAAATTATATACATAATGTGCTATTCAATAATTTATATAACAAATATCAATAAACATACAAGATTCTGCTTACCGAATCGGTAGGCCGAAGCGAATAGGCAGCGTCATAGCAGAAAATTGATATTTCCTCTTATTTTTAGTACCGTGTGTATCTGCTGGAGGGCTGCGTGTGCTAGCCGCTATCTAATTAAAAGAGGCAGCAATTTAGATACCGAAATATGTCATACGCTCTTAATTATCTATGTGTACATATTCAAAGAAGTCTTTCTAATTATCTTTGGGTGTATCTGATTAGGTTTTAACATAAGTACACTTATTATTTGTTAAGAACTTTTATTCCTCAAACACCAGTGTATCGTGTCTTAGACTACATACACGTTCATATTAGGCAATTGCTTTTGCAACTCCTATTATATCATTGTTACATAATAAAACCTATTAATATTCGTTTATTGAGCAGTTCATGTATAGATTATTAAACTACAACAATTCATTGAAAGCTCATTGTTGTCTCGCACAATTTGTATTTTCTAAGTGACGTGTCTGCATTGTTGAATTGGGTTTCTGTTAGCTTTCTCTTCCTTTTGCTACTGAGGGATTCAATTCATTATATATTTACCTATCTATCTATCTTTCCGCTGGCAATGTAACAACAGCTTCTTCAATGGGTGCCAGCCCAATCGGGACCATCGATCGATAAACTGTTTACGAAGGGAAATGGCTGCTTCCAACACTGACATAGTGTAATCCGTCGCACAGAAAGGACATCGTTCTATTGTGCGGGAGTAACAGTGGGAAAGAGCAATGAGAAATGAGCAAGAGTCTGCCGACTACATCGACTGCAGGCAACAGAGAAAAAATGGTCACGACGAGACCTATGAAGATAATAATAATAATAGTGATCATAATAATGGCAGGAACAGTACGCGATCCAGTTGCCTTCTGTCGACAATACGATCGACAGCAAACAAAGATGCAACTGGATGCGGTCTCTAGTAGTTCTCTGCAGTTTACGCCTGGCTCCTCTCCTCTGGCCGTAAAAACAGCGCTGGCTGGGAAACTCGCTCTCCAAAATTTTCTGTCTGCTTTGATCCCCGTAATCTTGCTCTCTTGAAACAACTGCTAAGACTACAATGACTATCAGCGCAATTACGCCAGCTGATACTACCAGTTCTCCTGTTGTTGTATCCTACCGGTGCAAGTAGCTGTGCAGTATCGCACTGTTCCTTCCTACGTACGTTTGTAAAGACGATCCTGCTGCCTTGGAAAATTGCTAAGAGACATGTTACACTTGTGAACTTCTAGGATCTCCAGAGTCCCGTGCGTCTTACTGCAACAAAAAAGTAAAAGTGCAAATGCGAGTACAAGCAACACTCTTAGTAGCAACAAGAGCTGTGGGTAGCGCTGGCAGCGATGCCGCAACGGGGCCAGTGTGCCAGGGCATGGCCGATCGGCGTATGACTACGGGCGGGGGGTCAGAGGAGGCGATGGGAACCGCCTGCTGCAGTCGAGCGAAGACGCAGAGCGAGCGGTTTTTCCATTGCTCAAGAAACTAACGCAGGGGCTGGATGGGAGAACAAGAAGGCTGAAACGCGGTAGCTTTTTAACGAGAACTTCTGTCCGAAGGGAATTTCTCTCCCTTCGCCGACATGAAACAGCCAAGGTACAGTTAGCAACAGCTTTAAACAAGGCCAAGGCGCTTCTTATTTCACCAATCGTTGTTGTTGTTGTTGGTGTTGCTGTTCTTAGGAGGTATGTTTTCGAGGGCGGCATCGAGTGCTAGGGAACAGAATGTATCGGCGTATAACAAGGTTTTTCCATAACCAGCTCTATTGTTAAAGCTTGGCGATAATGTGCTTTGTGTTTGCATTTCAGGTTTTTCTTATGCTAGTCCACGTTCATTAGTAAAAGCAATGAAGCAACCGATACACATGTCCAGAACCTGCTTACCTTGACAATTAATAACCACGCTGCCAAATAGAGGATGAGTAACTTTTACAGGTGCTTACCTTGCTTACGATACGTCATTTATCATGTTACGGTCTACGTGTGGCCGCATGGGCTTCTTAGTAGTTAATCGATTTTTGCTTTATCAGACAGCATGTCATTACTAACATGCATTTTGCTAATGTGAAATTGAGGGTCGAGGCTGACATTTGAAGGAGCAAACGTTTCTCTATGCACATGATAAACACATGTTTATACATGAAAGCGGAAACATTTTATACCAATATATACCGAACCTTGCAACAAAAGCAACCGAGGTACAAGGGCAAAATCTTACCAAAAGATCGAGTTTCATTTCATGGCTTTAGTAAATAGTTCTGACGAATCTAACATCATCAACTGTCATCTTAACATCTGACGAAGATGTTAAGTTGACGAAGTCGATAGTTAATGATAACAAGGTGGTCTTCTACTTGTTCCATAAACTGAGCCTATTTAACCGTGAGATCTCTTGCCTAAAGCTATCCGCCGAGTTAGATGGAATAGCGATCTCCTACTATTACCGGGCGAACTACTGCAACGATATTAAATTCCTAAAACCGGAAGCAATCCATCGTAAACTGTAGAAAGGATTGCTTTGAAATTTATATATATATATATATATATATATACAAAATCACATGATCATAACTATTTTGTGAAGTTGAACGAACATAAAGACGAATGTCTGTTTTTCCGAAAATTTCATACAGCATCAAATATATTATTTTTTATAAAAGGAAAATTGGAAAATGTTAGTCTCAGTATTTGGTATATATACCTTAGGTAATGTATTAGCTTATATCATAAGTAAGGAAGTCTTTTGTATTTAACAACGGCACTAATCCTGTTTTTGTGCACCTCATTTGGTCTCTGGTGCATTTAGACTTAGTTTTTAATAACATTCTGTATATTCAAAGAGCCTGGCAGCTATTTAGTGTATGTGGTTCATATTTGTAGTCAATTCATTCGCTATTCGCTATCTTCTTCTTAGTTATAAAACTCTTGCTATACACGACATAATATTTCGGGCTACCTCGAAGACCCCTTTACTTCGGCAAAAACCGAAATATAACAGCTGCCGAAAATACACTTTTTTGCCACGGGTCATCTGTCTTCGAAGCCTGAATGAAGGGCTTATGTTCCAATTTAGAACTAACAACACATATCAACATTAGTAAATAATTTAACAATAAGAATTACAGGATCATAACGAGAGCCTTTTCTGCTATGCGAGTCTGTGCGTATCCATGTTGTTATGCTAAGCGTTTTACAAGAAACACTAACCTTACAATTTGGTCACTTGCACCGTATTTGTACCGTTTCCGCGTAGTGCTTATTTATTCTGTAAACGACGATCTGAAGTTCTATTAAGGAACCAGTTTTTATTTAAAACTGGTTCATCTTGTGGCCGTTGCGCCGTCACTTTAAACCGATGCCGACTCGAGCTACCGCTTCAAGACATACTTTCCTGAGATTTCCTTCCCGTGAACGCAACACGAGCATTGAGACGATGAGATTGTATCCAATATTCAGCCTTCGCTTACCGTATCATGACGCTGGAGGACCACTCGGACGATATCCAGGACCTTGGTCAACAATATTACAAATCACTAATCTAAGTACAACAAAAAGTCTTCTACGGGATAAAGTCCCGCCGGGATCCAATCTAAAAGCATTACTGTTCAGTAACAAATTTACTTTTTTCCTTAAAATCCGTATAATAAGACCACGCCTAAGAGAAATTATAAGGCTAATACGAATGTCACCTATTGGCGACAAAATTGGAATTCTAGTTGTCCTGGGTGCCGCTGCGTCTGAAAAGCGATTTCATTGGCCACAACCTTTTGAAAATTTTCTACAGTGTTACTACTACAGCTGCTACTGATGTTTTCCAAGACATTCGCCACTCCCTCTGCGCTTGCTCTTCCTGCTGATTTCCCAGACGGTTCCCTTGACGATAGTAGTTTCAGGAAACAAGTCGGGAGGCAGACTTCTCAAATTCGCTGTTTCCAATTTTACCGTTCGAGTGTACGAAATTAAACGTTTCCTCCTTGACACGTTGCACCTTGGAACACTCGACTCCGTTTAACACGACGTTCAAGGTACTACGGCCTCAAAACTACTCTAATTTCCCGGAAACTAAGGATTAGCCAGGGTTGTGCCCGATTCTTTCAATGCCTCCGTCACACTCGGCGAAAGATGGTTACGATACATTTACCGGCCGTTTTTTCCTTTATGGACGCAAGTGCGTGCCTCATATAGTTTTACATACATACGTTTGAATGTACTCACCTGAACGTAGCATGTTCCAAAACTCATAAGACGTTATGCGATGCTAGCTAGGATTCTCCGCTTCTTGAGTGACTGCGAGTATTATCTTATGCTTTGTTTTCACTGTACATATATATATATTCCTTACTTGGAGTACGTCAATTTTTCCGAACTGTGTGTAGGCTTGTAAAATACATGATCAAAAAATGCCCGTTCAAATTAAAGTAATTTTGAAATGCACGGTGCAGACTGAGACCTTTCCAGCCATAACACTGAAATAGGAAGCAGCTGCGCCTATGGTACTGCAGAGTCAACGCGACATCTTAGCAAAGCGAATGTAACGATACGCGCGCTCAAAAAACGTAAAGTCTGCGCTTGTAGTTGATACTGAAAGCTCAGGTACTTAATAAATTACTCCAGCAGAAAACGTAGCTGTAGTTCTCTTGTGTACGTACATAAAACACGTCAATGTTAAAAGAATCGATTTAGTAAATACCATTTTAGAAATGTAATTTGCGTATGAGCCTTCAAAAAGTAGCTTTGTAACTTTTTAGCTTCCAAATAACGAGAGATTTACGTTAACCTAAATAGCGATGGAAACATGGTGTGGTTTATTACTTCCTAGGCTTTCTTCCTAGATACGCGAGCTGATATAGTCAGCAACCGATACAGCCTGCATGCAATATACCTGTTGGGTTTGCTAGCTTGCTGATTCTCACTCGTCCATGATAGTGGTCCATAACTGTACATATGGATAAATTTCGAAGCCCTTTGCTTGGTCTGGGAAAAACAAATGCGCTCCTTTATCTTGTAACTGCGTTATCATTATCAGAATGACCTTTGTAAGCAGGTTCGTCCAACTGAATCTGACGAAACAGCTTTATCTTTCCAAAAATACCTCATGCGCATCTAACCCGGCACCTTTTTTTCGACGAATCGGAAATTGATCCTTACATGTAGCATGCAGATCACCTCAGCATAAGATTCCTTCAGGCAAGACGCCAACCTAAACATAGTTTCAGTAGACGTATCCAAAAGTTGAAATTTTTATAATAAATACGTTATACGTATTTAATTAAGTCAAAACATATATATTTGAAACCATAGGTTTCGATTATTATTATTATTACTCGTTCCATTACGATTATAAACCCGGTCTGTTTCCGAAACGTTACGAAGGCTTAGAGTTTCAGGAACTCTAAGCCTTCGTAACGTTTAAATTTA
>NW_019211455.1:24291642-24413114 GCF_002443255.2 Varroa destructor | reverse complement strand
ATTTAACGTAGATACGATACAAATATTCAATATGTCTTGCTTTGCATATTGATTCAGATCCAGGTACAAAACACAGCTTAAGATGCGTTCTTATCCCATTGTAAGGTACACAAAATAGATATCATAAGGGTTTTTTTGCCCTTTTTACTATTCCAAGTATAGGAACATGTAGTGCATTCTTACTCAGCTTTTTAAGATCGAACGTTGCCATCAAGAAGAAAATCCTTTTCGCATAGAACACAGCGTCAAGCTTCATTTACTGGAAGCATTACGTAGACAAAAATTAAAATGCAGAAACATAAACAGCATTTCGAAACAACCTTTCCGTCGGTATCGAGAAAAGTGCTTCATATATACAGATTTCCATATATATTTTAGACTGTTATTTTAACCGAAAGAAAAATTCCAAAGGATCTATCAAAATTTACTCATTATCTACAATTCTCTCATAGACATTTTTCTTTTTTTTTCGAATTTCGAGCAAAAACCCCCAAAAAGGCCATCTAGGAAATACACCCCGTTGTTAACCGTAAAAAATTGGTCATTTACGTTAACGACTAAAAGAAGGATATGCTCATGAAACTCAACCATGTTAATGATTGTTCACTACGGATGCTATAAAGCAGGAACTGGCGGTTTCATATGAATTTCTTAAAAACATCGATGCAAATGATTTTTCTAAATATTTGTTGCGTACATAATAACAAACGTAGGTGTCGTCAGAGCGAACGTATCAATAAAACTGCTAACTTAACTGATAAAAAGATCTTCAAATTTAAAATAATCGCTCGTGCGCTCTGACAGAAGTTCTGCAACAGGGGGAGCGGCACTATGTAAGTAAGTGCCGCTCTCCCTGTTGGTCGCCAGCCGTTTTCAAGATAGTGATCAATAGTCAACGCTAATGCATGGATTGATGGTTAGGGCGAAAAAGAAATATATTAACTTACCAGCAACACTTGACGAAAGTCAGCCTGGCTATCGAAGTAGGGTTTGGAGTAAATAAAATTGCCTCGTTCCGTCCTGACTTGTCAATATTGTATGATGACCTTTACGTTTCGCACGTAACAACTTTGTTGTCAGTTACTCACAGCTAGCACTTGTTGTCATTTGGCCAAGACTGGCGCTGCTTCTACATGTTATCGTTTGCAATGAAACTCAAGGGTGGTTTTGACTGGATCTCTGCATTGCTGTTTCGCATAAAATTTAACGCTCATTGGTAACAAGTCTGCAAAATTAAACATTTATTATTCTGTATATTATTGAATTCTGCTATCTTAAAAAACCTTGGAGCGTGGGGTTCTGATGCTAGGCCACTCAAAGTTAGCAGAATTGAAGTGACCTCCAATATGCTTTCTACTAAATCTTACTGCCCAATCTAAATAACTGGTTTGTATTAATGTCTGTGTTACCTGTGCTAGTATTTGTCCGGTTTTGGTATGAGCACACCCTTATTTAGACCAATCGCTTCTTAAAGCTGATGAGGCATTTGATTGAAAAGGCGGTATGGCCATGCAGGTACCGTACAAGGGTGACTTCTGGATCCCTATCAATCAAGTCGTCAGCTGCACGTGCAGAAGCGTTCAAGCTCACTTGAAAAAATCTTAAGAAATTTTCTGATTTCCGTGATTCTTTTAACGTCCGTTGAAACAGCTTGGCCATAGCAAGGCAGCCATGCCCTGACGCTGCGTGAGTTGTAAGACTTTCTAAATGCGATAGTAATGCTTTGGAATGATCAACTAAGGTACCTGTAAAGCGATCGATGATGCAGTCATCGACTTATTATGGATGTGAGCTTTCAAGTCTATGTAACGATTTTAGAGCCGAGAAAAAGTCGTCATTTTGCCATATAAATATACATTTTTTTTTAGCAGGCAGCCCCCCAATGGCACCGTGATGGCCATCCTGCGCAACGGCTCTAACGAGCTCCATTGAAAGAGGGATACTAACCAAGAGCGACCCAAAAAAATAAAAAACTATACCTTAAAATAGACTAAACTATCCTTAGAAGCTTAATTCGAACCAACGATGTCCATATAGATTAACGAAACATTTTGAAGAAAAAAGAAACGTCGAAAACGATGCTACAGGGTTGACCAAAAGCGGGGAAAGTACAAAAACAGAAATATGCAGCATTAAGATTTATAGCTTCCTACAATACGCCTCGTTAGTTCCCATAAATAGCAAACACTGAAGCCGACTGAACCTGACATCAATGGCTATGACGGAAAATATATTGCTCATGATCATACGGGCGTCTTGCTTTAGAAGTGGCACTTATCTTGCGTTTCATGACAGTGCTTTAAATCGGAAAAGCAACACGTGGCTAGTGTTAAACGACACAGTCAACTTCTCGAACTTCCTCGACTTAGGGGTTCGTTGTATCTTCAACATACCTACGAATATAAGATGATTTTGTGTTACCAGGAACTAATTAACGTAAAAACAAATATATTGTTTAACGACAAAACTGTACGCCTAGCAAATAAGTTTCGGTTTCTCGAAAATGTAAGTGGTAATGGAAACCATCGATGACGGGTGAAAGCCCGGCAAGGAGGCTTTCAGCTAAACGACGGTTGCTAGCAGCAGTAATAGTTACCAGTACATTTACTTTCAAAACGAAAATTGAAAGAGTGGGGACGATCCTCAAAAGAAAGAATGAGTTGATGACATCCTGCGAAACATGTATAACAACAATAGTAGAAAAACAAACACAGTTAAAATATAATAAGAGAAAAAGGAAATAGGCTTCTTACGAATTGGTTCCAGGACAGATGGAAGCGCGTGTGGTGTTCTTTAAAGACAATATGCCAATAATATCAAAGATAATATATTTAACATAGTGTCGTCATAAACGAGACATGGGTTAACGTGTGCCATCCACTAAAGAAGGATCAAGGAAGAGAGTGATGCCCAACAAAAAAGCGTGACCTCAGTGGCAGTGCCAACTGAAATCGAGGACGGGCTGATATTTACTCTCGCAATGAATATCGTCTTCATGAAACATTGCCCACAAAGAAACATGTCAATGCTGTCGTATATCTTGAGCCACTCTTATGTACGTGTAACGTGGCAACCGACAGCAGAGTCACAGTTACACTAGTTGGTTAATTAATTTAGGATAATATACAGTTTTACGCTTTAGTTATTAATTAGAAATAGAATCGAACGGTGGCTTCAATCTCTATATTATTTAGATTTGATAAGTGTAGTTTGTATTCCTTCCATGATCTAAGAAGCGTGTTAAATGCCGTAGCATAGCCTACCATCGACAACTACAACAAAGCAAATCAGAAATGGGAAGTTTCAATATGCTGACTCGAATACACAAGCAATAAAGGGGAGCGCATACAGCATTTCCCACTTACTTTAAATAGTATTTAAGGTTTTGATAATGAGAAAAATGAGTCGCACACGATACAAGTTCAGCCCAATTATAGTTTATATTCCGTTGCAATGGCAGCCCAGCCTATGGTTGACAATTAGCACGGTAAGTTACTTCGAACTTTGTCAGCGACTCACGAACACTTCACAGTTAGTACGATTGAAAAAAATGCATATTTTTTTTACTTTTCAACTATCGCGCTATATTTTTGCTGCGCCTTTTATTGTAGCTTACACGCACAAACGACGTACCACAATATGCGTACATGCTAAAAAATAACTCAAAAGTTTTGACCAAAAGAAGGACAAATCATTTAATCTAGTGCATACGGTACTATATTGTTCTTTATCTGGACGCGGAATTCATGCATGTGAGATGCTATCAGCTACCTACGAAGGCCACGGAAAAACAATCAACGGGGAGCTATTAGCTATTCATGTATCGAGTCTATAAATAATACGCCTTTGTGGTAACTGGTCTTTCTTGGTACATACGTATATATTATTCAGTTAGTGCACTCTATTTTACCTCAATAGAGAACCCTTAACGCATTACAAGGATAAACATCAGATACAAAAAAGCAAACTGTTCCAGAGAATGGTGATATTGATCCCAAAGGCCATAATAGTAAAAGAGGCACGAAAGCTGAACACCCCCACAGAAGTGTTAACACAATGATACGCCCAATGCTAAAGCAACAATGACCTTATTTTGTATTGGCGAAACTGAAGTGCACAAGGGGGAAAGTAAAAGGGGCGATAGTCTTCATGAAGATGAATACGTCGTCACTGCTATATCAGTCTCTATACAGTAGGCGAATACAGTAGATAAGGCAAGAGAATCCAATCAAACGAATACACGGCGTGTAGATTTTAGGCTTTCAATGGATATTATGTTGCACTGAATGTCGCCGATGGCCTTGGCAATGTTTTCATGCGTTGCACTATTGTCGTAGTCGCTAGGGAGCGCTGTGAGCGCAGTCGCATCTTTTCTGCGATTGAAATTAAGCGATAGATTAATTGATAAAGACAAAACAGAGAGAGATTTATTGGGAAAGTGATCGAAAAAAAACTTATAAATAGGAGAAGATTGAAAAAATTGCGAATTTTTTTATCACTTCTGCCCTTCTCAAAGGCCGCATGCACAGATTTTCCCTTTAAAAATTCGAATTCTCTTTTTTCCGTTTTTTTTTGTGACGTCATTTAGCTTCTATGTAGCATGGTAACTTAAGTAACTTAGGGATGGTCTACAACAATCGTCAAAATAAGAATCGAGTTTTTATGGTATCGTGCGTTCGTATTGTTATGTTCATATTATGCACTTTTATTTAGAAATATAAAATGAGATATCTAATTTTATTCATTTTAATAAATCGATGATAACCGAAATGCTCGATTTCATTTAGGGGCAGCGATGTTATCGTTTTGTCGCGAGCATAGCATCCTATCCATGCTGCATTTTCCAAAGAGAAGTAGGTAGAAATGTAAAAAAAGCTTTTTAAAACCGGCGTTTTTCCAATTTTTCTAATTTCCAAAAGAATTGGAAACAACTCTGGCTACTTGTTTCCTCATACTGCAATGATTCTTAGACTATGACGCGTAAGCTTTTTTTTATAGTTCTTGAGTAGAGGCTCAGAACAGTCCTCGTCCTTTAGATCAAGTCTTTCTCATATACATGACGTATATCTAGGTTAGTTTCAACAGCTTTTTAATGCCGGTCAAGGGCAAATGGGAAGTGTCGGAAAATACTATTTTTCTTTTCATTAGATACGTAATTGAGGGGGGCCTAAAAAGGGCCCATTTCTTATGCACCGACCCAATGGGCTAAGGTCTGACTAGGATTGGCGCATTATTTCAGCCAAGATGTTAAGCGGCGCAACTTAGTTATGGAAATTCCCATTAATGATGAAAACTTCCGTAATTAACTGAATTTGGTCGGAACGGCTTGAATTTGTAATTCGATCAATGTGTGGACTAATAAAAGCAGTTCCACCGATTGAAGGAGGGCTCCGTTGTATTGCATTATTTACTACATGTACTCGCTAATAAATAATTTCATTTGCTTGTTTTAAATGATAATCCTTCAAGAACTTCCATTATTCCCTGATTCCAACTGGCCACAAAGCAGTTTCTCCAATCAGACCAGCATGACCTGATATATTTGAATATCTTGAGACATGCAGCAGTGTTTCGCTTCGCGACAAAGATTATTCTTGTTTGTATTTATTAGAACTGAACTCGAAATAAAAAAGGGCAATATATTTGCATATTGGTTTCCTTTGGACGATTGCCTATCCACCCTGTCAGTCCCCGCACCCTGATGCTCTGCAGCCTGACACAGTGCGGTCATGTTTAATGGCAATACCATTGCTTCTTTGTGTTGGTCGTAGCCAGTTACGTGTGATGATAGAAAATTATCTCGCCAACTTGGCTTATAATTTGTACATCGATCTGAGTTGCACTGTATACTCAGGTGACTTTTATCCACTGCTCGAAGAAAAAGCAGCTTTCGTTCCGTTATTTCACGGCCGATGTCGTGTAAAAAGATGTTCCCACCGCAAGAAGAAGCGGACGCCACTATAGCAAAGAGAAAACGTTGTAGATGCAACTAAAATAGACGTAGGTAAACGATTTGAGCTTGACTCTCGCTTATATTTCTATTTAAATTAGCCGTTACCTCCTGCTTTTGATTTCTTAGCTAGGCCCTTCCTGATTTGCTAGCCCTTTGCCTTAGAAACTCGTCTATCTACATCTGTATATTTATAGTACTACAACATTTAACATCGTATGAAAGGCAAACTCGCGGTACTCATGTGCGGTAAGAAGAAGGTGCAAAATCAACGACACATTTACGAAGACCGACATAATAACGTCGGTTGATCCTGCCAGGTACAGTTGCTTCTCCACGAAACGAACTCGCGCGATGTGTTAGCCGCCTCTATTTTTCTATGGTCTCCTACAGATATTTACTTGACCACTCCAACCGTCGTGTCGACTCAGGACATTTTTTTTATAAGCCCATATGATGGAGGGACAGTCCTAGTTCAATTCTGTACTGATTTCTTAGGGCCAGACCATTAGGTAGAATCCTATGGTTGTACCGAACGCCACGTTTACAGTCAACGATATGCTTCGTTCACGTTTTTTTCTTTTTTACAGGTGGGAGCACCTTTTTGTGAACATCCTTTGAACGTCGTTTTTCTAAATTTTATTCTTGACAAATCGGCAACTCTACAGGTTTGAGTTAAACCTGGAATAAGGTGTTTGTTTAGGATTAGAGCGTTAGTGTAGAGCATCAGGCGTGCGGAATAAAGGCATACTGGGGCAAGCTACCTATATTTCCTAGTGTCCTAATGTCTCAGCCGCTACGGCATACCGTCCTATCATTATCATAACCATACATTAATGTCTGATGAGGGCTCAGGGCAGTTAGGCTACATAAAAACATTAAGTCATACCATGTATTTCACATTATCATGAACTAGGCTTCATAGTCCCAACTTTTCGCGATTTTCTACATCAGAAAGTAATTTAGGTTCAAATGCTATACACGGCCCTGACCAAAATACATACGTACAGTACGTAGTGCACGTTTAAAATCAAATTAACCCTGTTTGCTATTGCGCGTTCTCGTCGACTGTGCGAAAGTATTCCATGGTTAGAAGTACTTGCATTAAAAGAGCTTTTATGCGTTAAATATTCGCAGGACTATGCTAAACGATATTTTTAATTACAGCGCAGTGATTCATCTTATTTCGTAGCTATTTCATGTTTTACGACACTGCTGCGATAAAAAGTAACGTGTAACCTTAATGCTAAAGCTTTTGAAGGATCGTGTTTGTTTTCAAACCGAGAAATCGATGAAGAGGTTTTTCACTCTGAGATTATGTTGTGTATTCTTAGTCAATCAGCGTCGAGTCCAAATCGGTCTTAAATTCAGTTTGCTGAAATTTACTTCTCACGGCTAGAATTTCGTTGAGATTTGCATTATTCTGGGTTCCAAAACTGCTCTGTGTAAGTTTCACATAATTCGTGGTTGGTGTGATATGAGAGAAGTCATGAAGACTTCGAGTAGCTTAACCTTGGGCGGCGGTAGTGCCTGGAAAGTGATTTTCCACTTGAACTATTCCTGATCCCTTGCAGGTCCTCAAGCCACATTCTACTAGACCACTCGTTTTGCCCAACCCTGTTTTCCCCCTAGCTTCAACCCAATTTGTTCACATTATGTATCGCACTTCAACTACTCTCGGTTAGCTGGCAGGCTACTGCTCCGCTCTTCATAGTATAGCAGATTCTGCGGCTTCTGCAGGTGACTTTTTTATACTATTTGCTGTTGATGTGTTTAGAAGCACACCATGCTTCTGGAGCCTAGGTCGAAAGGCCGTCCCGATTGCCCGGCTCATGATAGCGGCGATCGAACCGAACGAACCAGGAGCAGCCCGATCAAGCCGGCTGGGGTTCTACTGGACCTTCAGTTCTTTTTAGTCTCTGTTTAGAAGTAATAGTAGCTCCAAAAGCATAATGGAGCTTCGACGGTTACCTCTGGGATCGGGGCCGGTGTCCATGGTTATTCGTATCACTCATGAAACAAAATCGGGGCGCAAATCTACTAGATAGATGGGCGATAGAGTAGCAGTATTTGTCAAAAGGTTCTGAAGACACTCACTACTACCGCAACAGAATCATTACTAAGGTGCACTACAGTAAACTAGTAAGTATGGCACTATTCGCACGGTTTCCCGTTCGGCAACAGCTCAGTTTGCCCTGGCTCTCGTGCAACGTGACATCTTAAACAAAATGAAACGAGGTAAACGGGAGTCATTTATATTTCGCTTTCCGTCTGATATGAACGGGATCCGAATGTTTCAACGACTGAAGCTGGCTATACTAGAATCTCGCATATACATTGAAGTTGGTTAGACATAAGCAGCGAACAACGTCGGTGACGACAACAACAACAACAACAACTTAAGTAGCTCTAGCAGTTTCTGCGAACTCAAACAGTGGCAGCGGCCATCACATCCTTATCAAAAAGTTGATGTTATACTTATATCTATGGCAAACATTGTTCAGTAGTATTATACAGACGAGAATAGGCAAACTTTTCCTGGTGTAATAAGTACAACTAAAACTGGATGCGTACGCAAATGTTTAAAACCAGTATTTCTTGAAAACAAAAAAACAGTTTACTTTGAATAATGAAGCAATGGCAAGGCCACTATTTACGATTCAGGTAAACGGGCACGAAATTATCAAAAACGACTTTAAGGTAGGTTCTCCATATTTATGCCGTCTTGTTTTGTTATGCTGACATCAAATACGTCTTTCATATTATACGTGAGAGCCAAGCATTATAAGATATTCACTGATGATTAAGCGATCACGTTTAAAGGAGCCAACTCCACTACTTTTACGTCGTGATTATTTGAAACCGAGTTTCTAAAAACACAGAACAACTGTAATTGTTAAACTGGTGAAAAAAGTACATAAAAAAATAGTGCCAACTAAGACGTAGAGCAACTTCTTTTCTATAAATCGAATATGTAAACTTTTTTTTGTTTATCGAGAGTGCTATTAACTTCTCTGAGTAGAGATGCAAATAATAAGCAATCCATCCCTACACAGCTACGCATTAGGCGTTCTATCAGCCCAAATAGGCCATATTTTTCTATGCCGAGACGAAATATCACGTTAAACATATATAAAGATATAAGACTGTCATTATTAGGCAATGAAATGCCGAACTCGATGTATTGGCCTACGTTGCATAGTGCCACTCCCAAAATCAAAAAAGAATTGCTCCAGTAAAAAAGTTCATTGAAATTTTAAGCTAGTTAGAGCCTTTTGGCCTTTCACTCGGGCTAGTTTGTTGAGCCTTTACTAATACTGGAGCATCGCTATCTGACGACATCAGAATTTTTAACGTCTAGGCCCTTACTGTGTCAAACTGAATGCTCTTGCTAATAGACGTAATACTGATAGTGTTAATTTAGATCTTGAAAATGACCGAATGATTGTGTAATTACTCATCGGATCAATGACAAAACAACCACCATATCTTGCGATCGTCCATTTGGCCCCTGATGTATTCTTACGTTAATCCTCAACTTGAGCTTCCTGAGAACACTTTTTTTTAGTATTCAACTTCACCTATTTTAGAAATAGTGGCGTTCGTTTAAATTTAGATAACAGAAAAAAAAACCCATAATAAGATGGGTCAATAACTTCGATATAGCACTTGCCATTTGGAGCGCTGTTCAGCTGATTTTTGCGGCTGTCTGTTGATTTTAATTGTTGTAACTGCGAAAAGTGCGTATTTCACGTAGCCACTGTCACTTCAGTGCCGCTGGCATCCCGACCGTTGTTCTTTTTTCCATAACACTGACCCGTGCAGGAACGTTAAGTTCGGTGCATTCTAGCGTTTTGGGGTGGGCAGTAAAGCAAAAATCATTCGTTTCGTGTCCCTGGTGAAAAAAAAAGTAATTTTTAATCCCTAACTTACATACATATAAATCCTGCTGCCTTAAAAACCCGCTTTAGATATTTATTCTTAATGCACGGGTTGTACCTCATGACCATTGTTCTGCATCACTAGCTTCTAGCCATCGTTTTCGCTGCCTTTTGTTTCTGTCAACATGTCCCATTTGCTTATGTAGTATTTATAGACAATGCTGCGGTACACCTTAATAAACATTTTTGATCGCATAAATATGTAGTTCTATGATTGCTCATAACTGTTAGCTTGTTTGATTGTTTCATCCAATGCATGAAAATTTTTAATCAAAGTTAATTGGCTGTACCAATGCCGGCCTTGCTTTTGCCATTTTTCAGAGACTAGGCTTGTCTCACGTTTCGTTTTCTCATAGCCCTCCAGTCGCTTCGTTCTGGACCCACTTCGCCGGTGGGGACTTTGTTCCAATGGGCATGTTGTTACGACGACACAATATCTCATATCGACGTTGCATCCGAACAATAAAAAGTCCCACGCCGTGCCGCCGCCGCCGCAGCAGTGCATTATCGATTAGCTGTGACGGTTTTCCGTTCGCTAGTAACGGCGATTGCGATGGCTTTGGGCCTTCAAACCTGTCGGCTTCGTGACATGGAAGTGGTCCAGATGGATTAGGTATGAATTAAGCGTGAAACACGACTAGGAGCAGGATATTCGAAATTTGCGCCCTTTTTTGTTATGATCAGTTGACTTGGCTAGGTGTCGGATACATAACAGTACGGAACTGAGAACCCAATTATGCATGTTTGAAATGCAATGCTTGGCTAAATTCTGCTAACTTGCACGCGGTAGCGTGAATTGTTAGCGTAGAGCGATAGTGAGAGAGATGGTTAAAGATAAAGGTACAAAAGACAGTAACCTAACCACCATGCTCTCCGTCGTCTTCCGCCGAATTTGCCGTCCATGGCTTCTCTTCCTCTAAATAAATGGCTGAAATCAATAAAATGCTTGTGGCGATAGGAATATAGCGACAATGAGAATGATGCACTAGTCGAAGCTCAAATGTCATAGAGTTACATAGGCCAAACGACGTTTCAATATATGGTAATGGTCTGCACTAACCACGAATAAACTAAGGCCTACCTATGCAAGCATAAGTACACGATTTGAATTGTCTCTTGATAAAAATTTTGCGCTAAGTAAAACTGTTGTCCATATACGAAGATGATCGCTATAGTAAGGTTTCCATAGAAATCTATCGTTGTTATGATAAGTTCTCACACTAAATCCCCCTGGATGTTATTTAGCTTTCGATAAAATTAAGCTTAGCTAAGGCATTATAAAATTAAAATAAAAAGCAATTTTTGATCGATGATGTATGTGCTACTCTATAAGATATATAGCCAAAGTTTTTGATACTATTTAATTAGTTTCAATGCGGTGATAATTCAAAATAAACAACAAAAATGGTTTCGGCCTTTTATTTATATTTTTGATTTACAATTTTCTGATTCTTTTTTTTTCTCTCTATTATTGTGTTCTACTTGATAGTTTCACACATTTTTTAGAGAATTTCCATAATACTTATCAAGTCTGTTTTTCAATTTAATTTCTTAGATCTTTATTAGATCGGGGTTATATTTTGCACTTACTACTTTAAACGTATTTTTTTTTAAATTTGATGGAACATGAAAATCGTGGTTTTGATTTTCGACATTTTCACGCAACGGGACATTTGGTAATTTTTATGAAATTGTATTATCAATTATGTAAAGTACTGAAAGAGCTTTCCAATTGTATGTCGTAGCTGACTCTGAGCCAAGTTAAGGGAAAGAAACGATTGGAAAACACATGAAACACTTTTCGTGGTACGTCTAAAATAGATACAACGCTGCTGTTTATCACAAGTTGAATAACAAAAATCAAAACCAATAGAATTGGATAAAAAAAAAATCAAACGTAATTTTCCGAGATCTGTTTGTATTTAAGAGAAATCGTTCAGCCAGTGGAGGGAACAAAGGTCGTATGCGAACGTAGAAGTGTTATGCACACTGAACTTTCGACCTTTTTGTAGAAGTAATTAGAGTGAGAACCAAGTTTGTCCGTTATAAAGGCACCGAGAGAAGTTCTGAGCCCAAAGAATCTTTACATAAGTAACCAGTTCTAACGTAGATAATGATCATAATGGTGATGACAATAGGCTCGTTTCGGTCCAGAACGCGCGATCCCGGTCCAGCTTTACCGAAATTCAAACTTGCATTTTGCATTGCAAAGACAGATATTATCGTTCTAAGAGGTAAGGGCTACAGGGGCAGTTTTAAGGATATTTCGAGGTTTCAAGCCTATCTTTCTCATTCTGTTTTTGTCCTTCGTTGTCATTCAGTAATCATTTCGCCGACAATCATCACCAGACTACCGAACGATAGAGTAATTCTTATCATTTCTTGAGATCAATCAGTTCCAAGACCGCTGGATAAATATCTTGTACGGGACTTATCGCTAGCTGCTATCGGTAAAAATTTCAGACTGGAACTCCATTCTGAGAAGTTTCGAAACGTCACGGGGTAGCTACTCTGGCAAACTTGGTCTTTTGTTCGTTGTTTGCTCTAATGGACAAACCTTGATAAATGCTTGCATTATTGGTCGCTCGGGGTATGGTTTTTCGCCTTTCATCCGGGAAATTCTGAGGAAGGGTTTTCAGGTAATATACAATATTGATAGAAAATAATTATTGAGACGTTTCAGATACCGCAAACGTATCAGCTAGGATTAATGACAGCTGCGTCAAACATTATATTTGCATGAAAAAACGCTGTTATGGCAACACAAAAAAACATACACATTTTCTAATTAGACTTAATGAAAGTTGTGTTATCTACATATTATAAACGCATATGCATAGCTTCGATCAACACACGTACATACACTACAATTAAGATGTATTCCGGTTCAAACATACGATTCTCGATTTCACTCGCTACATAGCAGCCGCGACGTTGGGGGTCTCTCGAAAGTATTGCGTAACCGCGGCACCAAAAGCAACGGAAGATTAGATTATTTTCTGTAATGACGGTGCGACAAACAACAAAGAGCAATCCATCATTCCGAGAACGCACATACATTGTGTGGCTATATCTATTTCTGCATAGATGATGTACGCTCGATATACGATGCGTGTGAGTATCCAAAATAATTACTATAGCGCAATCAACCATACAAGCAGCCATATTCGCTTGCTCATGTCTTTATCGTTGACAGAAAATGACACACGGGACCAGTTTACTGCTCACGCTATTTGAAGGCCACAGAGTATTCCCCAAGCAATAGCGGTAATGGTAGCGAAAGCCTATGCAGAAAATGCGAGTGTTTACAATGCGAAAAGAAAAAAAACAAAGAAGAGCGAGAAAGATAGGCCATAACGGATATCGTCATTTCTGTTATGCAAGCGGAAGATCCACACAGAAACGTGCACTGTTCGGTTTTCATATAACAACGGAGAACAGATAAGTCCTTACATTGCAGACAATGACAGCTCTCTGCTAAAGGCCTTATTTAACATCCATATGATACAGGCAACGAAGCGGGAAGCTCAAAGCAGGCTAAAATAAACAGGCCGGAATAGAAGGCTTTCGCTGCACCATTTAGATTGGCAAGCACTAGTTGAATACATAGAATAGAATAAGTGCAGAGCAAATGTATGGCACCTGCAGAGTTCAAAGTTATTGCTGACAGGTGTTTGCCCAATCCAAACACATGATTTTTATACATGACTGAGATTATCGGTAAAGTAAAGAGAGATCAATCTTTAATTTTTGGAAAGTGACGCAGCTCTAAATCGGCCTGCAAATTTCAAACAGTCAGTTTTCAGTGGTGGTCTCAACTAATACGACAATGACAGTAAATTTTACTCTATGTAGTAATCTCATTTTTACACTGGCTGAGAATTTTACATTTAGTGGAATTTAGTGGTAAGGTTGTCGAAGCTCTTCTAAGGTAGCCACACCTTGTAACCATATATATAGTCACATAGTCACCGTTATGTAATCAGGAGCGGTACTTGTAGATTGCCGGTTTCATTGGGTCATCCGATTCTTCTGAGAGAATAGTCTCCTCAGAAGGGTATACGGTACATCCACTACACTTACGACCAACAAGACTTCATATTCATCTGTAATTATGCTGAGCAGCTTTTCAAATCACAGATATTTAGGCTTTGTACGAAATTTCGTTCAGTCTATGTGGGGACGGCTAAGCATTAGAACCACCTAGTATACTGAAAATAGTTTTTCTGCGCTACTTTGATATACTAACAATAATAGCAGGCAATAGTAAAGAAGAAAAAATTAGTAAGGTTTTAACGGATTTTCGAAATTTGGCTAAGCTAATAACATTTTTCTTACATGGAACACGACTCGACCGAACTTATTATCTTTTAGAAGGTTAGATAAAAAACGTGCATGTATATATTACAGCGTGGATAATCTAAATCCGGATTCTTCGATGAGCTATTTCTAAGACTGAACTTTAAAAATGGTTTTTGTGCGTTTGCTAGAACTGTTAGTCTTCTAACCATCATTAACCGTAATTATATTTTCAATGCAGGATCTAAAACACTCAGCAGTCATTTTCAAAATATTCCTTCTTTACCCTTAAATATATATTTAATACAAATTGTCATTCAATGAATATTAGTAAATGTATTTTTTAGCGTCTTTGGCAATTCTCGTGTTCGTGTGAAGGGGCTGTCGGAATCACTCCTTTTGTACAACACCAAAGACTTGCCCTTCACTAAAATGTTTAGCCATCCATAGGTCTTACTGGATCTACCTGGAGTTTCTCTAACAGGGTTATGAAGCGACATAGTAACTATATGCCATAATAACCATTTGGCAACACTGATCAACGACAATGAACTTAAAAAGGTGCGCATTACTTAGCTAGATTCCGCCTACCAATTTATGAGTTTGCACTTGTTAAAGTGTTGATCAAAAGCTCTATGTGCAGTAGGATCGAATTTTGGTCCGGCAATAGGCCAGAAGTCTCAAAAATGTAAGTGATTAACAAGTACAAAAAGCGCAAAGCAACACGGAAGGTCTGACAAAACTGGTCGTTGGAGCAATTAATGTTCTACCTTCGAAAAATAGCTGATAGTTCCTGGATATTACGTTATCGAAAGGTACTGATGGTTTGTCCAGCTAGATGGCTTTTACGTCACACACCTTAAATAGCAATGCGCGACGGCGGGTTGTTGGCTTCACTTGAAAGCTGGGATTTGATGCTAGTAGATATGCTAACATTATTGGAATATCTTTATTCAGGCATAAGGCGGGACGTCCTGAAGATCATGTAAAATTTCTGTGAAAATTCAATATAGTTGACAATTGTTATTAAAGACACAAGTGCAGCCTAGGTCCGTGACAAAAAATGACTGCTTATGGTCAAGATGCGTTATTGGAAGAAACGGTTTAGACATAATCTTTTTTTTTTTTGGAAGGTGCTCCCCGTAGTAGTCGACCAGTTACTAGAAAAATTGAAATAATTATTGTGAGTTACCTATTGAGAATTATTAAGTTGAGCAACATAGATACGTGAGTAGCCATGATATCGCTAAGGAGCCAAACATCCTCCACCAAACGGCTTTAAACCTTTTGAAGAAAGCTGACTACATATTTAGTTATATTTGATATTTAGGTGTCGCACGAATTAACGCAAAAATTTACTCGACCATAACAAATTTGCGAAACTTTACAGAGACACAACGAGAAACTGCTTCAAAAGTGACCGCCACTGACGCCAATGAGAGTGATGTTTTGGTGTTTAATGGAATTGGAAAGGAACCGTGCATTATGAGCTACTTTCGCTTTACAAAACGACTGATACAGACCTCGATCGTCAATAACTAACAAGATTACAACGAGCCCTCGAAAAAACAGATAGAATTAGTAAACAAAGGAGCATTTTTCTAATATGACAATGCCAGACCATACACGAAAAAAAATTGGAAGAACTTGGATGGAAATTGCAATCAGCCATTTTGCTTGGATCTTGCACTGTTAGGGTATTATCTATTTCGGTCTCTGCAGAATTCTTTGATATTCCTCCTCACCAGAAATTGATGCTAATAACGCAGTTTCAATAGAGACATGCAGAGATTGCTTGTCATCATTTTTCGTCTACAAGCCGCAGAAGTTCTACGGTGATAGGATTATAGTCCCACCAGAAGTTGGTCGAAATGCAGCATGCATAAGTTAGTAATATTATTTTTTAGTATACAAAACATTCTTCTTATTTTTGCCTTAAAAAGCGTTAATCTATTCTGACCAACCAATACAGGATGAGGGTGTACCAAAAATGGCTTTTTAGGCAATTTTGATGAATTTCAAAGCTCACTTGAAATCACAACTCTGTTGTGAGTCTTCCGGTGTACGTCCTGTAAATCCTTTATAAGTTTTAACATCTAAACTTTTAATAAGTGTACATTCTTTAAGAAACCAGGTGAAAACTCTCAATGAAGGAAATCGGCACAAAAGGAAGTTGGTGGTCTCAGTGAGGTCCGCATGGACATATCGGACAATAGCTGATTGTTACTCAAATTTTGAAAATGACGCACTGCTCTTCGTCTTGATAAATTTATTCTTTGGTGGTTAAACGAACCGATCGTTTTTTGGCGCCAAAAGTATAGCCCGTTTGTTCAAATTCAAACCTTCTGTTCTGTATATGATTCGAAAGCAATCAGTCAGTGATAGTGGTTATGCCATAAAGCGTAAATAAATTTGCAGTTCGAAACTTAGAAGCATTTATTTCTAAACAATAGTAAATAAATAAGACTAACTAATTATTATGGTTTGCTTTCTCATTATATTTAGGGCTTGAGCCGGCACAAGGACAAAGTAATTAACATGTGCGTTCGAGGAAGCGAATCTAAAATGACCATTGATTCCAATATTATTCAACTTGTCCCTGATTGCATAGTGGTTTTTTAAGTAAAAAAGATAAAGAATCCGCTGTCGTATCGCTTCATAGTCAAAGGCACGTTCGAGCTTTTAATGCGGGTCTGAAGAGATGAGCTGTGCATATTGTCAGAAGTTTCATGCGTTTAGCGAATAGAACCGAAGGCTGAGAAAAATCTGTATATTCGTAACTTCCCTTCAATACCGTAACTTCACATATTATATATGCTAAGAAGCATGGAACGTTTGCGTATAAGTAGGGCCACGACCGGAGTTTTCCATCGGAATACTAAGCGTCATTAGTTATTAGTTCTTCGGTCGCAGTATTCTTCGAAATACGGTTGCTTTATCTCGTGTAATAAGCCCCAAAAGCGATTTCATCTTCAAAGGCGGCCATAATAGATATGAGAGTGATACGACGATTTATGCTATATCTCTGTACGGAAAAGTGAATTCAAATCTGAACAAACAATATTTTGACAACCTTTGGGAGTTGTGCAAATTTTTCAGATCGTACAGGCCCATTCGTGGTCATTAATTATACAAAACTGAAATGGGCCATAGCTAATAAATGCGATAATAAATACTTTGATTACCTGAGATAGTTTTCTATAATGTGACCTAATTTATTTATTAAAATTTTTTATTTCGTTCTGCTGTTATGTATGGACTCAGATGGCTAGCCCCTACAATGATATTAGGCATCTCTACGCCCCGTCTCGAATGCCGACCGGGTACGAAAAGGCAAGGCGTCACAAACGCACCATTAAATGGCCCGCTAAATTATTACAAATGCGTTTCAAGACTCACTTGATTATTGTCTAGCTATTTAAACTAGCTGAGAACTAAAATCTGATAACTTGCCTACCATACCCAGGCTACGGGGATATTCTATCTAATGGCTCGCGACTTTTTGGAAAACATTGTTACTATTCTGCCTTTCAATTATAGTATTGAATGATTTGAAATATACACACTACGCAGATTATTTATATAAAATTTTGTACGGTAATCGGAACTAGCAGTTCCCTGAGGATTTGGAAATCCACTTCATTATGAAATCCCGAGGTAGATTTGAACCTGAATAATTGCAATGTACATTATATAAAGATTTTTCAGCGAGTCAAACGTAACCGTGCAATGAGCTGATTTAAATAAGTAGAGTGATTTTGAAAGAATTAAGTTGAAATTAGGACTCGCGACTTCACTACTCTGACGCCCCCACTCACATTGCGAATCGTAACTCATAATTGAACATCATAACCCCCTGTACGTAAAGAAAACATTAACGGCTTTCTTTTGTTGTAATTCGAAAACAATTAATAAGTTTGAATTAATAACTTGGCTAGCGGATTAGCAGTGATGATTTATCTAGAAGGGGGTATGGCCTGCTTTCGTCGCTTTTTCGATGCGGCTTACTTATGACTGTTTTGTCCCAATAGGTCTCTATCGTAGAACCAATTCTGATCACGTAACAAATAGTCTTTGCACAACCGCAATTGTCATTTTGCTCACTTCGCAACTAGAAGTATTTGCTTGTCCCGGTGGCCATGACGACCGGAATTGTCTCGTTAAAAGATTTGGCGGTAGGACAGGTTAAAAGGACGCCATAAGCGATCGCCTTTTACTCTAAACGCTGCACGTGTCATAGTTTAATCCAGTTTTTCCAACACTTTACCAGAGTATCATTCAAAGGACAATATGGATGGCTTTTCATACCAACAATTTCCAACAACAAGTGTGCCGTAACAGTAAGCGATTACATAATGCATTTATTCTCAAGACAGTTCAACCCAATAAATGAGATGCTAGCAGGCGGTCGAATAACCGAATCGAAGCACTGCACCCTAACCTTTCTGTAGACCGTCCATCACTTAGTGAACGCACAACACTATCCGATCTCAATGTTGTATTTAACGTTCTTCAATCTTGTACCAACGTCTTTCTTCGAGAAAAGAGTGCGATGTTCTGGATTGCAATCAGATTCAGATCTAAGGACTCGGTGATTGGGAAACTATCACGGATCTCTATCTCAGTTCTATCTCTTTGCTTCCAGCGACTTTCCAGTGATAACGTTCGAAGTGAATCTTTGTTTTCCTTTCAACGTCCGTTGCCTTCTTTTTGACCCCTGTTTTTCTCTGCCTAACTGTGCATCCAGCACATTCGTGATATTTGCGAGTGCGTACGTTTGCTTGAACTCCCTGCTCATGCAGATCTAAAAAGGAAGACCCTAGCCAACATAAATAACAGCGTCATTGTAAAGCTTTGTACATGGTGGTTTCGTTTTAGAGTAGCAGCGAACGTATGCGCGTTCCTTGAAGTTGCCGTTATCCCCCCCGCGCCGTTCCCAGACCTTTCGCACATCTGTGTGAGGACATGCAAGCACAGGGGCGCAAGCATGCACGCAGCTTGCCGTTGCAGAGTAAAGCGAGGCAGATTCCTATTTTGCCTATCCATGTTCTTATCAAGTGATACCAGTGCACTCGTCTGTTTCTGGCAGAACGAAGCGAAAGGGAACGAAAGACTGAAAGGCAAAGAAAAGAGGAAAAACACACAGTTGCGCGTTGTGCGTAGCGTGCGCAGCTGGTGTCCGGAGGGGTACACAACGCGTGCGTCTTCCAGGGATCACGTTGTCCTGATTATGTCATGATATCTTCAAGCATGAGAAGCAAGCAAGGGATGGCGTGTATCAAGTATTCCTCATAGGAAGAAGATCTTATCCTCTCACGCAGAGCCAGAAGCGAACACGTCTTCTACGGTAAATGAGGAGAGAGAAAGAAAGAAGATAATAAGCGTGCAACAAGAACACAGAGACAAACTTTAGCCATTTCGGAATTTGATTATAGTTGGCGACAGCGATATATATAGAAATGTGCTTTCCACATCATTGTTCGCAAAATGAAAGATAGCGGGCGGACTCCAAGGAACACGCGAAAATGAAAGAGCGTGATGTTTCGCTGAGCACCGGATTGCTCGGTTTGGCCTTCTCCTTCTTCTGGGTTTGCCTTTCTTTCTCGAACTCTTCTAATCGGCTTGCATGTGTAATAGCTTTTTCGCAATTTCCTAGGAAGTCAACTGGTACCAGTCCCTGCATCTACCAAACTAAAAAGGGACTTGAAGAAGAGGCAATAGCGGAAAGGAAGGAACACTCGATGGAGGAACGCAGAATCCAAGGAAAACCAAATCGAATTGTCCAAGCCACACCCGAAGACATTTGGGTCCTTTGTCTGGCAATGAGCCTGTCGCTTAGCCAGCTACGCAACCAAACTTTCTAAACTCTTGGGACTATTCTATTCGATATGCAAAAGCTATCAATTAGCCTGATAGCTAGGCCGTTCACTCTCTTGAAGCAAAAAAAAAAAAGGATACGCTTCGTAATCAGTAGTCGTAAGAAAATAAGGGTTCTGCTTTACGATATATGCATATGGATAAACCATATATAATGTAACGACGATAGTATGCGGTTATTGTTGATCTACCTAAGCAGACATCGTTATTCATTTAAATCTACTTGACTAATACCTTTAGGGGTAGCGTTTAGCCCTGGAGCGACAGCGAGTTTATCCGACAGAAAACATAACGGAGGAGACACTGCGCTAAAAAGAAAGGTGCAGGGTTTCAGACAAAGCAATGGCCATTATGGTGTGAGTTTTTGGAATTTCAGTCTTTTACTTGCTCTATCCTAATGATATATAAACGTTGAAACGTATAGCTGAAAACACAGCGTTGGTTCAAGTCTGCATCCGCGTACTGTTTAGTACCTATTACTAGGGGGATTTTAGTAATAAACAGCGATACCAGGTTAAATTAGCCCCAAGTAGCTAAGAATTCAAATGACAGAGAATTTACCCTTCTAGTAAGCCAAGTGCCCGAACAATACGCTTCGAAATCCGTATTAAAGGATGTTAACATACTACATTCGACTCACTAACCAGCGTATATTTTAAGCTAGAACAGAGCCTTTGGTTGGGCCAGCGATAGAAATGGAAAAATTAAAGCCTTCCAAATGTTCGTGCAAGAAGGGAAAACTTTATCTTTTGCCTGTTGCGTATGACCGTTAAGCTAAACAGGGGAAACATGCTATTATTTTGAGACAGAAGGGAAGGGATGTATATATTATATGGAAAGGGTACACCTTCGACTATTTGAACAACTAAGGAGTTAAGTGTCGAGAAAGCGAATTGACTATTTTAGAGTCCTTTTAGACGAAGTCATAATTCTAGTACAGACTCTTTCATACTCGTGTGGCCTAAAATTCAAGAGATCAAATAAATTCAATATGTTCAAATCCGTTAATTTAGCAGTAAAGTATACGCTGTTAAGCATATCGTGCACATTCTTTTTCCATACTCACAAATTATGGAGTCTAAATTTGAGTGTTTCATTCAGGCTTCTCTCATACGAGCTTAGTAACGATATTTCAACAAACGCCGAAAGAAAATATTATCCTATAGAGCGATTATAAATTCGCATAGTCCCGCCTGGCCCCTCGTTCATTTTTGCGAGGTACACACTAGTTCAGTTTACGGTCGATGTCTTCAGTCGCGCTCCAAGAACACCGCTCGCTAAGATGAGCCGCGCTACCGTTGTGCCTTCTTGGCCCAACCCTAATCCTTCAAACTAATAAAATGCTCCTTTCGTGCGACTATCGTACGTCTGCTGGCGTGCTTGCTCGCAAACCGGTCGATTTGGAATGAGTTTGTGCATTATATGATTACTGTGTGTCGCACCTTGCTAGCTACGAGGATACTCCATATTTCATGTTTTTCTGTGTACGCAGCCATATTCACTGTACTTAGGTTATAGTGTGGCCTGTTACCCGCTCATAAAGGTTTGTAGGGGCCTTTTTCCTTTCACTTGAAGCCGTCGCTCTCAGCTAGGTGCTTTGGTCTACTGCCACGTACCAATTCGTAGCCAATCTCACCACAAGGTAAGCTTTACATTGTCGCAAAAGCTAGCCATTAATCCTGCTTAGACCTAAACTACAGAGAAATCAAAATAATGTAGGCATAATTTATGGACATATAATAAGCAACCTCCAAATGCTCATGACCGCGTTCAGCGAAAACAACTACCAAATATTAGCCAACGAATAAAAACTGCGCATTTGTAGAAATTAATGATTATCTGCACGCTTGGCAAAAGGGGAGGAAATTGACTGAGTGGTAAGTTCTGCACTTGCGTATACTCATGTGGTTTTACTAGCAATACGATGAAGTTGCAAGGGCTGGTATATTGTACATTTTACAGACGGGTACAAATACTACTACTTACGACACTTGTGCATACTTTTCGAACGAGTCCAGCTGGGACTTGTTAAAGATTCTATACCGAAAGTGACAAGGCGCATTGCCTATTTGGTTAGAAAATCTTGTTGTGCCTGGTGATGTCATGTATAGAACTGGAGGCTCCATAATGTTTGTTATATCCTAGTACTGACATGCACTAACTTAATAACTATAACCATCGTGATTTAATCCTCTTCTGGTTTAATTTATAGTTTGGGCCAAGTAAAGAAATTAGCGTAGCATTCCCTAATCCGGTTCGGAACAGATTTTCTACTCATTCTTACTGGTAATTGTCCTTAATTTTTTCCTAAATCAGCCTAACGTTTCACTTGTCCTCACAATCAAGTAAAATACAAGGGGATCGTTTCATATAAACTTTAAATGATGACCGCCTACGTCACACAAGTTAATGTAGTCGCTGTGTCAGGGATACAACTAACCAAGTCTTTATCGCTGAATATTCCATAGAATTTTTTTAACGCAGATAATGTAAACGCCATCCTCGATCTAAACGGCTTATTAGATGTTTTTGAATCCAGATAGAATTGTGGCCGCCTTCATGTAAACCCGAGGTAGCTAGAAAAGGCTAGTAGCTATGGAACTCGTATACATTTTGTCGTAGATTTGGCAAAATTACTTTTGCACTGAGTTGTCGTCTCAGGATAGTTAAGCTGATCTCATTCAACTGTTCGGACCGTATGATCTGATCGAACCCAGTTGTTGAGTATTTACATATACTTTATCGATTCCCAATGCTACCATGTTTCTCGATATCCTATCTTGCCATAAATGTAATATCTCGTTAAGTATGAGTTGAATATTATTTCAATGTACCTTTCATTCGCTGCTAGCTCTCGCGCTTCGCTTGCTTAACCCATATCAGCCATTACCCCATTGTGCCATGTTCTTGATTTGTGCGCGGATGGAATCACTGGCACGTCGTATTTATTACTAGATGTTAGTTTCCGGTTCACCTCAGATTGCTTTCTTTGTTTCCGCCGCTGTCTTCCGTGCACGTTTTTGTTCAAGAGTATGCTCGATCTGAGCGCCTTTATCGGCCCTGTTCACGGCCAGTTCCATTTGATTTGCTTTAGCTGTGAATGGCGTATATCAATCGGTCGGTCGGTCGGTCGGTCGGTCGGTCGGTCGGTCGCGATCGAAAACACATAGTCCGACAACAAAGTTGGAGGCCTCCAACTTTCGACAAGAAAAGAGAATAAAAGATAGAAAAAAATTTAAAGACGGACATTATTCCTTATCTTAATTGATGCGGCTGGCGCAGTGATCCTGCCATGCACCGTACCAACGTAACGGGCTGTAACTTTTTGCAAGTCCAGTCAAGACGCTGTCGTTAAGATCCGTATCGCTTGTCTTCGGAGAACTGGTCGTAACTGCTGTCAACGTCCTTTGTCGAATGGACACATTTCAGGCTACTTTATGAAGTCCATAGATGTTTGTCGTAAGCAAACCTATGAATCGTGGGCCCAGCAATGAAACTGTGTATCAATTATCGGTCTTGCTTGAATATATTTTGCAGTAGCAACCAAAATTACGACAATCATAACATATATTTTACGCAGTTCATTTAGCTATACAATGTCGTACTGCCAAAACGATACTTTTAAAAATATTTCTGTTTGCAGGGCCAGTTTAATAATCTAATTTGGCAGCATTACCCCAAGTGATATTTTGCATACTGTTTTTTTTAAGGGGAGATGTTCTTATCTGGCTTATGGTTGTCTCTTTTTTTTTTTTGAAGGAAAGCAGCTTATAACACTCGGTTAGTTGAGGGACCTGCTGCCGTCGTTTTATCCTTTGACTGTTTTGGAAGATGCTATTGTTCTGAGGACATTGAACGGTTTGTAGGTCTTCGACAAACAACAACATATTTGCTAGGAGATACGCTAGACAGTTCCGCGCGATGAAGGCTAATTGCCGCGCCTTTCCAACTCTCAACTTCCTGCAAAAAAAAACTTCTTAAGGCTTCTTGTTAAGAGGAAGCCCAGACACGAGATCGAATTCACTTCGTCATCCAAATAAAACTGCTCTGTATATGGCTTAGATAAAAGGAAACGTTAAAAATGTCATGATACACATATATACCAAGAGAGAGAGAGAGAGAGAGAGAGAGAGAGAGAGAGAGAGAGAGAGAGATCCTATATAAAGACTAGATCTGAATGTTTCCTTCAGGTTTACATGTTTCAATTTTCTTCCGGTTCATATGTAACGAGCTCGTAGAGGTATATTCGAGTTGCAAAATAGTGCGTTAGAGCTCTGATATCGTAACGCAGTCATATTCTGTTGTTCATTATTTGGAAGTTGTTGGGAATTTAAGTAGGTATAGAAGCGTTTTAGTCTTGTCCAATTCGAGATATTCATGCTCTGTGTGCCTAGAGAGGTCAAATAGCTTACAGCAAGTGACAGGCTTTGTCAGGACTACGTATCTATACTAAAACTAATAACGGAATTCAAGCAATAGAAATCATATAGTACTACCATACCCATAATAACCATCACATTGGCCTATCCCCTTATCACATGGACACGTACAACTTTGAGCGATAATAACAGAATGCTGGCCATGCGGGTGTACAAGTATTCGATTGTTAACTTGAATACTACATGTTAGTACTAGCTAACGATGCATATAATAATAATCACCATCATCATCGCAAGAGTACTCATATGTACGCTTAAACGAACATCGTTTTTACTGAACGTGAGGAAAAAGGCCGGCTTTGCACGCGAGACACCTAAGCATACCAGCTGGTTTTGCAAGGAGCCGCGTTTCCGCCATGTTTTTGTGCGTACCTGTCTAACTTCGAACCCATAACAACTGCAGGTTAATTTCGAAATCGAACTCTATTCGAATCAGTTTCATTAATGCAGCTCGGCATGAAATACACGTAGTACTTTAGCAGTATTGATCACAACTTTAAGCTTTAATATTAGGCTCTTTACGTTCTTAATTTTTCTAAGCTTTTCATTTGGTGCCTTTTTCATGGGAGCTGCGTGCAGTACTTTTGTATAGTAAAAGCATATTCTCAGGTCAGTGAGGCGGTTAGGTAGCACATATATATATATTAGATAAAACTGCTCTTTTCACCCAATCGGGTGCCGTACGAAAGATGGCCTGAAATCTGCGCAATCTTGAAACTGTCGTCCATCCGCAACCAGCCTCCTAGCCTAGTAATGTTATCTTTAAGATCAAAATGGATGCAATTAGCGTCACGGAAAGCGCTCTGTCACTAATATATGTCGTCAGTATGATATCTAACCTCCTGGAGATAAAAGGATTACAGGCGTCGGCTCCAATCTTGCCACATAAATATAATGATTGTCTTGACAATCGAATAGATGAGTGCCTAAGTAATCATAGAGACAATAGCAGAAAGTTTAAGTTACTGGCCTGGTTGCTGACTCACAGTTAACAGAGCTGCTTATACGCTGACTAGTTTACGGGTTTCAAATACTTATCCGTAAAAACATCAACTGGCTCAATGTCCTGGAAAGGTTAGAATTATATCTTGCAGTGATAGCTCGTTCGTATACATGCATATAATGTTTTTCCGATTACGTAGTAATTTTATAGCTTATGAAAAATGTTTACTGTTTTTTTACAAATATTATCTATTATCGTAAAGGGGCTAACCCATCAATATCACCTGGTCTACGAAAGGGTTTTAGAATAATTCCGATATATAATATGGTAGACGAGATGTAAGCATAGCCGTCCTGGCAGTAGCAGTTCTACTAATTATTTTTATTTAGTAGACACTGTATCGTAGGTGAGCATATGCTCAAGACAAGTTATGTAAACATAGTTCCTCGGACTTCCTGAAGTAAAAAAAAAGGAGAAAACGTTTTGAGGAAAATAACGAACGTACGTTATTTTCTCATGTAAGATATCGACAACCTTAGATTTACGTACGCGACATGAAGCTTGCCCTGAAGCGAAGTTTTTCATTGCCTTCGGCAATTTTTCGTTTCCGTTGGCGGTTTCAATGCTGCGCCGACTGAGCTCTATGATGGTGGATTTTAGTATGCAGCCAATTCTAAATTCTGCAGTGTTAGACATCCGAAGACCGCTAACATTCGAAGTTTATTAGTGCCGGTATTGTTATGAAGATCTATATTCAAAAACACCTTAATGACACCCTTAATCTGGCATAGATATCACCAAAGCTTTCCTCTTATTATGAGACTCTACGTATTAGTGAAAGGGGATCCACTGTTTTTTGTCGACGAGCGTGGACGTAGTCATCTCAATCATGCTTTTAATAAAGCAGCATTTGTGAGCCGAGACACTCTGCAATCTGTTCTCTGATTAACGTTCTCGCTTTTTATTACTTCTATTGTCGGCTAAGCTGTAACAGGTTTTCCTAATGCGTCCTGTATAATGCTAGTAGTACCACGGTGACTAGCTTGACAATTCATTAAATCGCTAATTAATTGTTGAATAGGACGTTTAATAAATTTAGTGCTGTATAATTATAGCATATGAACAGAGTATACATGTGTGAATGTAAAACATATACTTGAGCGTTTTGACGTTTAACTTTACATTGGAGTTTAGCAATAAGAATTGAGCGAGCCTCGTACATTAGTGTGCATAAAGAATATGCATGTCTGCGTAACTCATCAACGCGAACATTTATTGTATACAAATAACTTGTCTCTATGTGGTTGCCAGCTTAAGTTAAAGCTATGTCCTTTTCTACCTAATGTTCTTCGCACGGGGTCCTCATGCTTTGTTTTTTGAAAATGTCTGACTAGTTATATAGTACTTGAGTTCTGTGACTGCTCGTTTATTTGCCCAACCCACATATACCCCTTAAAGTGGTTGGATTGAGGTGTTCTTTTCGCGTATTGATACACTTTTACATGATTAGAGCGACCCGTAAAATGATTAACATTCAGATGTTTAACATCATGCCATTTAAAGGAATACCTTTTCCCAAATAAAAAAGGTTTGTTCCAAGTGTTAGTTTAACCAATTTGCTTGCCTTTTTGCTAAACGCTTTCTGCAAGCATTTTTTAGAGAATACTGTAGAGTTTAAGATGGGCTATATTTGCGTAGGATTCTAGTAGAAGAACTTTCTGATGAGAATTTGGTGGCCGAATGTCCGTATGGCGGTCTATGCCGTTTTAGTATTAATTAATCATAAGCTAAATCGGAAAACCGTAATATTATTTCTCCGTTTCCAAAACTCGGTTTTCAAATAGGAAATGGCCGTAAGGGACGAAAGCTCAATATGCTGTTCTCTGTAACGAGGGCTTTTTTACGACGCTAATCAAAATTTAAATCAAATTGCTTACTTACATATTTCTGTGAGTAAAATAGATTCGGATAGTTAACATTTGGCATGCAAAGGGTCAAAAACCCACTGAAAGGTTCGTCTCGCCCACGCCGCAATGGGCTGAAAGTGCGTTCCAAGTTACTTTTGAGTGATTTTCGAGCGATAGATACCAATTGATGAATCGTAACGGCTCATATTGTAAAAAATTCGCCTAAACAATTTTTTTCGAAAATACTATAAAAAATAGTTTTTAAGTAAAATACCAAAATATCGAGAACATTCGTCTTACGAAATGTATTACCTTGTTAATGTCAATTTGCTTTTGCAATAATTGATAGATGTCGACGACCAGAGTAAAAAAGCAATAGATCTTACTATAAATAAAACTAATACTACGGCGTAAAAAGGCCAAAAAATCGAAAGAATACAGTAGCTTTTTCGCTTACGTGTTACTAGGGCAAAAATCCTTTAGACATTTTCAAATACCCAAAGCTATCGATGAGCGTTAAACGCAAAGCACATTCATATACTTAACTTTCAGTATATAATTCGAAAGTAATGATGAACTATGACTGACTCGTCTAAAGGGCGCCACCATAACATGGTATTCAAGTTAAGGAAGGTTTTCTTGGGGGTCGGCCAATAGATCTCGACAAACTGGATAAAAATACAATACATATACCTGAATGAATGTATTTGAGTGAAAATTGCGAAAACTATTCGTCATATCGGTTTGAATGGGCGAAATGAAAGTGTGTTTCAAGTGGTTTTTTGAGGGTATTTTAAATAGGTCTTGATTATTAAAGCATGGCAAAGATGGTTAAAGCAATAAATTGATATTTGTATAAAACAACGTACCTGGCAGCTGCAGATGTGTGTGAAATGTTCTAACAATTCATTGATATATTTTTCTCGACGTGTGATGAGGTTTCATAGATTACGGTAGTTATGCCCAGGATGTAGGACAATGGCTGAACGTTTAGTTCAAAGTGCTCTATTATGGTACCTATTATTTTATCGATCACTTTGTCGTCGACGTAAGTAAAGAATAGTATCATTTTCGATGCCTGTTCCAGGCTAGCATCTCTTAATGCTTTCTTAAGTTTCCTGGCGAAACAATATCCGGGTTGCTGTAGGTTGTAGGCTGTTGTCTTTTTATTCGCCTGTCCAAGTGCGATATATTACTTCAGAAAGTGGATTGCGTAAATAAATGCTTTTTGCGTCAATTTGTCTAGTACGTAGTCTATCATGAGCACTTATTCCCAAAAAGATGCGCATTGTCTTAAATCCTGGTACAGCCGTATATACACTGTACGGATAAAAATCCTTTTCGACAAGCTGAGCGGAGCCCCGCACTACACATCTGGCTTTCTGGTCCATGACGATTCCGTTCGCATTTACTTTTTTCTCGAAAAAGCTACGTTGTCTCTACCGTCTTATACCTTAGTAATTTAGCCGGAGTCGAGATGTTATGGCTTTTAAACGATCATATTGCTCTGTCTGTAGCGGTTCTTCATTAGGCCATTTCACCGAATGCTAGCGCTCCTTTTACGCTAGTGGACTCCTCAGCAAAAAAAGGATTCGAAGTGAATCGGTTTGCCTGATATTAATCTGTCTCTAAGCTGTATATCTTGCGTCGATTCAGTTTTCTCTATTGTTTCCTCGTTTTGATGTCCTCTCTCATGTTTTTTTTTTTTTACTTGATTCAAAGCTATTTGCTTCTTCAATGTCACTCCTTCTTTTCGTCGTGTTTAGTTTTGTCATTAGCTGGATTGTTTGTCAAAATCTTTGCTTATTATATAACGATTGATGGGTTCCTTTCGCCTTTTGCCTGCACTACGTTGTCCTTCTTCTGGATCCATGATAACCGGATGATGAATTGAGCACATAGCACTTTGATCCAATAATATAGAATTTACCTATTCTTGCCCCAATCAGTCCGTAAGCCCTTCACGAGCCTAAGTGTTTGTGTCTGGAGTTTTTCTACGTAGAATTGCCTGTTTTTCACTTACGAAATATACATGCAGCCCAAGAATCGTTCAATCTTGTTCATGAAGTACACATTTCCTCCTAGCGATGAAGCGTCCATCTTACACAGATCAGTATGCGTACCTTCTAGCTAGTGTGTAATATGTTGCCCATGTTATCCGTGTGCCGACAGATAGCCTGCGATAGAGTTTTGTGTATTCGTTACAGAATAGATATATTTATCATGAACTTTTGATTATTAATATGGCCCAGTGCCTTGTGAACAGCGCTCATGGTTGTGATTTCCACAACGTTGCGTTCCCTGTCGTTGATGTCATTTTTCGTATTTTGTATCGTGAATAGGTGTCCGCCGTGGTTTGTCTTGATGCGGCCGTCACGTCCCTCTTGGACGAACTTGTCTTGATCTACGTCAATATTTGTCAATTAATTGGACGAATGAAAAAACGTTTCGACGCATCGTAGGACCGAATGCAGGGAGTTTTTACTTGCCCCCCGATCGCACGGGCAATTCTTTAACGAATTTCTTATGGTCTTTGAATCATTTTGTGTCGTTCGCAATTAAGTTTGTGGCAGAGCTATCCAGTGTCCATATATCGCTGTCTTCAGAACCGCAGTACGTTACTTCGACGCAGCTCTATATTGTCTGCTCGTATTTAATTCCTGGTTGCTAAGCGGCTTTTCTGTCAAAACATACGTTTTCTGTATGGCCTTGTCGCCTGCACCATATACAGGGATGGTTTGTTTAGAGGCCGATTTTGCTGCTTACGTTTTCCGGCTCGGGTCATTTGGTTCTTCCTCTGAGTACATTCAATAATACAATTGAGAAGTGCTCTTGGCTTTCGCTTTACTTGCGATGATACCTATGTTATCCAATTTGTCCAGATTTTCGATGGCCGTGTCCTGGTAGTAGTGTTTGAACTTCGTTAATCGCTTGTTTATGCATGCCCCTACGCCACCATCAAGTCTGATGCCCATATCTACGAAATTTAATCACATAATGGATATCACTGTGACTCCCAGTTCTGTTTATTGTATGGCATTTTTTCTGGTGTTTTGTTTGCGCGTCTACGGGTTTTGCACCGTTGGCGATTATTGGTGGTATTATCTTTTTTCGATTGCTCCCGCAGTTGTAACTCTGTATAGATTTCCCACAGAATATGATTAATTATGTTCTACGCGGGACGTATAGTGTTTCGCACGTTTTGCAACGTTTTTAGTTGTTCTCGACCTGCGTAAAGCTGCTATGAGCCTAAAATCTTCATCAAATCACTAATCTTCAGCGCACATTATTCATGCTTGACACTGTTATTGGCAATCGGACTTCGTTGAGTAGATGCGTGTTCCCTCTGGGCATTGGCTCTGTTCACGAGCTCACTCTGCACATATGTTATTGAACTAACTGGTCACTGGATTGTCACGTTGCAGGGTACTTCCTTTATTTAATTTTTGCACTTCTGCTCGTGCCTGATAACGATTGTGGCCTATTAGAATGTTGACAGATGCGAAGTTTATTGGATAGAGTGTGCTGAAATTTTCAAAGTTGATGCTATTGTCTCTAAACTGCTTATTTTAACCTTATTCGGTAGATAGGTGGAGCTGCTTATATAGGTAATTCGCAGGTCCACCTTTTCGGCTGTGGGTTCTCCAATCGAATGATTAAGGTGATGTCTTTGTGTGAGTAAATCCAGAGTATATATATATATATATATATATATATATACACACATGCGCCACGTTTAAATATTTAAAAAATATCTAATATAATTTAAATTTCGTGACTGTAGTCACGAAATTTAAATTATATTCGTCAAGGCGAATTTCTATTCCAGTTACTAAACACGGAATTGACTTGTATTTTTGACCTACCATCATAAGTTCAACGTTGATATTTACTTCAACAAACTAAACGCAAAGTAGTAACGGAGTAATCCATCCCAGAGCCGATCTGTCTGTCTCAGTAAAAGATCCGTTCTTTGGGTTAGCCCCAAAAGAGCCTAATAGATATTTTTCCCAATGTAATAAATAGCAGGTGTCCGACATCATCCACCATTAACTATTGCAATTTGACAAGTAGCCTAAGTAGCGGCCCCGTCACGTGTCTAATTTTCATATGCGCTATGTACTACTACTAGCCCGTTAAAATCATGTGTTACGCACCTGCTAAAAATAACCGCGAAGATTCGAAAACGACATACAAGAACCTTAGGCAGTAAATGAGGATTATCAATTTGTGTATGCGAATGTCCTTTTTTTTTGAATTTGAACTTATCATTCAGCGAGTGACCATACTCTTCGTATATCTATGTCATATAGCACCATCGAACTCCGTCTTCCTGCTGTGTTGGCCTGAAAAGCAAGAGGAACACAGAGCGTTTTACGTCCAATTATGATATCACTGTTGGATAGATCAGTAATTCAATTTTATATATATAATTTTATCAATGTATACAGCATTCTAAATAGTTACAAAGCTGGTTATAAATAAACGCAGGATCTACAAGAAACAAAAAACGCTGTTATGGGTATTAAATCACCGACGCCCAAAGCTTGCTTGTTCCTCACTCTATGGCAAATTGTGCATCATGCGACCTCACCATAGTTAGCTGTTTTTAATTTTACTATGTACATACGCCTTTCGTAAACTTTGGCGCAAAGTATAGTGCGTACTCTTTATAATCATATGGATTTACAATAAAACACCAGAAACGGTAGGTAAGAACCAAAGCTGAACTTTAGTTTTACGTCTTTGGCTATTTATCTATGTAAACTAGATAAGCCATCTGCCCATAAAAAATATTGATTTTAATATCGAGAGAATAACGTATCTTCTGTGTAAAACACAGTAGTTTTCCCGTGGTTCAGTGGTTAATTTCGCCAAATAAACCCAGGAATGAATTTTTCTTGCTCGAGTATCTTTACATATGTGCATGTACACTACAAGTTAGGGCTGCGCAAGCTTCTCATAGATCGAAGGTAAAGCTGTTTGGTTAAGCCATTAATGCAAGATGTCGAAATCATGAATGCAGAAACCGTAAATGTACGACCGACATGTTCTAGTTTATGACCCCAAACGTTTACATAGTAACATTGTATTTCGCCAAGTAGATATCGTTCACTTTTTTCATGGCTAGCTTAATACAGTCTCTCTTTAGCTGAATTAATGAGTACGACCTATGACTATACAAGTTATTTCAAAAATTCTCTTCTCATAAGACAGGTCTGCAATCGGCTAAACTAAATCACTGTTAGATGTGACCTGGAGATGAAGTACGTTTTTTCTGTTCCTGTTGCGCCTAAACTTGAACGAAAAAAAATGCACTACTTCAGTAATGGTTTAGTGCAATAAAACTGTTCAGGATCGGCTCTTTTATCAGTCAATTCTTTGGCCTTTTCGTAATTGTTCGATTCCTATCTTGCCTCCCATGAAACAGTGTGAGTGATATATATGATATATGATGGGAATGACTTGAATGGGTTTGATAATACGGTCCTCCTCTCGGAGTGCGTATATATATATATATATACACGACTAAATTAAATTTTGCTACATATTATCGAATTGGATGCCATAAGAACTGTCATTATGAGTCGCTACTGCTAGTGGAACATTGACGGAAGCTTGGCCGTTTTACTGCTCGGCCTTTATGCTCACTTATACTGAACTATTCTCACGTAATACAAAGACCACTATAGCGCATAGACCGGCACCACAAAATATTTTGTGTATTGCTACGCCGCTCTAACTTATAGGCTTCGTATCAACTAGACGGCTGATCTTTCTTCGACCTCTTCAGTCGGCATCCAAACTTCAGGCCTTTCTCAGTGAGAAGAACAGAATGTGGACAGAGAACGAAATATCGAATTCCTATTGAAAAATGATTTCACAATTGCATTTCATATGAGACTTTTGTTTGGGTGATGAACTTGCGTTCGATCAGGACAAGAAGGTCCAACTCTCGCCCTGTCGCCAATGTGGACTCAGACGGCCACCTGCATCAATTCAATGCGCACAATAGCTTGTGTCTTAGCGATTTTAAGAATAGTTCCTGTTGCCTAGTCAATCGGCTAACAACATAGCTGTTGGCGAGTGTTCGGCCCTCCGTCAGCCAAGTTTGAACTGTAACCGCTAGCTATAAATGATAGGCACACACTATCACAACGAATTAGGGCATTCCACGTTCGATTGACGGCCATCCCGTAGTAATTATAGGGCCGATACTTAGTGTATATTGGCACAGAAACATGCGTCTAGGGGGAACAGGCGCAATTGGGAAATCTAGCTGAAGTCATCATGTTCACGCGTTTGCGGATGCTCCCATTAGTCCACTGACTCGCGCCGAAAGATGTCGCTGTCGAGAGTTGGAATAGAAGGTTGTTTAGAAATGTAATAGACGAGCCGATGAACAGATAGGTGCTATCATCTGAATGAAAAGGATTGTTAATTGAAAGAACCTTTGATTTTCTTGCAGTCCCTCCGCAGTGCTTATTTAGCTAAGTTGTACCTTGCAATAAAAAAACGTAAGCAAAAACAAAAAACATTAAATGGATCATGATATAGTGATACCTTAATATCTTCATTTGCGTGATCTCTACATAGAAAGCAGACATAATCGCCAGCTATATATATATATATATGTATATATAGTAATTCCAAACGTTACGTTTGTCGTAATTTTGGTTATTATTATAACCTAGCAGCTGAAAATATAGAGAAAAAACAGACCATGAGCCCTGGCGACATCCCATTAGATAGATACACATGCAAACACATACATGCGTAAATTATATACGTCCACGGATGCGCCTTCATGGTGTATACGGTGGCACTTCAATATGTAAATATATCTTCCAGCTGTGCAGTAATAAGTTCTTCAAGCAACCCCCGAAAGCGATCAATGAGAAAGGCCTTTAGCGCTACACGTTAAAGTCAAGCTGCTATTGAAGTGGCTTAGTTGAAAGCTGAAAATCATAACAGCCAAGCTTTACCCTTTTGCACAGAAGCTTTGTACCCAGCAATAAGCGGCAAAGGTGGCGGCATCCGCTTGTGTAGACTGGGCAATGACAGTCGGCGTGCCATCGGTCAAACGATCGACTGCTCTATAACTCGAAAATTTACATGTTCGACCCAGTTTTTGCATATCTACGTGGGTCATTTCACCACAGATCCTTAGAGGACCGTAACTGAACCCAAAAACGCGCGAGCGAGAGGCCGGCTGGGCGATCAGCTCCTTCATTATCAAACCTTCAAAGATGCCTGCCTTATTGATCCGATAGCGAGCAATCTTCCTATGTGGCCGACATTTTCACGTTCAGCATGTGTGTGTTTTTGAGTGTATTTCATACTGTACAACTTTAGTACATATCACCATTTTTCCTTTGAATTTATGAGAAGCGTATTTTTTTCGAGTCTTTCATCCACTTGGATAATCTTGGTAATGAGCAAGTGAATGCTGCCCGTGATGTAGCAGAACAAACGCGTTGAAGGCGTTGAAATGACGATAACATGCCAATAAAACGTAACGTCTATTTCAATATTTAGTTTCGGAGGCAGGCAAATCCTGGCACTGTCAACGTTGCATATCTCTTATAGCCGCTGACTAGGGCTGGAAGACTAGCTTTTTCATGCTGTTGTCAACTATGGGAAAACTAACAAACGCTATTTGGCAAAAACTCGCTTTTAACCGTAATTCATTAATTTACGGGTTGTGAAGTGTGGATGATGTGACCAACGCTAAAGAATCATTCTCCCTTTTTTGTTTTTTTTTTTTAGCACTTTTACCAATACAACGATCGTGTAAAAGAGCTCATAACGCCTTCTGACAGTGAATAGCTCCATTGACTTAGTACGCTTTTTTGCGTGACGTTTGGGTTACTGCAACACCGACCGACTGTTGCGTTCTCATGGCAGAAGATCCTCGCTGAATTGGCATAGCGCCGAGTGTATCAGTGATATTATTTTTGTACCCTTCCTCATGATGCTAGACTAAGTTCCACCTCTACAGCTACCGAATAAATCGACGATGGGCCACTATCTATTAGTGAGGTGTATTCTTACTGCCTGCTGAGCCTTAATATTAAAAATTCGCAATATCTGTTAAAATATACAAACTTATGTTTACAGCGAACGCCCAGTTCTTATTCGCTCCTCCACCCGGTTCCATTGTAGTCGTGGAAAGACATATATAATTCTGACATATACGCCAAAACATATGACTTATTTTATGTTGTTTGGCTAGCCACATAGCTCTGTATCAACTTTATGCTCAATATGTATTGTGTTTTCAGGTACTGCAAATCGTTTCTTGGCAACGGTGCATGCCTATAGTCCTCGTATCCGTGTGTGTTAGGTCTCACTTTAAAAACTCCGATTATGATAATTATAACCATTAACGAATAGCAGACTTTTGCTTTAGGACTGTCAGAACCTTACTTTCGCGATGCCCAGTGTATAACTTGCGGGGTATCCCTAGACAGACCCGAACTTCATCTATCTGTTTGTACGTATTTTATTGTTTTCGCAGATTCGTACGGCCAAATGACAGCGTGTATCAACGAGTTTCGTTAGTATTGTGTATTCTTTGCAAGACTGTTGCATCTTGTACGGCGCAAGTAACTGCTAAAATTTTTACAGCGTTTTTTTCTATGGAGCTTTTTCAAATATTCATTATCAGAGTCAAAATATTTGGACTACGATGTAATACT
The DNA here is from genome assembly GCF_002443255.2 of Varroa destructor. NCBI lineage: Eukaryota > Metazoa > Arthropoda > Arachnida > Mesostigmata > Varroidae > Varroa > Varroa destructor. Next base: position 24,377,056 of record NW_019211455.1, on the reverse strand, counting down.
AGGTAAGCCATGCGTGGCCACGCACGTTATCATTTTTCTGCGTTTCGCAATCGCGTTTGTTGAGCTCAGCTGTACACGCTGGTCTTAATAAAAGTGGACATTTACGACTATTTTTTTCTTCATTTGCCTTCGTTCTTCATCTTTCACTTGCCTCCCTGAATGTACTTTGCCCGGTATATGTGTATACTGCTGTTGGTTTTCTGATTTGTCTAAATTTTTACAATAAAATTTGCTAAATTTGTTTTTTTTGCGGACTTCGAGAGTTTTCCTTATTCGCTGTTTGCTGCCATAAGCCAGCCGTTGACAGGTACGCACCTGGCAATTACAACACGCAGGTGTTTTCTTATGAATCCGCGACTGTTATGCCGGTCTGGCTGGTAACCTTTATTTCCTCTGATGCCACAGTCGCCACTGATTGGAGAACGTTCGTAGGACTGATGCGCCGCTCGAAAACAACAGCCCTGCTTATAACTTTGTGGTCTGGTTTGAACTATTTTCCTTTACTTTAAATCTCTCGTACTAAGGTTTCTCATACTTCCGATCATATTCTAGCTGCCACATGTTCCTGGCTTACATTTTCTTCAGTTTGACTTTGCACCACGATCGCCGATTCCTTCTTTAGCGGTAAGGACCTCTGGCACATTTTCTGCTTGTTAACTTCATCTATACGCCAGTCCACTCTATAAGTTAAGTCCGCCCGATATATAGCGACCTGTTTAGTGACAGATAAACACCAACAGAAAGGTAAACGCTGAGAGAGTGTTTACCTATCGCGCGCCGTGAAATGCTCTGTTTGTCGTTTCTTTTTACTGTCGCTGAGGCCGTGGCTTTCGTCATTGCTGCAGCCTGCTTTTATTGACCGACTCGTTGTCTCCATTTTCGGTCGTTTCTGTTCCTGTCACCTCGTTAGTCGCTGCTGTTCTCGTTGTTGAGCTTGCATCGCTGGCGTGCGCGCCTGCAGCAGACCAGTATTCAAATCATAGATGTTTTTGTTGTTTATTGGCTTCTTTTCCTTTGCAAAGCTGTAAGTTTTTTTATCGTAGAACTTGACGACTTCTGGTACCCATAGGCAGTAAATCACCAACTGCCTTTCAAAGCTAACCAATACAACGGAGTATTTAATTTGTTCTTTTTCAAGCTAGAGCTAGTCAGGAGTCACTTACAGCCGGAGGGCTGGAACTTTGTCCACGGTGTTTTGTAGCCGTGTGTTTTTTTACATTCTATTATACGTGTAACTAGAAAATATAAGCAATGTTCAATTTAAAACTTGAGGAGTCATTTCGTTGTTATTATCGGGCCTTCCATTTATCATAGCAACGTACACTGGAGCTATTGTTAACTCCGCACCTGACGCTTTTTCTCAGAAGTTCATTGTTAATCTCTCTGTCTCTATTAAACTAGAGTGTCTATAGGTGCCTCCTGTCGTCCTATTTCATACTTTGTCCAGCTTAAAATACTTTGTTTAGCGCACTTAATGGCGATTACCACCAAGCGATGGTGAGTGCAATTAATATGCACTCAGCGTCAGCCCTTTGTCGGTCTACCACCGAATGTATATTCAGAGTTTTAACGGCACGTTTTATTGATAGAATAGCGTTTTTACAAATGTGGGCTCATGCGTGAATTCGTTTGTCCTTTCGCTAAGGCAACAGGAGGACTTTAACACGTTTCTACAATATAATAGCTTTGTGAATATTGTATTAGGTTTGTCGAGTTCTCTGTCACTCTGCCACTATCACAGTCTAGGTTTTCAACTCTGTTACAAGGCTTTTTTTTGTGAATTAGAAAACCATTTTGGATACACTAGTTTCCAATGTAGAGGCGACGCGCTTACCTGTGCCAGACACTTCAATCATATCAATGAGCTATTCTATCTGTATGGCTATGAATTACGGTGTGTTTTAGGTTAATGCCCGAAATATTCAGTCCTTAAGTCATACGATATTTGAGCTTCACTCTGCATCGTTTACCTAAAAAGACACATTAGAATACGGGAATGCAAGGGTACGACGATTATCATTTTCGCTGCGATGTATCTTTGCTCGTACGTTCCCTTCATATTTAGAGTATCTCAGCGTACCCATAATAGCCTCAAATATGTATATCGCAACCCGCAGATCAATTTTTATCATTAGTCTCGGCGATGTGGTGAAACTTTTATCATTATCGCCAAAAGTTACTAGGGCGCCCTTTACGTGCAGGTACCTATATCGATAGGGAATGTCACGACTTCGGAGAATAACTGCCTTCATATTTGTTCGTTGAACACTCGTTCAGATTATATACCCCACACATATTTTACTTTGCTGTTTACTGCCACGTTGCACCCACCTATGACGTTATTTAGTGAAGTGATCTTTGAGCTGTCTTCGTTGGATAACGCGATGTAGTCAACGGCCCCTGGAATTACTCAATGTTTTCATTTTCTGTAGACTCTCTTGTTGAGATAACGTGTTAAGGAAAATCCGACCGGCTTGTATGCTCCCTCTAAACTGTATTATTTGACGTTATATGTTTAATCTGAGCCAATTCTCAGTGACGCTTTGCTAACTTCGGGTTGACGTGAAGAAAGTCGATAACAAAAATCATTTAAGCTAACTGCAAGAATAGTACAAAAATATTGCTTAATGTGAACCATTGACTCAATTTACTTATAGATACCTAAATAGGCATAGTGATGCAGGTAGAGGACGAAGAACGACGTACTTTTCTATCAGTTAGAGGATCACGATATAGCTTTTTCCGATTGTGAGCACGTTCCGCTGGCGAGACATTTGGAAATCTATGATGATAAGTGATAGCTGGAATCCGCGTGCCGCAATTCACTGTTCTGTATGTTAGACAATATTTGTGATTAAATAAATAAGGAAAATTAAAACATCTACTATTTCAAAATTAATGCGCCTTCACTAAATCAATGCAATAAATGCGCTTCACTAAACGCAAACGAGTGAAAAACATTTATGGCAAACTAACACCTACCTCAGTCGGTCCGTTGATCGTTTATAAAAGCGTAAAAAAAGTCAACGACTAGCGAACAACAGCCAGAGGAAAAAACTGCCTGAAGGAAGCGGATCGATCTCCTCTGTTTTTGAATTCATCTATCGGTTCGTCCTCCTGGACTAGTCCTCAGAACCCCACCACGATTCTTTGCAAAAAAGCTGAACTCGCCTTCCTCCGTCCTGCTCCGCAAGCCACTGTCCGGTGCTTCTTTCTTCGTGTCTCGAAACAGACTGCGCGATGGACGTGCGCCATTTGCTCCGTTTGGCCTCAGGCTGAAACGTCCAAGAAGAAAGGAACAATCCATATTTGGTGGGGGGCGGTTTGGTTTTTCTTTACCTTTAACGGGCGCCGTTACTCCTGTCTTCGTAACGGCATCAACATTGGCGCTATTGGGGGAACCAAAACTTCGTGTGACCTCGCCTAGAAATGCTTTCCAAAAAAAGAACAGAAAAGCAAACTCGTTTTGCCTTCACAAACCTCCGGAGGTTTCTTTTTCCGGAGGTGCTTTTGTCACACAGCATAGGATTGAGCCGAGAAAATCGTATAACTTTTTTTTTGCCCCCGATATTTTTTTACTATATTTTTGTTATCATACTCATATCAGATGTTAGTAATTAGAAACGACTTTGCTCCACAGCAGCTTGTATTGGCCCTCACAATGTGAAATGTGTTTCTAAATAAACCCCTTTCTTACCAATGACTTCATATATTAAAAATCCTTCCGCTAATCCTGGTCTGTTTTGGAGAATAGAACTGACAAAATGCTGTTTAAGTGTAGAAAAAAGCTCCTGCTTAATTTATAATGCATTAATCACGGCATGTTATTTTACAGTACAAGCTGGTACTTTAGCCAAAATTAACTTCAAGCTAAAACTGCTTTACTTCAACCGAAAAGATTAGTCCACACAGGCGGTGGCTGAATATTTCGGCCAAAGGGCTAAAATCCCTTGTTAAAAATAAGATCCCTTAGAACCCACTTTATTGTTGAACAACGTCGAGACTCTTTTTCGGTGCAAAATGAGAATGAGTAAAAAACCTATTCAAATGCACCTGCGCCGCTTCTGCCGCTAACTCGTGTAACTTTGTTTAGAGCCCCGGGGGTCTTTACGCGTACGCGCTTGGCCAAAAGAGGCAACATCACAAGGCAGTAAATATTCTAAACTGCTGTATATTAGAAATTCGATAAATTTGCTTAATAAAAGTAGATAATCTAATGTATGCCGATTACTTCACGCTCAGAATTTACGGGCTTCTGGTTTGTGCAAAAATCGTTAGTATACATGGATAAGTCCTAAAACAGCCAATAAATGTAAGGACTGACAGCTTCAACCACGACCTTCCCTAATGAGCGACGACACTTGTGACACCTCATAACTTCGAGTACTCATCGTCTCTGTCACCGCAGCTACAATCAAAAAGCGTAACAAGAGAAAAGTACTATATGATCTATCACTAATTTGCTGCTATTGGTTCTACTCTAAAAAATGTTAGGTGTATTATTTCGAAAAAGATAAGCTAAAAAGGAAACAAGATTGTGAGGGTATTTTGAGAAAAAGAAAGATGAAAAGGTTTGTAAAAATGAAAAATGGGAGTATTACTTCCCTTTATATCGAACTACACTGATCCAAAGTATGTATTATGGGATTTTTTCCTAAATTGCGTCATTGAAGAAGAGTCTTGTACACCTATTTGTGATGCTGGAAAAAGTTCCTTAGTCTGTTAGCGTCGTTAGCAAAAACAAACGTGTTTTTTTGCAGTATAAACAGCAAAAAGCAAACAATACCAGTTTCACTGTAGTATTCATACAGAGATCTGAGATGCACGTGGATTCTGCGATCTAAACTGCATGCGTCTTACGCTTATCTAAACGCTTAAGGGGAAATAACCTTACGAAAGCAATAATCATAATAATGGAAGACAGTGGTAACGAACTAACCGGTACTTTATAAAAACAACATGCGATACCAACGTTTGATTAATTTACGGAGCTGCACTTTTGACAACGCTAATGTTCACACAAAAAAAATCGCAAAAACGCCACCACATCGCATGAAACATTCTAAGCCAGAGCCAATTTGTTATTATATTATTGTTGTTCAACGTTGTTATAATATCAGTAATAGTCAAAGTATTTTCAGTCTACTTATCTACTTTACGTTTTAGTTATATGCTTCTGATTTTCTCCTATAGATTTATTTACTGAGTTGAACAACTGGGTCCTATGAAAAAGACAACTCGAAACAGCCTGCCTAAAATTTATTCCTAGTTCTGTTCGGCTAACGGAAGAAAACGAACCCTGTCTTACTGGCATCAACAACAAGCCAGAATATTCTAAGGCCTCTTCCATATGCTTAAGAGCACTCGGTATATCATTGGCGACCTAGCTAGGTTGGCTGCGAAAGAACGTAGTGGTCTTATCCGCATGAGCGGTGGTCTTACGTATTCCACTTGCTGGGGTTTTGAACAAAGCGAAAGACGATGAACGTCTCTGCGTAAAAACCCACCCTTGAGATACGTCTATTTCCTACTACGCGGATTCAACACGATCAACGTTTACTGCTCGTTGTCCTTCGGAGAGATACGTTCTGAATCAATCAATGACGACCGATGTACAGCTCAGGGTTTCTATATCATTTGCAGGAATATCTAGTGACTTGAGCAGTTGAAGGCAGCCGCAACGCCTAAAAACAGCAAATCAAAGCAGAACTACTTATTTTCAATGGAATATGTGCTGATGTAAGTTCAATCGATCCAGACTTGTGAAAATCAAATTGAATTAACAAGCAGAATTTAGAACTTTCAATATGTTTATCAGATCTGCTAATGACTAACCCTTCGAAAACATTTAACAAATAGCACAGCATATTATCTTGGACGGTGGTTAGGCTCTTATTTATTCTTGTATAGAGGAACGATGTTTGTTTGTTTCAAGCTAGTAGGAAACCAGCTCGTGTTAAAGAATGGCTCGACTGTACTTGCAGGATAGCTGACGTGACGTTCCTCAACAGAATGTGCTATTTAGCCTTTAAGCTTGCTAGAACCATAGGAACTTCGAGTGTACTGATACAATTTAGCCTGAACAACGTTTAATTTGTCTGTCAGATCTATACTATTTTTTTGCCCCAACGTCAGCATCCATACTAAGCTACATAACAGTTGTAGAGCTAATGGTTGCAAACTTCTTGTTAAACACATCTGTTCCGGGTCGAGATCGAACGCAGATTGTAGGATTGTTTTGGATTTGCCTCTATCATACGATTCTAAAGTTCCATAGTTCAGAAATACTGCAAATCGCTGCTTGTAACATGTATCCACAGCAAGCAGAAGGCCGTTCGATACTCCCGGAAACCGCTATAATACGCTATCTGGAACTGGTCTGTATGCGCTTCCTAATTAGTCTGTACCATTCAATAACATCGGTCCTTAGACATCCTAGGTCAGGTAAGAATTCAAACTTATTTAAAAAAACTAACTGAAGTCTCAACTTGAACCGTAGCAAAGCGTCTCTCAGACCCATAATGAAGCTGGTCAGAGGATATTTCACTAGCCGAGTCATCATCAATGCATGTGCTGCAATTGACTACGGAAGGCTCGTGGTGTAGTCGAATGGGAGTTGGTTTTCCCGAATATCTGCCTAGAAGGAACAAGATTTTTTCCTAAACATAACAATAATAGGATAGTGGTCAGAAGAAAGCGCTGTCAACTAAACTGTCAAGCTACCAGAGGCTGCATACTTTTTTGCAGACAAGCCTACGGGGAAGGCTCGCATTTGAGTCGCGTAATAACAAACGAGGAAGAGTCAAATCTGTGGAGGATCAAGAACATTAAGTAGCATGCTGCTGTAAACAAACTGACTGAACCAATAATAGACTCCTCAAAGTTAAAATTGTCCCTAAGTCCTAAGAAAATTACTTTTCTATTGCTTGTTATCATTGTCAAAGATATCGAAGGACTTGACCGTATAAGGATCCCCTCCGCACCCCCACCGCCAAGTCTTTTCATTCCCGCCGATCACGGCCGTGTGCGAAGAAACTGAATCCAGAAATAGGATAGCTGGCATAATGAATGCCTTTTAACAACTGCCATATTAAATCTTATCCTCCCATCCCTAAGGAACACTTAAGTTGCACCTATTTTCTGAGTCCTTCAATGCCAGCTTTAATATGAATCACAATTAATTACTCACAAAAACTTGATAGTCTGAAAAGAATTAAAAAATTATCAGGTCTAAGGAGGATTATATCAAGTTTTACAATCTTCTATATAATCAGAGATAAATATGTTAATAATATAAAATCTATTTATGAAATAGAGAAAATTACTACAGTTCCATGCTGATATTAAGTGTAGTAGCCACAAGCGGGGCGCAAGGATTCATAAGGCCTTGCGGATTATTCGGCGGCTTCCAGGCATATCCATTTAAACATACAACAGAAATATTTCACTGGAAGGGACTTCAACCCACTACGTAAGAACTCCGTCCGTCCGAACTGAGAAAAGTTCGTGTTTATCACGTTTCCTCAGTGCTTCAGCCTTGACAGCAGTCAATCCGGAATCCTTCAAGGCTGACAGCATCTTGTCTTCACTGAAACCCTCGTGTACTTCAGCACTCTTGGCTGCTATAGAGAGATCGATCATTCTTTTTTTCTTCCAATGTGTTCGTCCACACATGAACCAGACCGAACCTTAACTCCGACCGGAAACCAGAGCGTACTTTTAAGACCTTACCCCATAGTAAACAATCTTCTTCTAAATAGTATTTATCTGGAATTTTGCTTTTTGTATGCTACGCTTCTGCAAACGACGCGATTCCACTTTTCATTAAAATTGGAAACATCTATTTGGGTACTATCTTCGCTAATTTCCTAGTATGGTTTCTGCTGAGCCTGGTACCCTTGGCACGACTTCTAGTTTCAGTCACTGCCCGACGGAAATACGTCAGAAGGAAATTTTGTCATTTTCTTTTTCCTTAATTCTTCTTTAGTATTTGGTGCGGTTTTGCTCACCAGCGCGATCCTACCACAAGCGCCTACTTCAGGCGTCGCCAACAGCATACGGGCCCACAACTGATGTGAAACAGAGGATTAACAGCGCATGATGCAGGCCATGATAGGCAACAGGAGTACACCCAAAGTAAACACCCACAAATGACATAGTAAGCGAAAAAAAAAAAGACTCGCTGAAGATCCACCGACGCGCAGCCCAACCGGCTAATTCCTCCATTAACGCTAAAAACTCACAATGCACCAAGAGCAGGTACGCATAACTTTCAATGTCAGCAGACACGGTTACGACACTTCAATAGAAAATTAAATGTACCCGTTCGCAATATGACCACGTGTGCAGCCATCTTAAGACCTAGAATCTCATAATACCCCAAAATTTTACTGAAGCATCGACTTGCGCCTGCTACGTTCGAAGATTCAACCTTCTATAATGCCAAAAATATTTTCCAGACTCGTTTTGAATGAACGTAAGATCTCACTAGCCGGAATCCGCTTTGCCAAACCAGACGGCCGTAAAAGAGCTCCAACTCACTAAACTTGTAACTACGCGTCGGGGCACTTTGGCGAAAAAAGAAGGTTTGAAACAGGTTTGAAAGAGTTTGAACTATTATGCTGCTAGAGAACATAAAATATGTTGGATTGTAAAGTAATCTCAATTCAGTCATTAATCTGGATTTATCATATTATTATCAATATGTATTTACGTTCTGTAGTGCAAAAACACTATTTGTTACACTCAAACGTTGTTGTTATTGTTGGTTTTCAATAGAGCGAGTTCAGAGTTTGATTAGTACCCCGGTAGTTAGTATATTCTTAACAATTTGGGAGTGCATTTTTACCTCGCCATAGGTAAGAACAAGGTAGTGCCGCTATTCTTCACTTAAAATGGGTTTATATTTTTAACCTAACCGCTTCGAGACAGCCTATGATCGACCTGCTAATGATATGCTTATTATTGATCGGCGGTAAACCGAAAGAATGGAATACTTGAAGCTAGGTATTATGGACTTCAGATACTTAGCGACGCCTATTCATGGACAAAAGTACCTGTATGGGGTTTTATAGTTCATACGATAGCGATGTATCGTATAAACAATAGGCTATGCAAACGGAGCGTATAAACAAAAAGTTAATTTCTACTGGGAACTCTATAGTATTATAGTATTACGTATTTTGTACGAGGAGGGTCAGTTTAGATGAATATCAATCAAATTCTATGGATTTAATGTTCCATACACACTGAGTGAAAGTGATATTGAAATAGTTAACGCGCAAGCTTCGATTTCATGTTGGCTTTTCTATATACTCGAGCGTGCCGATCTCATGTGAACGGTAATAACACCCAAAGCAAGGGCGTGTAGAGAAAAGCCGTGGGTTTATCAAGAACATCTCAATTTATAAACACATTATTTTTGGAGGTTTATATAATAGCCGCTTGTATGCTAAACTAACTTTCAGTAGCTTGCCATATTTTTCAGTAAACAATGGACAGCGTTTTCGGTGCGATGAGATAACGGTAGTACTATACAATATGCAACTAAGTTGAACTTGGAGGCCAGTCTTGGCCTTGCTAATCCTGAACTGAATAGCAGTGTTCTTAAGCTACGAAAAGAAATCTATTGATTTCTAAAAAATATGAACGGAGTCGTACATCACGTACCAACAGCACCATCGTACACATGCTCATAGTAAACATATTGTTTCCTGTATGACTCACTAATCTCAAGTCTCTAAGGCATTCGAATAGCTTTTTAATATGCTCATAATACGATAGCATTTACTGTTCGAAAAAAAAAAATGTTTGAAAACAGTTAAAAGAATGAGAATATTATAGCTGCAATATTATGAGCTGATGTTGAACAGCGTTACAAAGGCCTTTCGCAGAAGTGACAATCGAAAGAGCTCTTGGACTATCCGTCTAAAGCGATATAGAGTTAACGATACCATAGGTGCATGGCTTGTACAAAAAGATGCCACGTAGCAACCGGTCTAGAGGAGATAGCCGACGTACTGAAGGAGACCTTCATTTCTTATCGTTGGTAATGTTTGCTATCATTTTTCTAATTCCTTCATTTTGAATAAAAAACGCATATATAAAAAGTCTAAATACTAATATTACTAATTATACATAGTTTCTAGTATTAGTAACCGTTGCAAATGTTGCTATTGCTAAGAGACTTGCGAAGTACCGGATGGAAAGGACATGCTCGTAGCTTCTTCACTCGTGTCTTCCTATTCTATAAAAACGGTGTCAAACGAAATACTCAAAAGGCGCTACATGGATCTTTCTTTGCCTGTTCCGGCGTTTACGAGGTTGTCGACCGTCCCTAAACGTCTTTTCCGATTTCGAATCGAAAACCACCGTTCTCACTTGCCTCCCTGTCTCTTTTCCCTCGCCACCGTTTTCCTTGCCGATGATCCTCAGCGAGTCGCGCAAGATCGTACTCAAGGTCCTTTCGCTTGTCCTTTGAAACGACACCCTGACGCGTATCTTCCTCTCGAGATACTAACGTACTGCGGTCGGTGGAAGACCTCTCTTAGGCTTCTCGCTGCAAACACTGTTCCCTTGTTCAGCATCGATCATTAGATCGTTCTCAGCCAGACAGATTGAAAATAGGCATAAATAACACAACGGAGATTTTACACCCTAAATAGATGAGTATGGGATGATCGTAATGCCTCAACAGAGACTGCCGCTACCGCAACAAACTGCTCGATTAGAAATTACACAATGATGATGTCGAATGTTTGTCCCCCGTCTAATTGTAATACTCTAGCGCGGAAGATCTGTTCTTAGTGCAGGTCATTTTAAGTGTTCTACATGTAGAGACTACATATTATGAAACGTATGCTCATTCCAACATCTCAATTGAAAACACAAAAAGCGCTTAATATCCTTGTCTTAACGTATGCCGACACAAGAGATTGACAACAACTTGTTAAAAGCGAGATCACACCACATCACTTCTTCCTGAACTATTCGTACGAAACAAAATTTAAAAAGACGGTCATTACTCTGTTGTAAAACTAACCTGTTGATTAATTATCCTGGCTTGATAAATTAACAAAGCAGCGCCCTCTATCGCAGACCCGAACAGAAGGTAAAAATGTTGAAAACGGTTTCTTATGGCACCTGATTTTGTCAACTGATTCCCTATAACTTTTATCTGTTTTTCGAAGTTTTCAACTAGAGCTAGCATATAGCTGATGCGGAGACAGTACATATGGCCGCAGTAACACTGGACAGGTACTGTGATACAGACATATTGTTGCAGTTGAGCTGTGTCATTAACGACACCGAGAATAAAGAAGTCGGCCATAACGACCTCCGGCGTTGGCGTTCCGCTGCATAGTAACGTAAAACGGAATTGCTATTAATTATGGAAGCGGTCGATCCGATCCTTGCGTTGCCCTTCACCAGCCAACTCCGCCCCTTGCTGACTCCTATCTATCGTTCTATGCAGCCGTGCCAGGGGCTACCAGCCGTCTCATTTATCATAGACAAATTACAGCGAACGTCCGACGCCGCAACAAATCACGTCAAAGAGACGCTAGTAGGATAATATTTACTAATACTAATGCACGAATATCGTTGAGTGCTAAATGAGAACTTAATGTGCCTCTGTCATCATGGCATATTTGTCAGAGCTCCTTTTAATAGCATAGCGTTCATCGTTACTAAGCGAGTCCATATAAAGAGCTAATATGAGGTCCATAACGGTGTCATCACTCTTCTATGCAGAAGCGAGAATAATATCTGACTAACCAACGGCTAGATCCTGAGCAGCATGTCCATTTGCCGAAATTACAGATATGTTTCGTATACACTGTATGAGACCAACGAAAGTCACCAAATCAACTGAAAAAACATAGTGAACCAATCGGTAGTAAATCTCACATATAACTACGTTCTCGTGTAGTGAACATTAAACATTGAATTCTAAACTTGCCGAAGTTCCGTACATACGGAAGGCTGATTTACCATTTTGATATGTATGGTAACACCACACGCTCTTAAAGGTACCTAGGATAGTTTAACCATTAGGCTTAATAGGCAAAGTTCCTTTCACTTTAGCTCTGCACGGTAGACAGCTATTCTAAGCTGTTCGCGATTGGCGGCGAATGTGCCAACCGGTAGGAAAAACAAACGCTACACGGCACGTTGCGGCAGGTTTAGCCGTCGGAGAAAAACCTCATGAGGCCTAATGCTTAGACTCAGAACAATCTACGGTTTCTTTTAGGTTACTGCTAACTGCTGCTAACGGTGGCCTGTGTTCACAAACTTACGCAGCTAAATACTCTCGCACAAGGCACAGGACAGGGCCTAAGACCGCTCAAGCCGCTGCAGCCACTATCATACTACCGCCCTGCAGAGCCCTAACGAGGTAGGCATTTGCAAATACCTAATCGTTAGCACGCAAGCCTGCCAGCTTATTCCCCTTTTCGTACCATCTTCTATGTCTCATTACGCTGACGCTCCTCACCCAGGGACCGTTTCTCGAAAAGCCAGCGAATAAACTTAAATCAGAGCCACAGATTATCTATACTGCAATATAACTAATGTAATAATTGTCAAGGCTTTTGATTGAAGAAATTCTCTCGGAGTGTAAAAAGTCATTGTTAATTAGCATCACTATAGATATATAACAACTGTGAAAAAAATACGTCAAAAAGCTTATGTAAACGGTCGAAAATGTTTTGCTGGTTAAATACGTTGCCCAATCAATCCCATTGCCAAAGATCGACTGACTGAATGATTTTGAGTTACGGAAACAATTAAAGGATCAACGCTTAGATAAAAAGAAGCGTTGCCAGAGAATACATTCTTTGCGGAACTAACACTTTCTTTACTATTTTTTACTACACGCACGTTGGGCACGGTGTCTGGTTGCTCCCGTGATAGGGTGGGAAGTAACGTATTTGCCCTCTACTGAAGAGGCACGTGATAATCCTAGTTCAAAGCCGGGCATAGACATATATGTTGTTTCGTGCTAAGAGCCATTCGACTGACGAAATACCTAACGGCGATGCCGGGCAAAACTCGAAATATTGAGAGCAGTTGCTTGAGATTCACCCAACTCCAAGTTCTTGTGACGTATAGAAATTTTGAATATACTTGATTTACAATACCTATTAAATATTTCCGGTGTAGAAGAAAATTAGATTCATCGGCGTTCACTTACTAAAACATTTACTAGATGAAAGCTAATATCATATTTACTATACAGGAAAAAAATCCATGAAATATTATTTGTTTGTTTTGGTAATATTCACTTTTGCCTTTTGTTAGGGCAGGCGAGCGTAAGAAAGAAAAGGCCACAATTAGCCTTTTATTAATGAAGTTATTAAAGATACCACACATTTCTTATTTATCTAACCTTATTTAACTAAGTTTGCTCTAATACCATACGATTTTTATTACCAGTTAAATTATTAAAAATCCGAACTTTTCGCTCTACTCAGTAAAAGCTTTGAATGCGCGGTTAAGTGTTTTCGAAAGTTTATAAGGAAGGAACCAATGTATTTAATGTTGTATTGTAATCAAGCCTCGAATAAACTTGAAAGGCCTGTTACGGAACGAATATGCGTCCTTTATCATGTGTCGATGACAAGTAGAATCGACCAGTTAGAGAGAAACTACAATTTTCACCCGAAATATTTCGGCACTGATATTCGTTGACTGAAAGCAACAATGAGTATGAAGTATATCCAACTACTAGATAAACTCAACGACCCCATCGCAAAATGGATCTCTAGACCTTAGAAGTTTGATGATTCTTAAGCAGAAGAATGAGTTTTTTTTTGGCTTTTCGACCTGGTCGACAAGTTGAAGGTGCACAGAGAAGACCTAAGATTCTAAAAGACTGTACAGTGGATATATGTTCTATTTAAACGGTGTTCCGCATCGTGTCACCAGCCGAGATGCAAAGCTAGCCAAACGCATCGCTGCAGGGCAAACAAACATTTGACTACGACCGAACACAGGTCGGGTCCTTGAGGCAGCGGCACGTTACGCGCCGTAACTGAACAGTGTACAACAGGTCGCTGTTGCCTAACAGCTGAAACTAGGCTGGCGTCTATTCTCTGGCGTAGCCAGACGCTTTGTAGCAAATGGTGGACGCAGAGAGGCTAAATTTTAGTTGTTATATGGCTTTATAAATTTAATTAAATCATAACGGTATATTTAAATAATGGAAAAGAAGGAAGCTCTTCTACTTCAGTGAATCTGTGTTAACTATTAAAATCATCAATGTACTTTTAGTTTGAGGGGACTGAGTGCTCGGGAAATGAAGCTTACCGCACATTTCAACTATAAAATCTTCAATTTTAAACCGATATAGCGCGCGCGCGCGCGCGGGTGATTTTAAATTAGTCTGGGTTCTCGTTTCGAGTTCCATGCTGGGCACGAATCGAGATCAATTTTATGGTCCAACTATATGACTCTTAGTACCAAATATGAAGACGTCTGTATCATACCATACATGATAATATGCATATACATATATGTAAGATTCGTTTTCGCCGCTAAGAGCGATTTTAAAAGCGACGTCATTCTTCAAGTTGTAACTCAAAGACACTGCGACGATAACTTGCTTGTAACTTTAGGGTGTCTTTGGGAATGTACGTTCAGGCCATAGAATTTTGGTTCATGAATTTCCGAACTAAATTCTTTACTTCAAAGAGGTTTTTCGCCTTGAGTAATTCTCTTGGCTGGAATACGGCAAAGATACTCTAATTAGCATTAGTAACCCGCTAGTACCTTAAGGCCAATCTCTATTATCAAACGCCTTCGGTGGACATCGGTCCACCTATGTCTGTCCACCTACAACTGAACCTATGTCTAAACTATAAAACGGGCCTGTTTTTTCAGTTACTATTCACTCCAAGCGAGTCTGGGTACCATTGATAGTAGTGACAAATCAAATAAAATTGGGTGTTTAATACCTATCCTTAGAACTAGGTTATTCAGTTGCATTAGCGTTTTCGAAATAATAGAGTAATAACTTGAGTTCGAATCCGAAAGTTGCCTCGGAAGGCTAAACGTTCATGGCTTATGAAATAGAAGCGCCTGAAAGTGAGGCAGATGCAACAACGATGCCTTGCGCAGCTATAATAAGGAATAATATCATGAAAGCATGTACCCGGGTTATTATCGTTGAACTAGCACAAAAAGGTTTTCATCTAAAGAACGGTTTATCCGCTGTATTATTAACATGGTTTGTATTGCGTATGGCGATCTTCACAATTGAATCAATCTCTAACGAACTGTTTTACGTATCGTAGGTGATCAACAAGTGACTGGGTCCTACGCGAGCCCTGTCGATGCTTTAAGCAATATTAGATTAGACAAAATACATTTTTCCATTTACAAAGTATTTCACGTACATCGTCTTAGAAAATATATAATATACTTCTTAGAGCACGTGTTTTCACGTCTGGGAAACACACCGTGTTACAGTATACTAATATCGATAATAATAATAATAATAATAGCGAGGCGTAACCATACCTACGTATTCGTACGAAACCGTAGACGATAAAATTACAGAAAGATTTTTATGCAGAAGTTTAATTAGCACACATACTCCATACCTTCACAGCAGCCCTGCGTTTAGCCTACGATCTCAGCCTATTATCTAATTTATTAAGTACTCCAAAACGGGTACGACATACGACGCGAAAGTGTAATGCTACATCCAGCACTGATATCGCCATTAGTTTTCCTGCCTAGAAATAATCTCTCCAGAAAGGCAAATCAAACCTGCCACCCGCTCACCGTTTTTTTTTTATATATCTACCGTCTATCGGAACTTAGAGAAGTTTCGTAGGTGTATGCTTGAGTTCCCATGGGATTCCACTTCCAGGATCGAAAAAAAGCAGGTCATTTGCATTTTTCATCCTAGCTGTCGTCCTCGGCGCTGTCGTTTTTCTTGTGCTTCGTAAGCACACACACACACACACACACACACACACACACACACACACACACGCTCACACATGAACGTATGCGATATACGAGCCTTGTACCGATATGTATTCCGGAGAGGTTTCTTGCATGGTCCTACGTATCAAATATTCTAATCGGAAGACAAGGGCTGAAGTATGGGTATAGGACATTTGGAAGATCAGAGGAAACGCTGAGGAATGCCTTAGACGGATTGAAGAGCTTGGCTATTTTTCATATCTTTTTTTTTTGTACGAACGTAGATATGAAAATAGAATTACGTGACCTCATCTAAGATGCACCCAACAACCACTTTGGTCTATCCATTTCACATTGACGAGGATTTCACTACGGAGCCGCCATATTGCCCTTGTTACTCGGTTCGCAGCCAAGGTGATGGTCTATCTAATGGCGAGGCTTTCATCAGGTAGATGAAAACGAAAATAATCTCGGGGCCCCTACTGCTGCTGTCACCGCTGCCATAGCATCAATTATTGCTAAACTACTGCGTCACGCACCACCCGGTTACTACTCAATAGGAGTAACTGAAGTGGACTGAAAGCGCAAGGTAGACGTTCGCTAAACGCTTTTCAAATTTTAATGTAACACTTCATTTAGCCACTCAACTTTTGTACGCCAATTCAGAGCTATCAATATATTGGTGCTAGTACTAGACGTAACGTTATGGGCGCCGCTTTTTTTTTGGTAGACAAAAAGAAACATAACTACGGAATTTTCGAGATCGATATTTCTCTAGAGATGATATAGTAGGCAGCTCACAGTTCTGACGGATCGGCTTTGAAAAAAACGGAAGCCTTTAGAAATCCAGTCAATTCTATTGTATCGGCACATTCAATACGCTAAAAAACTTCGACGTTTCATTTAATCAAACCGTACACCCGATATAATCGCGTATTGGATATATTCAGCATATCGATGTAATGATGTGTCGGAAATTTGACTGTATGCGTGTACTAAGAGTCAACTTATGGAAACTTCAATGAGTCAAAAAGCTCTAGCGTAATAATAAACAGTCAACTTATCTTTATAAAATCTAATGCGCATACGTCTCTATCAACGTGGGAATTAAAATATGTAAACTTCAGCTTAAATTAAATAGTTACTGCAATCATACATAGGATAATCAATTCCAATATGAGTTTGCCATTTGAGACTTTACGTATCTGTATTGAACGCATCAAAGATAAGATTTGTAGGGGCATAGCAGCCAGGATTTTGTGTCGTGAAGTGAGTACGTGCTCTATCGAGAGGCGAAGGTATAGTGATAATTTAAGCGCGATAAGGAGTTCTGCTGAGGACTGTGTAGAGAACTAACTTAATCCTCATGATGTTCTAGGTTAGTCTGACGTACATTCACACATGATGATCGGATTGGCAGGCTAATCTACACAGTCAACAATGACTGTAACAATAGCTTGAACGGTAGGAAAAAACAAAGACGTGTATTTTCTGATTTAAGTCATTTGTGCCCGGTCGATTTATTATATATATATATATATATACGTTTCCATTTTTCCGCCCGGCATCGAAGTTCTAACGTCTTCTGTACATGTATGTCTGTGTGTAAAAACATGGGATCGCGTTTCAAATTATCATTTCTATTATATGCTCACACCCAAGCAATCAATGCGATACGGCTTGCGCAATTAAGCCGTGTTGGTTGTATGTGTCCCATAAAAAGTACGTATTATTGCGGAGTCGCAAATCGTTCTGATAATGGTAATAAGTCTACTGATACTCAAAGAAGGACGAGGGTTGCTCAGGTCGAAATCCACATGTCCGTTTGCTGCCGATGAACAAACTCCATATAACCCTTTTACTGCCCCATTCCACGCGGCCTCGAGCGGACGTAGAAAAGGCTCGAAAAGCATTGAACGTTGAAAGTTAACAGACAGGTAGTACGTGACTGGTATCAGCGTAACTACCACAATTCATGTGCCTTTATGGGCGCAAATCTATACTTGATTAAAAATACTACAAAATAGAGATAGAAACATCGCTTTCGTCATTGGTCCGTCTACCCGCACTATATGTGTTTCGTAGACATTAGTCTGGTTAAACATTATGGACTTTGTTCTGCCAAGCTGCGGGCTCGTGTTCACTGCATTGATTTCACTTTGGGATATAATCAGTCTTAACTACTCACGAGAGAAGAATTGTGATTCCGTCAAAGAACGAAAAGCAGAATGGCCGGCAAGTGGGTTGGTTTGAAAAACTATAGGCCGAATTCAGTATATCTGTGTGTCTTGTTAAGCGGGCGAGGTCAGCATGTGGAAAACTAGGAGGAAACTTATTCACGTTCTTACCCTCATTGTGTCACTTAAGACTGATGCGATAGTTAGAAGCCCCGCCAGACCAAACAACTACCACTTTGCCCATTTTTTATTTCGCACGTTTGTTTTCTCTTTCTTTAGATCCTCACTCTCTCTCTCTCTCTCTCTCTCTCTCTCTCTCTCTCTCTCCAATCCGCAATCGAGCCTTTATCTCAGTGAACGAAAGGGCCAAAAACCACTCGTTCGTTGCTACCTTCGTGTGCCATTCAGAATGAACCTGAATAGAGTGCCTGTCGTCGACGCTTAATGCATCCTGCAGTTAGTAGCGCTAAACAGCGGCGGCAGTAACGAAGAACGAGAAGCGCGTGCATCGTACGCTACGACACCCGCCGCGTCGGCTTGATCAGCCTGCGTTGCTAAATATATCCATCTCTTCCACGTTTGTTGGTGAGGCGTGCTCTTGATGAATAACAACGTTCCGCCATGCCGGTCCGCGCCGTTATAGTTAGGAATACTATTTAGAACATCATACAGGCCGTCATAGAACGTCATACATTGCAACCGATCATCTAGAACGTTGCGATACAGGTGTGACTCCTGCCGTAATAATTGTCCGTATTAGTGTCTGTGCGTATGTTCATATACACGAGTTATATCAATGGAGAGGATCATTTATATCGAAGACTATTATATGTAATGAGCAAGTATGTTAAAATAGGTCTCATGACCGTCTGCATATCATTCGCAAGGACCCTATTAAATTAGTGATTTTTCGCTAAGAACTTTTTCATAGTATGCACGTGCGTTTTTAGCGTAGTAAATTACACACACTTGATTGAGTCTAGAAATAACGTGAACAGCTTGAACTTTGGTAAACCAGGGATGCGAGCATTTTAAGTTGCACAGAGTTTCAGTGGGTCCAAGTTTTAAAGCTGCCTAACATGATGTACAAGTGAATCTTGGCTTTTGTGCGAAAATTTTGTTATTTTTTTCGTCGAAACTTTCTTACTCGAAAGTCTTAATCTCAAGATCACTGTTTACTTGCCTTAATAGGGTGTTTCGCCACTAAAGGCAGTAGAGTGACTACTCAGTACGTTAACAATAATATAACAGGATAGTGAGGTAAGTCAGAGGCCAAATTTCGAACTCGTCAGGAAGTTACACAGCTTGTTACTGTCAGCTGGAGCTGCCTTCCGATTAGCATTCTGCTATGGAAGTTTTCATTCTTCGTGCACAATAGCCTGCCGCATCTGAGGATAGATAATAAGGTGTCCTATCCAGGTATCGGAAACACATTGGACCGGCTTTGTATAAAAAAAAAAATCAAGTTCCCCAAACTCTCATGCAATGGGCAAGTGCACCATGGCACAATGAATGCCACAACAATAATGTGACAAAAAAGGCTGGTCGGCTTCGTAGTGTCCTATTTGCGTTCAGATTCTTTGCAGGTCTAAGCAATTCGCTGACGGAAATTTGTGTACGGTTGTTTGACTAGCTGACTTTATCTTTAGCATTCTTAATATACGTATATATATAATCAAAATTCTATAACACCACCATGTACCTCTCTAACAAAAAGTTGTACAGCAATCCTGGAATAATTTTCTCAGTCATATTAAGTTATATTTATCTGTTCATTTTATTTATTTTACATAAACTAATGACGCTTTTATTACATCCCTGGGGTATCTGGCTATAATTTCAAGACCTGAATGACAGCACAGTGTACAATGTATCAGGTTATTTAACACAGAAACAATGTCCTTCTATATCATCAACCACAAATGTATTGAAGCATTATTTTACCTACTTTTCTTGGTCAGGCAATACACTGAATCTCAATCTAATACGATAGTTATTTTTGCAATCTCGAGGGCACCTGATAGGTACCTGGACTTTGAGGAAATACGAGATGGAGCAAGAGTTAGCCAGCCAACAAAAAGTCTTTCACTTTTAACGCTTTCCTACATATTAAAAGGTAAGTTTACCCATTATCGCTGATTTGTTTTTTTGCTGAAACAATTTTTCCATGGCTTCGATAAAAAAGATCGGAAAGGAAAAACTGATTCTTTGAGCTTTGCTGGAAACTTTAATGGCGGCTTCCTGGCAACTTTGGCAGCTTCGTGCTCGTTCTTCAGGTGGCCTCTTCAACCTCTGCCGACCTTTTTATCGTACTTTCTTCGTCTCTATACTAGCTTACCTCTTTTAATAGGGACGGCATTTCGCCATTAACCGCGTATCAATCTTTTTCTGAAAAAAAAAGGAGCTTGTAGATTTATTGAAGCAGAAATTCCTTCTGCCACTACAAGATAAGCTAGCATTTGTAGTTACTTCAGTTGATTTCTTTTCAAGATAAATTCATATGTTCATAGATGTGTTTTTTTATTTTTTCATGGATTTGTGCACACATAGAATTTTGCAAAGAAAAAAATCTTTCTTAATGTATAAAGCAAACCGCCCATGAATAACCCATAAATGGTTGTTTATGGACAATGCGCTTATTTCTGCTCTAAGGTATAAAATATAACTAATTAAATAAATAATTTTTAGATATAATAATATAATGCGATATATATGTTTATGAGATTGCCTCGGAGATGGTCGGCGTTCATGCTACCGCTGCTCCACCTTTATGGACTTTGAACGTTGGCAATGGCTTACGCAGAACCCATAGAATGCCGTCCTGGGTTAGGTATCGCATCATCAGCGCTGTAGTCCAAGTGAGTCCTGACAAATTAAGTGTTTTTTTTTTTATCTGTTCTAGGCACCGAAACATCATTTGAAGGGTTACTGTTTACATTGATAGCTGCTATGCTTTCTATGAAGAAATAACATGCGAACACAGTAGCATACTGACCTAGACAGTTATTGCAAAGCCTGACATCTGCAGGGTCGTTTTCTCATAGCGGACAATTCTCCCGTGAATATTACGTTACGCTTTCGATTCTATTGAAGGGACAACATAGATACGCTTCATCAATAAAAACCACCTGCGCCGTTGTGAAACGTACGGATTATCCGTTAGTTAAAAGTAAAGTGAATCCATATATTAACCAATCAACTTATTTGATCGTAGTCGTTTACTTCTATAGAATGCACGAATACAGCTGCAATTTATAGCGATCGTCGGCATCTCTCTCTTGGTATGCTTGAAGAAATAGTAGATATATAGATAGTATATGTACATATACCTAATCTATTTACTGTGTAAGTATATTAGATTTAATTACAAGGGTGTGCCTTATGAATGATATTTTCGGTGCGCGGATTGTAGCGTTGGGTCAATGCCATTGCCTCGTAAAGTCGATCAGCCTTGTTCTAAGAGTGCAAACGGGGAAAAAAGCTCATAAATCAACAGAGCCTACAACGGACACTTTAATTGAATATCGGTATTCCCCTGACCTTGATGTGTCTTTTCTTTCCGCCTCTAATGCCACCTGCCGGATTAACACATCACTTCATCTGTCAAAAATAGCGCGGCCGAAGAAAAGATATAATATTAACTATATTCATTTTGACGCTTGATTAATTATATACGCGAACATTGGCTCCAACTACAGTTTGGCGGTACAATTTTGAGGTTCTAATGACGAACTGGTTTAAGCATAGGAGTTTCCCGTTCATCTTCGTGTACTGTGAATGGTTAGGAGAAATTCGGGCTTGTTGTTTAGAAGTTGTCTGTCGCGTTTATTCTCTGACAGACGCTATGTCGAATTGGCACTTAGACACACTCGGTATGCTTCTCGCACAGAACACGACGACCAATGACCGAGAAATTAAGAAACAAATATCATACGCGGCAATAGTTGAGTTTGAGGGGCAAAGTTGATGGATCCGAAGATTTCATACCGTAAGGTTAGGCAACGATGACAAAAAAATGATTAGGCTCAGTATGCGGTCGGCAACAATACCTGAACCTTTAACAGAAGCTGACTAATGGAACGAGTGGAACCGGATTAAATATTTGCTGTATGCTTACGTAAAACGTCATAACTCAGAACAGGTAAAATATTTAAGCTTGCTCATTTCGGGTAGCACTGCATGGCAAAATTTCATTGTTCCCAATCTTCGAAATAGAGACGACGTCAGTCCAATAAATTTCGGGACGCTGAGATACGGGGGACAGATATCGATTGTAGCGAACATGTAGTTTCCGCTCAAAAATTCCATGTTTGATTCCATTTCAATGCTTCCAGAACATAAAATAGAAGTTTTGTTGCGCGTTTCATTTCTACATTAGCTCTGTTCGGCGGATTTTATATGCTTTATACGTGGAAGGCAATATCTGTCAAATGTCCTTCCAGGGACTGCCAGCATGATTCAATCCGTTTAACATAATCAGGGTCTTCCATAATTTAGTGCGACTGTTACTAGTCACTCCACGAATATCGGGCTGTGTATTACTTTTTGATGCTGTAATTAGTACTCATGTGTATGTCTTGTATGACGAAGATAACTTGAAGCCAGATTGCCTCTACCGGTCAGTTTGAGCGCTCTAGTGACGGAGCGGATGGGGGACCCAGAATCACAAGCATGAATGTTAAGGTTCACATTTCCCTTGGACCTACAAAGGCTATAATTTTATATGTAAGACACTCAAAATTGGCTCACGGAAAAAGGGGAATATGAGCATTGAGAGTCTTAAATATTTAGAAAAAGCATATACCTCAACAATATTTACTTAAGAAGCGCGCAGGCTTGTTATTCCACCATCAAGGACCACCAAGTGTTAGACTACTCTAAGAAACGTACAGAATGCCGCACCAGTCTAACACAGCAACAAGAAAAGTTCGAGTGCGTCCTGCAGCCAGCACGACGATCCATCACCGACGCAAAAGAGCGTGCATAACCACGTAAAGAGGCACAAGCGGAGGAGTATCCCAACTTGTTACATTCAGCTGGTGTCTAATTATACAACCCGCAGGCTCAGGCAAGAAAGACGAAGTACCAAAGAGAAGATCAAGGATTAGCATTATTCCGCGATGTAGATTGGCGATAAGTAAGTACGATAATTACTTATTATGATTTATAAGTTATGAGGTGAACAAACTTTTGTCCAGCGTACATGTAAACGATGCAAACGCTAATATATTTAAGAAGTGCATTTTTCCTGAAGGCACAAATTATCATTGAGGTAATCAAGCTTCTTCACACACGATCAAAGCAAGCTGCACGCTATTGCTGTGTCTGCGCTGACACAAATCAATACAAATTGACGCATGCCAATAAAATAATAACAAGTTAGAATGTCCACTAGACAATCTCGCGTTTATGTGGCTTCACAAAAAAGAAATTGTCTAACATCTTTTTCTAAGCGTGAATCTGAAACACTGCTAAATTTCAACTGCTAACTTCCATCGCTTTCTTCTTTCTAATCAAGACAAGCTCAAACTTCTCATTGCCGCTGATTCCAGCGAGCGCGTTGCAAACACATCAATGTACCTATATATTGACTTGTCGAAAAGGTAGCGACCGCTTTTAACCAAAAAAAGGAATCAAATATTTTAACACGTACATACGGCGCATTCAGGTATGCACCATTTTGATCCATGAGCTTCCGTTATTTTTCTGGTAGCACCATAAGCCCCATCAATACCAAATGTCTCTAGATGAAAAGTTACGATGAGCGATTTTTGCATATCGATTTACTGAAGCTAAAACAACACCATAAAGGGAGCCTTGCAAGGACCAAGTGAAGCAATAGCCTGATGCTGCAAAAAAATGAGCGCATTGAAATTTCCCATCTGGATTGTCTAAAGTTTTTGCCGAATAGCGAAAATGCGGTGTGGCATTGTCGTGATGAAAGACGGTGCCCTCTTTGTTTATTAGTTCCGGTCGACTTTTTTCAATGGGTTGTTGTAATCGTATTAGTAGTACACGGTAGGGGTCCGACTAAATCGTCTCGCCAGCCGACAGCAAGCCACAATACTTGATTCCTTTCCGGTCCCACGAAACACATAGCATCTTCTTCATTGGCTCCAATCCAGATCGTGAAGCGCATTTTTCTACTTGGGCATATCTCTTGGATTTGATCTATTTTTAATAACCCGAAATTAACCGCCTTAGAGATGGCTCGATTTGACTGCGTTCCACAGATGAAAATACGATCTAGTAATGAATCGATTGCGTCAACTCGTGTGGCGCCCGAACGTTGAGCTATTTTTTGAGACCAGCCTTCTTAAAATAGTCCAAAATTACCTCGTTGTAGAGTTGCGTCCCTTGGCGATTTTATAACAATTTACCTGTCTTTTGCAATAGGTTCATCGATTTTTTTTTTTCTTTTGTAATTGACCAAGCACTACGGGGAGCGTCATTCAAATTTTCAGAGATAAGGCGACAAAACACTCTTTGTACTCTTTCGAACAATAATGCATATGGGCCCTTAGCCAGCATAAATTTTTTCGTACGCCCAGATAGCGTTTGTGCCATTCATTGTCATTGTAAAATATACCAAACTTTCGTCTTTAACCCACTCCACTGAAAAGTCGCTCGTGTCTAAGGCGCTTCGTATCGGGTTCGAGTAAAATCGTTTGAACGATCTAAACACATCTCAGCTTCCGAATGACACCAACGCCCATTGTCTGACTTATGTGACCCTAAAGTGATCCAGCTATAGAAACGGTCAGTGATTTTTCGACGACTCAACATTAATGTTATTGTTTTTGACTACGGGGTACTTCTGAAGCTTTGTCTTGAAAATGTATCGCTTATTTCTCGCATTGACTCCGCATAACATATTGCATAGGCGGATGGACGAACCGATGTGCTACAGATGAAATACGTAAAACAGAATACCAGCGGGATTTGTTGTGTGCGATCGACGTTACTTTTGCTTCATGACTTAACATGAATCGTAGGGAAGCGGTGGTACGCCATTTTATGATACGTCACAACGAAGGAATCTGTTGAGCCATCAAAATCGAAGGTTCAGTTACGTTTCACAAATCCACTAGTGATGTTGCAATGGCTGACGACTGGAAACAATTTTTGTATGAGAATGCTGAAATAGCCAACAAACAAGGGGCACGATGGTCTAGATAATATATCCTTAACACCTAGTGCAATTTAGTCCTATAGCAACAGCTAACGCAGCATGCCTCTCGACACCTTTCATAGCACAAGCGTTTCAAAGGTATGTTGGTTATTGTTTTGTGTTTACGTCGACGTAAACGTAAAGTGATTTGGCAGAAGATAGCAATAATGGCTTATGTTCTAGTTTCGATACTCATTTATAGCTATTGTTATGTTTTATGACTTTGGCTTCAAATATGTAGACGTTGCTAATGGAGTGAACGGTACTAGAGGCTACATGGCACAATATCGAGTGACCGGCATTGAACAAATTTGGCAGTTGTTGTCTTTTGCCCTTCGAACATCGTTGACCTAATGTAGGGCTATGACAAAAGACTTTACAGATCCAGCGACAGTGAGCACTAAAAAATAGATTATAAATAATCTTAGCGGTGGTTAAATATATATGTACTCTACAGATTTGGTGAAGGTGTGCAACATTTATTTTTTGTATTTGTCCCAAATACAAGTTAATGAGTAAATTTGTATATAAATGAAATAGATTCACTCAGATATATTACCTACATTTAAATAATAGTTAAGTTTAGCCGCTCTCTGAATACTTTAAATAAAGATATGAAAAAAATCGTCTGTTAACGGAGACCATGTCCAATGTCGCTATATTTCTAGGATAGTGTTACGATAGCGGTATACAGGTATGTAAGGCTTTTTACCTTAGGTGCAGCTGACTGGACTTCACTAATACGTGCTACTGAGTTCATTCACAAGATATAAAAAGGCCTGAGGCCTGTGTAGTTTCTGCGTAGTCATTTATCATTCTGATAAAGAACCGTATTAAGAGATTTTAATGCGACGTGTTCTGACCTTGGCGGGCGTTCGGATTTTCCACCTAGAAAAGTTTCCAACGACCGTATCAATATCTAATTGAAATTAATTTAGAAATAAATTACGAAATTTAGGAAATAGGAAAACGACGTATTTTCCTACACACATCAAATATGTTCATGTAAATTCATGTAAATCCTACAACAGTTAAAACTAGCTAGAGCGCTTGTCTGCGGTACCTGTACGAAGGACGAATATATAAATACTATAGAGTATAAAGAGAATATAAAATTACTGTTTTTATTACTGGGAAACAATAAGTGTTGTATTATGCAGCCTACCGATGAATGTAAACAGGTTACGTTAAACGGTTCGGACTTAGCTTCCACAGTTGCGCTTTTAGGTAGTAGATTAGGCAGCGGGCCTCCTCAGTAACGATACCACGTCCACTCTCGATATGCATCTTTAAGGTTCATATATAGTCACGTGGGTACTAAATCCTCGTAGGGTCCTCTCGTTCTGCATGTGGAAAGTATCAGGGTCGACATTCTGTGCTTATTTCTGCTAAAAAGAAGATCAGCCTCTTAGGTAGATTGACAGTACAGCAGGTGGCGTGATATGTATAGAAGTTTCTTGTATGGCATTTGGAATTGTTGTTGTTGTAGCAAATGTGCCTACTAATTGTTAGATTGATTCACTGGGCCACTGATCAACAAAAGTCTGGAACGGCCATCGTCAAAGTCGTAGCCATCTCTCATCGCTTATACGTATGGTCTAACAAGAAGTGTGTGCGGAACTATTTGTGCTAACGTAATCTTTCGTCTGCATTCACCTAAAAGACACCTATAGAAATAGAAGATGCGAGAAGAGATAACACATAGAAAATGTGAACGCAAAAGCTGGCAAACGGAAATGCGATGTGGGGACCGGTGGCAAACCCGTAGAAGGGCTTGACGTAGAGGCAAGGCTTGTTTTAGGAAGCATAATGATTATACTTAACAGGGCAACAGCAACGTAGCGGTATTCACGCACAATAAGCGGCCATCGCTGGTTATCCGAGCCAAGCCCGCTAGTCCCGCTCCGTTGGCGACACAAAAAGCCACAGGAGCTATTCATTCATAATCATACTTTACAATACCGTCTCATACCCTCTCCGCTGGGAATGGTGCCGTTTTCTACTGGCTTAAGCAGCGACGCCGGCACGGACCAGGAAACGAAGACGCCTACGTATTTTACCGCCGCGCGCGTACGAGTGGGCGAGCGTTCTGACACTAACGGTCCAAGTCTAACCGGGCTTTCCATCCGTGCGTCTACGAGTGGTTCAGCTTTAGTCTGCGCAGCTGCTGCCACTGAGGCGGAAAACGCCCTAGTGTTAACTCGCCACTGGGTTTGACCGCGCACCTAATGAATATAACTATCTAACCCCATGAGGGCTGCGGGTGGAAAGGCTGTCCACTACTTCGAGGAGAGTGAGTCGGCCAATAAATCGTGCTTCCCCTTTCCTAACACTGTCAGTGACTCCTCCTGTTTTTCAACCTCTGATGTCCTTTTCTTTCTTTTTTATCTTTTATTTTATTTTCTTCGTTTTCTACTTTCCCGCCAGTTCGTACTTCCGTCCGTCGGCCTGCCATTCTACGCACGATATCTTACCCGCTGCAACTGATGCTTGGTCCGATCTAACGGGTGGTGCTGAGAAGTTGAAAATGCACTCCATCTCTGCAAGCTCGAATCATATAACAGACTCGACGAATCATCCTCGGCCACGGGTTCATGAATATTTTTTTCCTGCTGTCTACTATTACTAGTTCTCACAACTACCGAGCTGACCGCTCGGGTGCTTCATCGGCAAAGAAAGAAGTTACGTAGAACGCTCGCCGGCAGTTTCGGCAACTAACTGTATCCGTGTTCGTAGTGAAGTAAAATCGTAGGGTCTTCCTATGGCGGTATGGCACTAACGAAACGAAATAGAGGAAGAAGAACGAGTTGGAAAGACTTTGTGGTGGGTATCGCTGGCGGCCTAGCAACTGCCCCACGGAGCCTCATAACGATATGTATACGTTTTGCTCCTGCTGGCAACAATGGTTGGCCGTGAACGAAGCTTGAGTCTAGGCATAAGTGTATGTTGTGCTGCCATTCAGTTGAACGAACACTGATGCTAAATTCGTCTCCAGCTACACGAACTACGTTCAAGTTTTAATTAATAAGGGTACAAAGAACTTGAAACGAAAAAAAAAATGGGAAAATGCTTCATATTCTGCTGTTTAGACAAGAACTGCTTGTCATTAAATATATACATGTGTAAGATGCATTAAGGCTATTCATACTATCATTGTCTGGTGAAAGGCTACGGTAAAATTGCTTAGAATTTTAATACCTATATACAAATTGTTTGAACCCATCTTTGTATCTTGTTGTTCTGTTACAGGTAATACACGCTCGTACAGCACGATGCTCAGTAACGGTGTACTCTTGCACAGGCTAGGAAAACAGCTGCCACTTACGCACTTCTTTTAGGATCTGGATCTGTTTTGAGGGCAAACGCACCTGTGTATAGTGGTACAATTTGACTAAGTTACTTAAAATCCCATTGGGAATCACTGAAACGCATTTAACTGTGTATGTTTGAAGTAAAATATTAACATGTTGTTTCTTACCCTTAACGTGTAGATATTAGAATTCTATGGTATGAGATTCAAGTAGGTACGTGCCGAATGCAATAACAGCACTTGTACAACTTAAAGTTGAGTAATTTCAGAGATATCCAGACTTTTACGCCAAATAACGCCGCTGAAATTGGAAAATTATGCACCATGTACTAACTAAACAAGTAACGGAAGTAAGCATTTCTTATTTGTTTATTTATTATACTATTTGACTATGCATGTAAAGCAAGTTATGTCACAGCCATAGCAAAGCAGTTGTTGGGACTATTTCGTTTTTTTTTCACGTTTTATTTGCATTTTACTAATGGCAGAATCTGAAAGGTCTTCCTGCAGGAGTACGCTTCTAGTTTGTAGAAAGTTTGCTGGGATTCGGTTTGTTAGCATAGATTATAGACGGTCTCAGCACATTGTTTAGGTTTCAGTCATGCCGAAATATAATAAACAACATTAACCGGACAGCTACCTATATTCTTCGGCAGAAGACATATAAGCTTCTTGAAGATTTCGCGCAACGAAAAAAAGCACCACCAGTCCAAAATACGGCTCAGAAGGTCGTCAAAGGCAAAGTTGATAGAATTCGAAGAATCCGTCAGAGATCAGACGAAATGCGGTTGGCTTCTTCATTCTGTGAACGACGCTCGCGCCGCGTCACGGTTTAATTCAGTAGACACCGCAAACTGAACGCGCGTTTATGACTTTTCTACTATGCTTGTGGAGGCTACTTTTTTTTTTTTGTTTATTAGACGACCTTTGAAGTGGGCTTAAAATAGGCCGTATTCTGAATAGGGCCATCATATCGTGTCTTACAATATAACGTAGCCAGTTTGCAACCTCGGCAGTACACTTTTCTCGTACGCCTAGCGTACGTCTAAAACATCAAATAAACTAAAAAGTTTAAATCCGGCCCCGGACTAATTTGTGTAAAACTCTGGACTACATCGAATATCACGAAAATCTTCCTCGTTTGAGCGTTACACAAGACACGCACGTAAGCACCATGATTGAACGGCTATGATTACAGGTATATATTATTACACGAAATTGCTGCATGTGATTATCGCAGTGTTTATCTGTTTTTTCTATTTACGTTTAACCGTTCTTCACCAAACAAAATCTAGCCATATTCAGAGACGGTACTGAACAGCCAATTAAGGTTTTTTGCATCGATAAATCTTCAGTTAACGAAGATTCTTTTGCTGGAATTATTTCATGTCAATAGCCGCCTCCCTTTATAGGCCGATAAAATGCGGTATCTTGATAAGATGGCTTTGTTGGAGCAGTTGCCAACAATGAATATGCCTAGAAAAAACCGCAAGCCGTACAGAGCTTAGCGGAGGGTTGAGGTTCAGGAACGAGAGTGCAAAATATGTGGTGTTTATTTAAAACAGTGGAAATTTCAAGCGTCAGTTCCCGTGCGTACGTGCTAAACTGGATGGCCGTACGGCCATACGTTGATGCAACATCGGACTTCTGGAGGAGGCGCTCTATTTAATAGGAGATAAAGAAAGGATAAGCGTAGCTTTTAAATAAAGCCCTTTCTAAACTGAACTACTAGTGACTACTAGAGAAGAATAAATAAATTGAAGAGACTTGAAAGGCCACGAACGTCTTTTTAGTGTTTTAAATGGCAGTGGTATTCATATTGCTCATTATTAACGATACGTTACTTATTTATTAAATGTATTAGGCGTTTGGTTTGTTAAGCTATTTGTTAAGCTAAATATTAGAATAGCCGTGTTTTTCAACAAATAAGAAAATGCGTGAAGATATGATGTAGTGCTTCAATATGCCGATAGTAATTGAAGAACTGACTTTTACTGCGCGTTCTTCTATTGCCGTACATACGTCTCGAGTCCTGCACGCTATTTACCATTTATGTCCATCAGCGATATCCTAAAAGGCATCGTTTCGCTATCGAAGTGTGTACTTAGCCAGTTTCTAACCAAGTGAAGGGCAAACATCATCCCACCGTATCGTTAGGCAGATGTGCACTATGTTTTGAGCTGAGGGATAGAACGTACGCCCTACGTCTGTGTCTATGGGGAGTATTTTTTGCTTAGTGTAGCTCGGTTAACCTTGCAGTAGCTTCTGTTAGCTAAAAGTACGGGCTGGACAGACGAATCCTAACCGTGATCTGATTGGTTTTCTATGCAAATATTTCCTGATGAGACTTCCGGAAAGAGTCGGGAATTTCGAGATCTAACGCGTCTCCAATGTAATTAGACATTAGATTTGCCTTTTTCTCCGTTCTAACAGCTAAGTGAGTTTCGATCGGATTGAAGCCCCCAGGGAGACAGCTATGAGTGCAGCAATCTAAATACTGCACACGTTTCATCATACTTTGGCATTTTTGTTCCGATCAGCGCCGATTATCCAAACATGGCTGACAATGCTTGCTTCGGGCTCAAAAACGATGTACCTACCTGTTTTCCAAAGTTCATATTGACTTAAGGCTCCCAGATGCATAACGAGTGTGCATGTAAGTTCGATTTTCGTGTTAGCTATGGCACGTCTATGAGTAGACAGCAGTACTACACATATAATTTAAAATAAATATTTGATCCAGTTTGTCGTATGTGAATACACCGTTGTATTTACTAAGGAAATGTTGATATAGATGTAACTGAAATAATACACTGGTACGGCAAGGTCACATCTAACTTCAGCTGTAAAGTTTGCACTGAAGCTTTAAGTTTATAATACTTGTTTTGTGCGGCGTACACATACGTGAGTCCGTTCTGTATTCCTTTGGGAGGAACGGGTGACGAGACGTGAAACCGTGTGAACATCTTCATACGGCATTCGAATTTACCTTGTGTATGTTAACTTGCCCCATTTACATTAGCTAATATGAAGGTTATCTAAACATACACAGTACTCCATACGATCGTATAAATACGTTCCCCGTTTACGTGGTGTTTAGTACATGGAATGTAACCGTCACGGTGTCCATGACATCTTCTGTTTATCCGTTCCTCTCTGTTTGAGACAAATCAATTAATTTATTATACGTAGGTTGTTATTGGGTTGGAGAATTCATCGTGTCCGCTAGTTCATAACACTGCGGTGTAGTGGCATCTTTCCTTGTCTACGTAAGACATTATGATAGGCCTTAACAATAGCCTTCGTTCTGTATAATTTGTTAGTAGGAATCAACAAACCTATCGTCTGATACTGCTACGACTAGCATACACATCCGAAGTCGGTATTATTAGTACTAGATTTCAATAGAGACCGCTGTTAACTAGTCGCCGCAGTGACTGTTTTTAGCTGGAACAAAAACGTAATAGTGCAGGGGCACTTTCGAGCATTGGGACGTTGCAGGCAAACTACGGTTTTCAAAGGCGATTAGTTGTCAAGGGCACCTCGCCTGCAGCTCTAACTCGCTAGCGTTGAGTCCTGAATGGACCTTGAGTCTAAAATGAACACCACTTTTGTTAGCCTAGAGAACATTTGCAATATCAACCAACTATACAAACAGTTCGTTATTATTTATTATATTATTAAATCTACATTTAATATGAGGTATACAAAAAATCGCAAATTTTATAGCACCGAAAGCAGCGCTACTCATTTTCCGTTCCTGAAATTTGCTTAGTTTCTGAGAATCTACATATCTTGGCCATAGAATGACTGCAGAATATTGTACAGCGCTCGTAACTGTATTTTCAACTGAGATGATCGACTGATGAAAGACATCGTTTACATAACACTAGTTAAAATTTTGTTAAAAACAACAATTTTTCACAGAGTGAATAAACTACGTTTTACTTGAGCAATAAAATAACTGTAAAGCTTTATTTTTGTCCACAGAGTCCAGACAATGGCTTGGCGGTGAAAGTTTAGAATCGTTCTTAATAAGTTATTTGTCTTTTCTTTGTAAGCAACAGATGTATTCCACGTTAATTTCGAGCTGCTTAACTTTAATTATTATTGCTTTCAAGCATTTCTCTAGAAAGCCGCGTTTTCTCAAGCTTACACGAACTAGCGGGCACGTATATTAGCTGAAAACCGCGTACAGCTCAATTGATTCAACTATTACGATTCTGAAAGAATAATATTAGCCTACCTGTCCCGATGTAACTTTTTAATAATCAATCATGCACAAGTTACTAGACAGTAAAATTAAAAAAAATAGCTGCTTACTTTAAACCCCCTTAAAACCCTTTAAAGGCACAGTCCTGCGCAATTATTTGGGCCTTCGTTACTTTTTTGTTGTTTTTAGACCTGATTTTTTGTAGATTTTTAAAGTTGATCTTGTATGACAGGGTACTGTGCGTAAAGATTGCAATGATATATTTTTCTCCCATATCAATTTCAAATCAAAGCAAAAGAACGAAACAAGACAATTGCTTGTTTGCCTCACTCTTTTTTTCCTTCTTATTTATTCCACGCCTTTACCTGAAGCCGATAGGGCATCATGAAATACTCAGCCTAACCGTCTTTAGTGGTGATGCAGTAGTCAGGAAATGGGTCTTGGTCAAAGGACATCGCTAAGGAAAACAGCCGTATAGAAGGATTTTGCCCGGAAAAGTAGTTTAGCAGCTTTCAATTCTGTCTTGAAGCTAGTTCGTCCTTCCCCACTGAATCCTGCAACAACGGCAATGGAACAATGCCAGCTATTATTATGAATCCCCATCGGCACAGAGTCATTCGAACACCTTTCTCTGTTTCTCAAACTATTCACTGTTAGATTTCAAGTTATGCTTCACCTGTTTTGTTTATAAGCGTAAGTTGCGAATGTTTACGCTTTTATATAGATATCCACGGTAGCACTTCGTAAGGCATAATAATGGTTGAAGCCAGTTTAGGCAAACAGAACTCCTTGTAAAAAAATCAACACGTCTGAACAATACAGAAATAGCCATATTATAGCAATAAGTTTAACCGATAGAAAACTTTAGGATGGTGACTTTTTCGCCCCTTCGTATTAGTCAGACTTACTCGTGGGAAGCGTAACTCTTCAAATGATTGGTGACTACACATGTGCGATTACGGCTTATTTTGATGACACGTTCTTAGCCAAGTTGAGCCGAATCTAAGTTATTCTTATTTATTTTTGGATCTTGCTTTAAACTCAATAGAAATAACTGACAGTTTATTTAGTGAGGTGGATTTAGCCACAACAGGCGACGGCCACCTACTTACCCATCTAGTTATCTACAATATGCTCATAGATTACATATTTGTTCTACGTCGTCTAATTTAAATCTAGTTAAAATAAATGAGTCCGTCTCGCTTTGCAACGTCCGAGCTCATTGCTATCTCTCTATGCTAGTGTAAACTCCATTTGAACGCAGATCGGATTTCAGGCTGTCTATCCACCTATTTCTAGAGAGAAAATAGAGAAAGCAATCCTACAAGTCTGAGGGACCATTCAAAAAAAGTGATCATATATGAATAGACATGCCCCGCTCCATCTATTTTACGCACACATATGCACAAAGAAGTGGGTTGCAGCGTTTCTTGTCTATCTCGTGCGGTTCTTGAAATGAGAGAGTCTCCCCCCCCCCCCCCACTGAGAAAGGGTGGGACCTTTCTCACCCCGAATGGGGCAGTGGCCATATTGGTACTTCTGTCTGCTACAACTCAACTTCAACTTGTGTCCATCAGTGGGTAGATCCGCCGTTACCTCAACAATCTCTTGCTAAGATAGTTTCCCCTTGCTTTTTTCCTTTTTCAGCGAGTTTTATTTTATCCTTCCACATCCAAAATTCAGCGGAACGCTGAGTTCGCTTTTCTATTTGTAGATCGTGAAATGCCCCTGTATTCCTACCCTACCAGGACTGGTGAACAATTCGGGAAGACATGGCAATAGTTGTTCGTTGGCCGCCCACCCGTGCACCTACTGACTCCTCCACTAGACGTAGTAGCTTTGAGAAAGCTGACTAGCTGGATCTAACCACATTTCCCTGCGTTCCTCTTTTTCACACGGTTGCATCCCCGATGCACCCTCTTTCTCACAGGGTTTTTTGGCAGGAATTTGAATAAGAAAGTGGTCGACTTGATGTGGTCGGTAATCGAGCAAGCAGCGTTGTTCTGAAGAAAGGCTTCTTCACTCCCATTCCGCTGTATTACGCGCGGCAGCGGACTCCTTTATTCGTTGAGTTCTTTTTCGCTGTTAAAGTTTGTAGTACGATTTCTTCGTATCTTCATCTGAATATAATGTCACGCTGAAGAAATGAACACGAAGCGGTAGCAGAGATGATAATACGCTGTGCGAAGATGCTAGGGAAAAAGGAGGCTGGGCTACGGCCAACGCGCAGCTGTCGCTTTCAAATAAGTCCTTACTACAATAACGACACAGAAGCAGCTAGTGGCAGCGGTACTCGCAAAATAGTCATCGATAAAGATTATACTGAATTGTCAAACTGTTTCAGTTGACGTGGCATGTATATATATATATATATACGTATAGTGAAATAGAAATCGTCGGAAAGAGTATAATAGAGAGCTCTGTATAGGTAATCACGTACGATAGGGATACATAGATTTATAGGGAATCCAGTTTAGTAGTCAAACGAAAATTATTATGGATGGTCAACGATTTTCATAGCAGAAAAGGACGTTCATGAAGAGACAATGTTGTAAACTTAAATGTTGGTCAAGTTAAGCTTAGAAACAAGGACGCGCATGAATCGTTCAGATGTGGTTCCGGCTTTGCGGAGAGTGATCGTGGTTGATTTAAACTCTCGAAAATTGGAGGAATTGTAAATGTCAGTGCCTTTTAGCCTGGGTGCTTTACAATAAAGATAACGACTTATATGATCAAACGAAGCGCGAAGATTGCTGCTTTATCGATTCCTTTTCCTCTATTTTAATAATTTCTTGCATTGTGATTACTGTGGTAATAGGCAGGCCGAGCCAGCTGCTAACCCTAACCCAAGTTGAGGCCTGCAAATCTACGGACTGTTATCCTACTTCATTGCACAGAGGGACTAGAGTAACCAAAAGTATCGTTCCTCAATAATTTTACTTTGCCTTTTAGTAGCATGGCCTAAAGCCTTTAAGCAAATGGCTTCTAATTCGTACACACACTTTACCAGACCAATTACAAAGCAGGCCAGGCCAGGAGGAATAACGAAAAACGGGAAACATCCGGAATCTTCAAGCAAACGTTACGACCTAAACGACTTAGGTCCAGTTGTGCGAGTTTCCGCCTGGAAGACATGATTGTCTGGGTCTTGCGACCTTTAGAAGAGGGAAGGTGTAACCGGGAGTCCCAGTCCATGTCCGACAAGGACAAATATGGAGGCTATCGCAAAAGAGGGGTAAAAGGAGGCGGAAAGTTAACTTAGAATGTGACTCAAAATTCCGGAGGAGGCTATCCACAAATTCTTGGAGTGGAATCGACAAATTAGCCAAAAAACTCGATGTTTATTCAAACGAAAAGGACAAAGATCATTTCTAGCTACGTAAGAACGTACACGGCAAGATGAAGAAAGTAGCCACTGCTACAACCTAGCCGCCAAAATGACGTTCGGAAAACTGGTATAGTAATCTATATGTTCAAGGGAACAGGCACTTCTGGGTACCCAAGTTTCGCCCAAGTTGGACACGAAATAGATCTACGTTGGAATAAGCGGGTGCAATGCGAATAAGCGATGCAAAAACTTAAGTCCCAGCTAAGGTGGCCCGAAAAAGCCTGCAGAGCGGCAAACTAGTCGGAACTTGACATATGCACTGATAAACCCGTGTAGGTGCTGATTGTCAGGAAAGGAAATTAGAAAGACGATCAGGTCTGGACGGACATGGCCACTTACTTCAACGAGTTAAGAGGAAGCCCGGCAGGTGCGATAGAAAAACCTCTAGTCCGCATTACCGGGACTACCATATTGAGGGAAGCAGTAGTTGCAGGCTGCCTAGACGGGACTGAAAACCTTCTCAACGAAACCTTCAACCCAGTAAACCGCCTGCCCGAGTGTAATGAAAGACCGACTCCATACTTTATAAGTATGGGCGCCCCAGTGAGATTGTTAATTTTCTGATCTACAAATGCATCTGCAGCACGCGATCACAAACAGCACCACTAAGGGAGCATTTGATACTGCCTCAAGTTCTATAATATTGAGGAATGCTGGCGAAACCACTCCTTTGGAGAGGTTTTAAAGAATCTTCGTCGATACGTAGATCCGCTGCAATGCGACGTTAATATCATAATAACTACGTAAGATTCTACGGGACAGTGACGTTAGGATTAATGTAAAAGAGGTATGCACGGAAATATTTTAAGCCTTTGTAAAGGTTATCACAAGCGCTTTTTAGTCATCGTGAAAGAAGCTTCAGCGGAAATGGTTCCTAAGGCCATTGAAGACATTGGGATAAACAAAAATAGCTTCGTGGTCAATGAATCGATGAAGGGCACTACTGGCGGTTGGTCGGCTATCATCCGATTGACAAATCCTACAGCGGCAAACAGAATCGTAGTAAAAGGCGAATTGTGCACAGAATGGACCGCTCACTAGGCGCCCAAACTGGTTACGGTGCCATGTTGCCTGCGATGTCCAAAGATGGGGCACAAAGCCTTGGTGTGCTTTGATCAGTCTGTCGCGGCGAAAGCATGCCAGCGGTGTGGGCTATCAGGAGATGCTCCAAAGTACTACAAGGATGAGCCTTCCTGCTACAACTGTGCTGGGGCAAAGTATTATGCAAACTGCTCGAAAGATAGAGAAAAGAATGTAGGTAAATGGCGTGTGTAGATCATTTGCAGATAAGGCCCGACAGAGGTGAGTTGGCTGCAGTATTTGTTCCCTAAAAACAGGCTGCTCAGCCCTATACCTTCAAGACAGTAATGAACGCCCAACACAAAATCAGACAGGGAAAATCTACTCTTTTTGAAGAGTGGAGAGTGCTCGAAGAGGAGGAAGTATTAAGAGACCATAACGCTATAGAGCTCTGTGTGCGTCTCTTTCAAACAGGCAGGAGTCCTAGTAGCAGAATGTCGCTGGTGTTGTTGAGAAGAGAAGAAGCAGGAGAGGCTATAAAACGCTGGTTGCAATAATATGAAAATTTGTCGAGTGAGGAAGATCTGCAACTACTCTTAGTAGAAGTCTGCGATGTAAAAAGGTCTGGTGAAATAAGTCAAAAACGGGCACCAAACTACCGGTAGAGCGAAAAAATTGCTCAGAACCAAGCAGGATATATCCGAGCTAGAAGGAAGCTTAAAAAGGTAAAAGCCAGCGACGTTTTAGACGCACTCCAAGAGCCAGAAGACTATAAACAAAGAAAAGTGGTACTTTAAATTATAATCAAGTATAGCGACAGCAACCACTAGAGAATGTTTTCGCAAAAAATCCAGTAAAACCCATGGGGTTGCCCTTAGAACCTCGTAAGAAAGCCACCAGAACGAAGAAGTAAATTCTGCCAGGAAAAGTAAAGGAGAATATTAAGATTTGTATTACCATTTCACCAGCCTTTCGATAAAGCTGAGCTTACAGACCCGGACCCTGAGAAAGATATCTCATCCGTTACGAGGGAAGAGGCATTGAAGGTAAGTAGAACGTATCAAGCTCGGTAAAACGCTGGGTCCGGACGGGATTCCGGGGATTACAAAGACTTTGCTAAGGGCATTTCCTGACACGGTCGCTGTAGTTTCCACACAGATTTTCAGCTCAAGCTGTTTCCCACGAGAATGAAAAAAAAGATTGAGACCGCGCTCATTTCTAAGGTGAATGGTTTTTACAGATCTATATGCTAACTACAAATCTATATATGCTGGCGAAAGGCACCGAAACGCTGACATAGCAAGGGCTTAGACGCTTTGTCGAAGAAAAGAGTCGTCTGTTTGACGGTGTAACGGTGTGGCTTCCGGTACTGACGGTGCATAGGTACTGACAGTAACTGATAGGATCTTCAGAAAAAGTTAAGAAATAAGGAAAAGGTCGATGAAACCAACAAACATTTTTCTTATGATCCTCCGAAATGTCGAAAGTGCTTTACTACTAAACACTGGCTTGGCGGTCAGTACTTACATGTTTAAAAGAAAAACGATTTTAAGTATTTAGACTCCCTGGTCTCAGACTAGTTGTTGAACAGACTAATAGTCAACATGGAAACTATTTTTTCTGTTGCAGAAGGAGTTTCACAAGGGTCTGTCCTGAAATTTTTCCTGTGGACCCTAATATATCATAGGATGTAAGAAATCTTTCGATAAAAAATCATTGCCTATGCAGAACTCGTTCTTCAATCTTGGACAGCAAAGGGACTCCAAGAAAGAGCAAACCGGACTCTGAGAAAGATTTTGATATAGATCAAAGAATATGGGCTATTTTTGGCCTCTGCAAAGTTAGATGTTATATTACTCAACGGCGGAAAATTTTCTAGCTCCTCACACTTTGGACGCGAAAAGAGAGAGTATAGTGAAAATAGTGAGATACTTATGCATCTAACTCAATCACGCAATGAGGAGGGTGCACCACATCATGCAAGTGGCTACAAAGGTGACTGAAGCCTCCACGGAAATTGCAGAATCAAACGTCAAACTTCAAGGGCTCACGGGAAAGAAAAAAGAGGCCCTCACGGCAGTAGCAGGCACGACAGCATTCTTCCAAGTTCCTGTCTGGACGTTATTCGAATCCATGGTGGTCACAGTGAAAACGCTACTTAGGAATGCCTATTGAACGCTTAAGTTCAGTTAAGTTTTTTTTGAAAGCGGCAATAGGAGCCATTATTATTAACATACAGACCTGAATGACGCATCCCAGTGGAAAACTCAAATATCATTTTACACAAATCTTCGCGGTTTAGTGAGCGTACCAGAGCTATCTTCACCAAACGTAGTAAAGACCCATTGGGTATCTGTGTACCTTGCGGGCCTGGAAGATACGGTACAATACAGGCCGGTGACCTATGCGGCTCTTATCCACACTAAAAAAAGATACACGATAGAACAGATAAGATTGTTTCATGTAAACGGCATAAGGGGATTTACATCCTTCATCATTCGATGACATACGTGTTGGGAGGCGGGTGAGATTCTGCAAAGAGATCTTGAAGGAAAAACCGATTCGTGAAATTATAGCTGAACTACATGGACGACGATGCTTTGTCAGATTCGAAGGATGAACGGGGTTATCATACCCTTGTGCAGAAGGCGAGCTCATCTGGGGAGAAGGAGCCTGACTAGAATGACCCCAGCCTGATGATTTGGTGGCATTAGCTGCTCCTTCCTGTCAGTCTGTAATACTGTTAAATGAAAACCTGAGCTAAGTTGGAGTGAATCCTAAGACAGGAATTGAGAATTAGTGAGTAGTGGTCTCGACAGGAGCAAATCCAACCGACGAGGCTGAGCCTTACACTTATAGGATACACATTATGTGCTGGTGGTGCTGGTCATACATGAACTGTATTGCTTAAAACCTTCAATAGGGGAAAACAATCATTGATCAGGCTGTTTTCGAGACTGTTGGCATGTACACACATATGATACATACATGGTGGCGAGCATACGATAATTAATAGTATTTTCGAATAAGTTCAATGCATAAAGGCTTGTATCTATTGTTGAAAGTTTACAAGTTCATTTTTCATGCATAATAACGTCTGTCTCCAGTCCGTTTTTACCCAGTTACTAATTGTAGACAATATGACGATCTGAAACTCACTTATGGATGACGTATACGGCGAGCTGGTTTTGGATGTGTCTTAAGCCAAGGACTCCAGTAACAGTTTCTCTTGTTCAAATTTAGAAACTGAATTAAGGCACGTTTGCCTTTCTGATAACTTTTTAGTATAAGTGTAGCCTTTTTTTTCTTTCCATAAATGGCGCCTATACAAGCGTGACCTACTATAAGCAGCAACAAAGCCTCAGCGTTGGGAACATTAGCAGCTGTCGGCTGCAAAGGATAAATTGTATTTCCTGCAACGACCGAGACTTAATCTCCTTAATGCGCGCCTGATTAACACATTAAACTATTTAAAATATACATGTAGATATTTTAAAAAGGAACCAATTTAGATATTCTATAACATATAAAGACCCTTATGTACCGAATTGTTTTTTTAGTTATAAATGCGATATGTCCTCAATCTACAAAATGCAACATTTGGACGACTTATAAATTTAGCATAATCGTATTACTAAAATATAGAAGTATTTTTTGTGCGGTATTCTAATCGAGAGTTTTCGACCGTCAAGTCGTATCTTCTGTCAAAGAATGTATCACTAAACGTGTAACACAACTGAGGTTCGTTGTCCAGAGATCATCAAGCACTTAGGAAATTAACCTCATGTAAATCACGTTATCCTTGATGTTATCCGTGTATAGTATGAAAACTCAATGGCTTTTGCTGCTCGCAGACTTCATCGTATTCGGCGAGCGTGACTAAACGTGTCAGGCACGGTTTACGTTCAGTGTTATTCTTAGCGCCGCTTGTGTTTCCGCAGAAAGATTTTCGAGTTCTAGAAGAATCGAACAGGCTTCCTCGCAATGACTTCCACAAATTTGAGGGAATACGCCGCTTAGCTTGTTTATCGTACGGTAGCGTTTTAGAAGCATGTTCCAAGCATGTAGGAAAAAGGGAGCCTAGAAAAGGAAGAAGTCCAGCTTTGAAAAAGTAGGTTGTTGCTTTTCGTGAGACTGATAAGGGTTTCAACTCGGTATTTCAACGGGTAACATCGCTGGAAGAGAAACTTACGTCACTAAACTTTACCTAGAAAGTTGCGTGTGTTATTTTTTCCAGCTATTTCTTCATGAAAAAAAGACATCATTATTAGATGGGCTAGATATAAGGAGTTGATTGAGAAAGCCAAAAAAAATATGCACTGTGTACCCCGCGAAGTAAAAAAAGTGCCGAACGTTAACTTTTGCATTGGCCTCGCGACAGTTTCATGTCCAACTACGTGTAAGCCAACACGTAAAAATGTTAATGAAAATTTATATCTTAGATTTTCGAAAAATCTCTTCGGTAACTAAGTTTATCTTATGGAAAAGAATTAGCTAAAGCTCACTTTTATTTGACTGACTCTATGCAAAATAGGATGTGGAACAGATAGGAAATTTGCCTCGTTTA
This sequence comes from Varroa destructor, assembly GCF_002443255.2. Lineage (NCBI taxonomy): Eukaryota > Metazoa > Arthropoda > Arachnida > Mesostigmata > Varroidae > Varroa > Varroa destructor. Next base: position 24,335,277 of record NW_019211455.1, on the reverse strand, counting down.
CTGTCATTTCTACTATCATTCCGAGCTGTATCTTCCTCCAGAGTCTAAAATAACGTGCAATTCCGATTAACGTCAACGAAACAACTTAGTTTAGGTTTTAAGTTTAAGTTAAGAGGTTAGCTGCCGTAACGAACGTCATAACGAATGGCAGCCGTTTTTGACGTATCACAAGATGACGCACTCGACAAATCAGATATATAACGACAACATAGTGAACCACCTATTAAAGCTAATTTAATGCTAATCTTATCGCATCGGTGCCAGACGTGCAGACCTATGCCGTATTGATTTTAAACAGTCAACTTCATGTTCCATTCATATTGCCCTTTTAGGATACTTTTACGATTTATGCTGCTGCTGCCGAGGAGGTTCGTCCCTCGCAGAGGGTATCTCTACGTAACGGGTACACTCACTCCACACTGGACCATGAATAAATTATAGCTATTTCAATACATGCCATAGATCCTAATGAGAAACGGGAACGCAGACGTTTGCCCTTACAGATGAAACGACTAGTTTACTAGGTGGGGCCTGAATTTGTATTCAGAACGATGCAGAACGGTACCAAGCAGAAAAATGTATTTTTCGAATTAAAAAAACCTATTCAGGCTGTGTTTGAGAAAATTAGTCAACTTTAAAGGACGCGCTTTGGTCATGTTATGTACTTTAAATAATGGCTAATTAGCCACGGCTTTCCATCGCTGCTTAGATAACTCAAACTTGCTTAGTAATATATTCATATAAACAAACAGATTGGGTAGCCCCATAAAGTAGATGGTTAACAGTCAAATAGATATAACACAGAGGCTATCAGTTTTCGTTAAATGGTAAACGAGCGCCATTCGGCGGACACTGAATCGCCGCGGTAGCAGCTTGTAGGACGCTGTTGTGAAACCTTATTTGTACGCACCGTAACGTTAATTCAACTAAACGTCCGCACGTGGCTTATTCGAGACGAGCTATAAAACTGAAAAATTATCACATTAGCATTACTTACATACTAGCACATTGTTGAGGTTTACGCTGTCAATGTAGGCGTAAGTTAACTGTATGTATTATTATTTATTAGACCGAAATTCTTGCCCAAAAAACAGCTTCCAAAGTTGACTAGACTTTGTACATTTGGTCCGGAACGCGATACCCAAATTAACAATCTTTTTCGACTGCCGTTGCCTGAAAGCATAGGTTTATTAGTGTTTCCATTAGAGGAAGGCCATTCGTGTCGATCGACTAAGAAGGGTAATGTAGAGATGAATTATGTACCGTTTTTATCTCGGGTTATACATTGTATGTTCGGAAGCTTCTTGGTAGTAACTGTAAAGCTATATATAATGTGTGTTTGGCATAATGCCGAAAAACAGCTCGAATTTACTAATTATAATAATTAGTTACTTAATAATTGTCTTCATGATGAAATCTTTCGGTACCCAATATAATGGTACCACAAATGTTAGTAAAATCAGTATTCGCAAGTTATCAACAAGTAGTAATGAATTGTTAAGTCAATAAATGCCCCAAAGAGGTTCAACTTTATTGTCATGAATAAGTGCGGGTACCGCGCAGTGATTGCCACGATGTCCTTTCGATTTAAACCACACAGAGAGAGAGAGAGAGAGAGTAAAGAGCACAGAATGCTACGCTCGCTTATGCGGTTTCATTTACTTGAATATGTTGTTAAAATCCTTTTGAAACAAACTATTGTAGCTTTGTGAAGAACAGCAGAAAGGAAATCCTTACCGGCTGTTTGGAACGACTCCTGGTAAACGACGAGTTGGTGAAGATGAGCAACAAGTGCGATTGGATAGACAGGTGCATTGGATAATCCGGTTTTTTTCTCTAGCTTTGTGGAAACATAGAGTAATGGAAGATATAAGCAATTCAGTGGACGGAACAATTTCGAAGAAAGATCAGACCAGCCTGACCGTTATGGGATTCGTCTGCGACCAACTTAACAAATACAACATTGGGAAAAGAAAGGGTTGAATAGGGCTCAGACGGTGGTTGTCATCGGAAAGGTGAACAAGCGCACCAAAGAAATATAAAAATAGGTCTTTCCTCGAGTCGTTGAATGTAACCGGGAGCATTGAAAACAACAAGGAACTGGGAAAATAGGAGTAACGTTTCATAGAATTATTCTACGATCTCAAGAAATAATGAACGACGCAGGATTGGAATTAAAAACAACAGCGAAACTTCCACAGTGCCTCGTAAATGTCAGAAAAGGCGCCGAATAATGAGAACAGGAACAATAGCACGAAAGCGAGCAAAGAAAAAATTTGTTGAGACATAAATGGCTATGTCTATATGTCCACGTGTTATCCACTAATCTATTACAGACACCATTACCTTCGGTATTAGGTGGAAGCTCAGTTGTGATTCGCACTTTCCTCAGGAAAGTCTATTGAAAATTATCCTTATGGCGAATCTTATTTACCTGGCAGAATCAAATATGATTCGCCCCAATTTCAGAATGGGTTAACCTGCAGAGTTCTGAGGAAAATCAGAACTTGAACTTGTGTCTTGTTTTTACATCGCTAACCATGAACATCTTTAGAACTTCTCGTGCAATTCAACCTGAAACAAATCAAGATGTATACCTTGAATGTTAGTTTTCGTTTGTTACACCTCCGCTGTTAAATGCGTCAGGATCATTAAAACAAAGTTCATAATTAGGCAACCATACAAAGGGTAACGCCCCCGCATATTTCATGCAGGCAATGCTGTGGGGCTCCTATAAATTAGAAGGCATGTACCGGTTCCACATTGAACGGGCGACCAACTTATGCAAGATCGTTATATAACTGTGCATGAACGGAATACACCCTGAGTATTGGCAAAGATCTCAAACCTTCTACCTGTCTCTTGTCCTATTTGAAAGGGACTAACAAATGATCATAACATAAGTTTTACTGGAAGATCTTTATGTAACAGTAAACGCATTGCTTAACGGGACTTGGTGCAATACAAATTTGTCTTTCGATGCGGGCGTACGGGGCTCTATCTAAGATAATTGGTTCCAAGTCTGTTCTGTCCGCGTCAAACCAACTCCAGCTCTTTTGGTTTCCAACATTTCTGCTATGGTACGTGACAAACTTATACACTCAAATAGAGAAGGGCTCCTCCGGTGGATAAGAAGCAAATAAATCAAGGTCCTTGCTGAACTGTACCCTGAAATGTATGAACTCATAAATTAACTTCCTGCAAAGAATAAGGGAACTATCGACGAGAGCATAAGACTGTCATTCTCATTCCCCAGATTAAGGCGATGGTACCTGAAACATATTGAAAAGGGTATAGGTAACATACGTCCTCGTATACTATGTTTGTTCATAACGATGACAAATAACGTCGATCGATCAGAGTTTCGAGAGGCGCAGCAGATTGCTTCGGAAAATGTTAGCTCTTTGCAATAATCAGTTCTGAATTGAACGGCTAAGACAACTACCGTTCTTTAATTTGACTCCAGGAAAAGAATCAGATCTGTGCAAAGGCGTTGCCCGTGTGTGTACTGCACGACTTGGCCTTTCTCATGCACGTTCTATTTATAATGGCCTATTAACGACAAGGTATACAATTTTGCTTAATGTACTCAATAAAGCAAAATGTTAGTTAGTATCAGTTACGGTATTGCTTTTCTTCGTATAAGTTTAGTTCGTAACTTGCATATGGGAAACTATTCTGGACCGCTGTGCAAGTGTTCACCACCCGAGATGCGGTAGATTTCGAAAATCCAAACAGAGCTTTAGATAGAGAAAGAATAACCTAATATAATGTGCTTGGAGTATTACGCTGATCTGATGGACATTGGCCTTAATGCGTTCCTCCAAAAGAGTTCATTTGAAGCGAAACAATACAAGCACATGTTGCCATGGCCGTGTAACTCGAAATTTTACGTCATGTAAAATCAATTTGCATATATCGTTTGTAAGAACGTAATAGCCGATCCTATTTAAGGATACATTGCAGTTCTTCACTATATAATAGTGTGCATCTTTTTCAAAATTACCGCCACAAGTTTCTGAATAAAATGTTCTGCTTCGTTTAACACTGTCCAGCGATGATAGCACTCTGTAATGTGGCACCTCACCATCTGTACATAAAATTGTAGTAAATTACACAGACGAATCTAAGGCGCTGTTTTCTGTTCTAACTAATGAAATCCGAGTCATTGCTTTAAAGTATTTGCTACGCTGGCGGACCTAGTGCTAAGCTGGTGCTCCTTCGCGTACCAGTAGATCTAAACAGACGATTCGATGGAAATCGCCAACAAAAACAGCCCGAAAGCCGATGGAAGTCTACTTTTTAAGCAACTTATTTGAAAAAGTGGCGCAAGACAGTTATAGAAGTTTTGATTAGTCCGCATTGATAGAAATAAGTATATGCAGAGTTTTTTTGAGCTTGCGACGAGCTAATTGTTAACAAATGACAACGAAGTAAATAAAACACTGTTAAATAATTTTCTGTGACAAACTTATCTTCGAGGCAGTCACCAAAAACACCGTCTACGCAACGGAAGCCACTAATGTGGATAGAAAGAGCCATCCTAGAGAACTCCACAAAAAATGTAGCCATTGCCAATGCAAAGATCACTCGTAGGTAACCAGTAAGATTCAAGGTTTTCTTCAGGTGCTTTTTTGCTTTACCTGGATTCGCCCGTCCAGCCAACATTGCCGATCTTCTGCCGTATCAATCGAGGCTTAAAAAAATGTCTTTATAATAGCATTCCGGAACCTTAATGTTAGCTTTGTTTATCTATGTACACCTTTGGACTTTCAATCCGTTTTGCGTTATACTGCCCTTAAGCTCGTAGCCCAACGTGATACAGAAGGATGTAGCGATAGCACGACATCCGTTCTGCTTATAATATTTGGTCTATTTAACCTGCCAATTTTGTTAAAGACGATATGCGATATGTTGCAGTAAATCACAAATGCTCGTTTCTTAAAGCTGTCATCTTCGGATAGTACGCCAAAACAATTTCCGATATGTCATACAAATCTGTATACCAGCTCTAACTATATTTATGCGAAGTCTTCTTTATGTTAGAAGAAATATACCAACGCTTCAACGGGCAATACGTGATGATCGAAGCGCCAATGACACTAAGCGCTCTGCTTTGGCATTCATCTGTCAGTAGCAAGAACTGAATTCAATTGATCCGTTTAAACGCTGGTTCAGTAGGTTACAAAAAAATTAACTAAAACTTGCTGGTTTTTTTTTCTATGTTCATTAGTGAGCGATACATACATCTATAAAAAGAAAAAAAAAATAGATAGATAGATAAAAATAGTCCAGAAAAATGTATCTTAGGGTTCGTTAAACTCTGTTCAAAATTTTGGTCGGTAGCTTTTAACCAAACTATGATGCTCCCTGAAATAATTAGTCTTGAGTCTCTTTTTTTCTTTGTTTTGAAACATGTTTCATTGTTTGAATATACATTAAAAAAAAAATGAATATAAACTGCGCAGATGATTTAAACCTTGTAAGAACCGTTAAAATCTGTTTGGTGTACCGTCATGTTGCATAAATCCTTGAACTTCCGGTCTGTCTTGTATAATTTTTTGTTGCGCCCATTTTTCTTATCGTTGTTGTCATTTGGCACGTTTTTGCAACTGATCTAAAACTCCGTCTGATTTACTTATCACGGAGGCGATCTCTGTTCTACTCGTAGTGTACGTCGATTTATCACTAGCCCACTGCGTTCATAGTCTTTGCTTTGCTAACTTCTCCGGTTGATCCCTTCGGTTTTCCAGTTGGAACTGAAACATGCCTTATGGGAAGGAGGGGCTAGGCAGCATAATTAATTATATTTGGTCGTGGCCGGCGGCGCTTTTCTCATCGGAGAAAAATGATAGGATTGCTAGTTCTATGTTTTTTATGCGCAGTGCTTTGATATAGCATAATTTCGAAACAACTTCCAGTTTCTCTAAACTCAAGTTAAATCCTAGTTTTACACTATACGTACTGTTTCAAAGTATTGATCTTGAGCAGAACCTTTGATTTGATACACTACGAGTTGCAATTAAAACGAAGGGATAATACAGCTTCGAGTTTTCTACAAAAAGTCCTAAATTATGTACTTACTTTGAATACAAATGAACTAGGGATTTGGTTCTAAGGAACAACATCCAGTCTTCTAAAGCTATGGTATTTAAAACTTGTGTCGAAACTTATTTTCAATCTATTCAAGGACACGAGATAGGGTTATTAGAATTTACGATGGTATCCGCGATTAGAAACTCTAACGTGCGCAAAATATACGTAGCTATAGACAAATATTTTCATGGTAATCATACGAGAGTTCTCATACGATCGCATTCTCTCTGCACGATCCGTCACACTATATATATATGTATGTTATCAACATGCATCTTTTTTCCCCCACAAGCTATATTTTGATCTCGTAACTGGTTCCCTGCTTCTACGCCCAGTATATTCTCCAATGTTTCAAGTGACATGTTCCATACTTAAGTCACTAAGTATTTCTTCAGGCGGCTGATTTCTGGCACAAAACGAATTGCCTTTACGCTGGCATTCCAACCTAGACTACCATGTGTTCCTAGGTATAATAAAGAAACACGTTATCACTGGGTTTTTACGGGGACGCATTTGTTTGCTATTGCCGTTAGCCACATGATCCTTTGTGAAGATATAATTCAGCAGCAGTCCGTCAGTTTTATGGGTTATCTGCGCCGACAACGGAAAGGGGTAGAATTTCCCACCTAAAATAAATGAGACTTTTGTGTACATGGATGCCTCTGTGTAATTTAGATGTACATTGAGAAAGGGCAGAGTTTTTAGTTCGCAGCCGACTCGCTCAAGCTGCTGACTGTAACGTCAGCGAAAAGAGTGACGGAAATTGTTTCATTTGACTTTGCTTAAACACTAGAGCCATAATTTTACCAACCTAGCGACCGACCTACCTCGACTACCGTCCTCTTTGTTTATCTCGGAATTAGTATAAAGGCATGAACAAATGCGTGAATTCGCTGATCTTCTTGCGATGCTTAGTTTAACCCTCATCAGCAATTTGCTATGTCTCTCGTTTAACCTCGGCGAAGTCGAATGGCGCGCTTTGAAGACCTAGTTAATATGTTTTTCCCTTTCTACGGTTCCACCTTGTAGCTAGACGCCTGAAGTTCGCAAAGACCAGCACCGCCATTTAGCAATCGTTCCCATTTGCGTTTGTTCTCTCTTTAAATCCCAAAAGTACGACGAATCGTGCACACCGCTACGTTGCGGCGATACTCTCGTCGATTCGCAAGAGATGAAATATCTTCTTCCGTAAAATTTTGTGTGATTATCAGTGAAATTCGAAAGCGTAGTTGTCGGGCAGATGTTTGTATGTGCGTAAGATCTGGGTATATATAATGAGGATATACTTGAAATTTATTACGAGATCTACTATAGTACGGTTTACTGTTCACATAGCGAGATAGTTAAAGATCAACTGAAGAATTACACAAAAAAACAGATGCTTTTTGGTCTAGCACAATCCGTCATGTTCAAGACGCTAAGCAGACACTCGTGCGTATATATAAGGTTAAAAGTGTTTTAAATTAAATTCAAGTTCTGCTTTAATTGCAAAAATTAAAAATGAATTGCTGGTCTTTAACTTCTCAGCCGTATTGTGATAATGTTCATTCTTCGAAAGGTTTTCACATGCATCCTTGCCATAATATATTGAGACTTATCCAACTACTGAAGAATAGAACAATCTACTTGAAGCACTCAGCTTCAGTAAAGCGACAAACATCCCAAATTTTCTTTATAAGTACAGGAAACCAATCAATATATTGAGACGTGAGAAGAGCTAATCATTTTAAGTATTGGTTTCTCAGTACACACAGCGTCGGGAAACAAATACCTAGTAGAAATGATTAATTGAATTTAATTGTTGCGTGTAGTCCCTAATCTGTACGTCTTTTATTATTTTTTTTTTCAAAATATATGCCTGCTTAATTCCTACGTGTCACATAGGATTCAATAACACGAAAGCTTACATTCAAGCACAGCCTGATTCGTCTACATCATATATTACAAAAGAACAATTTATTATTTGAATATATGCAGAGAAAAGAGCTCAAATACATAATATTTCGACAGAGTATAGTAAGTTCCTTCCCTTGGTGTTCTTCTTCTTCTTCTGTTCTATAGTATTCGTTCGATCAGTTGGGATAGTCAATACTAGAGCTTTACATTATTGTTGAGCTTTGCCCCCTCTTCGCTCTTTAGGGCACTCATTTGTTAGGCAGGCTGATGTAGTGGAGACCGAAAGCGTGCAGCTATACAACAGATCGGCCATATTGACGGTAGAAGCTACAGCATCAGTGAATGCTGTGGGGAGGACCACGAATGCTCATGTCGCTGCCGGCACTGCCGTCGACAGCAGCGCCAGTACTAACGCTCCTGCAGTAGGATGCGTTGTCATAGGGCCACTTTAATTTTGGGTCTTTTCGCCCGATTGCGTTCACTTGTATTTCCTTTCTTTCTCTCTGGACCTCTGTATGTCTTTGTGTAGCTGATATGGTTGGCAGTTAAGAGCCCTGCTAGAGGCGAGTAGACATACTCGTCTCTATATCAATGCCCGTACTCTTCGACCGCCTCTGTAGAAAAGCTAACGTCATCGTTGTGGGGAGCAGCATTTCCCCAGACTTACAAGCTGTGTTCTGCATGCCCTTGTTCCTGAAGCCTAGGCGCGGATGCGATATCCGCCATGACCCCATATCGTTGCCATGGCTGGTCGCTGAGTTCTGCCGCTATCTGCGGTTCCTTTTCACTGACGCACTTTGACTTGTATTCCTGCTCACTCTATTGCAATAGAACATGTTATCACGATCGACGCCATGGCGAAATGGGGTAAGTTGACGCCAACGCCAGCCCAATACTAGGCCGACTAAAGCTTAGCCTAGAAGGCCGAAAATTGGCCAACGCTGCCCTCTCATGCCTGTCTAAGGTACAGGTCCACTGTGGTGGCAGGAAGTCATCCAGAATTTGCACTTTGTTGAGAATGATGGAGTGAGTGCATTGCAGCGGCGGCGGCGGCGGCACACTACCATGTTACGAAGTGTCGGCACTAGTTCTACACAGAAGTATACCACAACGGAATAGCTGCAGTCATGGCCAACTTCAACAACTAGGTATCGACACGATGCGGAAAGCGACGATCACAGAGACTCTACTGGTGATGATGATTCTACACAGACACTGTCTAATATTTTCGCTGTCCCCTGTATCGTTCATGTAAATAACTCAACGGTGTACAATGCTTTTCTTTACTCCGTTGTTAAGCGGATATCTTTAAGCCGGAAGGTACAATTCCATAGAACAAACTTAGTAACAACAACAGTACCAAATGTTACTGTATTTTTCACTTGTAATACTTAAACGGTCACCTCCAAGAAACGTATTAAAAAGTTGTTCGCAGGCCTTTATTTGTTTATTTCGTCACACAGACAGTTGACAGATATATGCGATAAGTGTATTTCTACAAATCGTTTTTTGCACTGTCTTAAATAGCTCTTTTTCTTCGTCCTTGCTGTACTGTTCAGCGCGTTGCATTTTTGAGCAGAATACCTGCATCGTATATGGTTGTGCGCGACAACCTTCTATCTTCTGGCCACTGCAAATTGTGCCCTTATAATCTCGCTACGGGACCTTCGACTTTTCACACATCCGGTTGACCGTAGACCTACGGAATTAATCTTTAATGGGCGCTAGGTTTTTCCAGTTCTTGATTATCGCCAATGCCTTACCGTACAAGTACGAGTGAGACAGAGATTTACTATGTCAGTCATTGTGCCGTTTAGGGCAGGGCTTTATCGCTGGTGCTTTCGCTAACGCTATAGTAGAGCTGACCTACTGCGTATAAGAAGTACCTTACTTAGTTACTAATTTAGTTAAAACATCGGTTACTTAAACAGTTTCTTTACTTTAATCTCTCTGATCGTGTAAAACATGTCGTTGGCAGAGCTTGAACTAGTTATCCGTAGCTTTTTTCAGCTAGAAACTTACTCGTCAGAGCCACGATCAAGTTTTTTAAATAGATTAGCTTGAAAAATAAGTCAAACAGCAGATGCTACGTGATACCTCTCAGAAAGTTTAAATAAAAGGCCGGTTAGTCCCAGTTAATTCAAATACCTCTGTCGTTTATAACAGAATTAGCTTTTTCAAGCGAGGAGAAAAATTCTTTGCGGTGATCATTGATATTAAATCACAGTATAATTAATTAATTAATTAGCGGAAATTTTCTGTCATTAAGCATGGATACTGATCGAATAACTTTAAAGTTTACAGAGTTTAATTTCATTTGAGTCAATCTTAGTTTTTATAAGTGTGGTAACTATAGTTGTAGTTGTATAGATGTATGGTCAGTAAATCAAATGATTGCTCGATAACCAGTATGTATTCCCTCATAAAAATCTTAATGGTTTGAAAATAGATTTCAAACACGTATGTCTGTCATAAATATGTGTATATTAAACATAAATTATTTTGTATTGATGTACCGGCAAAAACGCGATTTATTTCAACGACCCCCGTTCTAATTAAGCAATGAGTACGGCAATACCTAGGATTATAAATATATTACTGGTACGCGCCGTAACATTCGGTATAGAGCCATCCCCGCTCTGGATTGGTTCCTTTCTTGAATGTTTGCCTCTGGTTTTGCTCAGAGCAAATCTTTTCCATGGTTGCCAAGGTTACACTTTTTAATGCATACATTAAAAAGTGCATCCTTTGCATGCATCCATTCGCCTATTTAATTGGAGCTCTTCGTTTGGTATTTTGAACTTGCGCGGCTTGCAGAAGCTTATTATTACTTTCAGTTTGATACGGGAGCCCATTGCCGAGTACTTACGTGGGCACACCTGCACTAATATCAAGGTACAGTATGATTTCGTTTAGACAATGGTTTGCTGTTGCATCATCCTGACACCAATAGCCTTAAGACCTACCCCACCCAACGACCGGTACCATCAGGGACCTTGCATCAGAAACGGATCTTTGGTTTCGTGACATCGAATCTGGGTGCCCCTAATATTGGGGCGGTTACTTGGGAAACGCCTCTGCATGCTATATCGGACATAGGAGTTTGCCCTATCCTAGGCGCTGGCTAACCCTGTCGTCGCTTCGGCTTGGGATATATGCCGGTACATTCAGTAACCGCGTGCAAAGGGCCGTGAAGTGAGCTGTGACACTATAGTAGATAAATCAAGTCGTCACATTTTCACTATTTCACAACGTTTTCTTCCAATGCGTTAAATGGACAAATCTTCCTTTTGAGCAAACGCGCCATCTGACCTGTACATCATCTTCTCCCACGCAAGGTGTCATTTTCCGGGAATACATAAACTTTGTATTTTCTACGTTTCCATGTTGCCGCAATAGTTTCAAGCCAGTATTGAACTGGAGCTGACAGAATTCCGTGACTGGGTTTAAGCAAAGTTTTATTCACGAAACTAGCTCTATTGGGACATTAGAGACAGTGGCGGCTGTCTCTAATGTCCCAATCTACTGCGCTGGTCTAAATGCCCAACAAATAGTATATTTGGCAGCTACAGCTTTATATTCCGCTAAATGTTCCACCACAACGCAAATCCTTAAATACTGGCCAATTTTCTTGTCCATTCCTGAATTAGCTAGTATCTGGGCTGCGACGATTTGCTCCCCTAGCGCCGTCAGTTATCATTACGTCACATCGATATCGGGATAAATAGGATTTATTCAAAGTGTCGCCCGAATCGTTCCGATATAGCAATCGGAACAAGAATACCTAGCACTAAATACTTTGTTGGTGGCCCGTATATATCGTATGCACGGTGATCCATCTATACGTGGACTTCGCTTGTGAAAAACGGTATCTAAACAAAAATAGCTATTTAAAGATACTTTCTTTCGTATGCTAGAAGTGCTATGCCTGATAGTCATCACTTGTTCTATTACAGCTTTGATTCGGGACCTAAACCACTCACGAGCTATTTTAGGCTCATAGTAAACTAAGCGACGTTAAATATACAAAGGCTCAATGTGGCGAAAAAGTTCAAAAAGGCGTAATGAATCTTAAAATAATTAGCTGGACCTTGCGCAAACTTAGATGTATCAAAGTTCGATTTGTAGGCTATTTTGAGCCCTTTAAACCTAGGACAGATTAGTTAATTGGAATCTTCCCCGGATGCCTCAGACGCAGTACGAGAACAGACAATTACCGTAGATCGCCGATTTCGGATAAAGGAGGAAATTTTTAGCATTATAGCTGTCGTTAAAACAACGCACTTATTTTTATCCACCATGATAAGTTTCTTCTTTTACACTCTACAAAGAAGTAGTTTTTTTTTTCGATATTAATTATAACAGATGAACTCATGCCTGCTACAAAGAACAACCACCAATGTTTCTACGAAATCAGCCGGGCTACCCCGTCCAACTACTATATGACCATTGTTTAAGAATTACGTCATGCAACATGCCGGTCTTTCGGGGTAATCAGCTTGAAATTTGTTAAGCAAAAAGGGATGCGTCTGCTCAGGTCCTGGAGGGTGTATTCTGCTCATCTGAATTAGATGCCTTTCCTAGGTTGGCGAACAAATTATTATAAAAGCCTTGTATTAGCGCTGAGAAATCTGCCGACGCATTCATTCAACACGTATTTCCGTCTATTCTCATCTCAACTTGTTTAGTTATTGCTATGACTGACGGCAGCACAGTTTCGTCATCATTGTCAACTGGGCATACCAATGTTTGCAACGTATTATACGACTATTACGTACGGTTCGATTCGTATAAGTAGGATCTCTAGATAGTACGTACGAGAACCGATTAGACTGAGAATACTGTGAAAGATGTGGCACGTATGGATGCGCTATTACATCGAATCATGACAAATTAAACAATCTCTTCATTGTAGTAACATCTATAGTGGTCTATTCATCATAATGGAGCCGTTCCGTAATAGTGGGTACGAGTGCACTGTGGGAAGGCCACCTCAGCAACGTCTTTATTTCAGAAGTCTCATCACATTATACAGTTTAGCCTATCTTCGAATTTTACTTCGGACGCTCTTAACAGACGAAGAATATAAAAAAAGCTAGCCAAAATTTGAGTGACGATCACTATATAGATAAACAAGCAACGAGTACAAAGCACCCAAGTGTGTTATTAGCTGCTCATGTAATGGACATCAGGGCGCACACTATCTACGTATCTAAAAATACACCTGTCTACATATAGAGCTGAGAGCATTCACGTTCACAGATCTAAAAGACCCGTTTGATATGCCCCAAAGGACTAGACTAGAAATCAATGCAAAAATGATCTTGTAAATTAAAAAAAAAACCACAACTCTCTCGCTGAAAGGCGCCAATCGAAAGGCACAATTAGCTTTGCATGGAAGTCAAAGCTACAATAAATTTATCTACGATCTCGGAGGTGTACAGGTATTTGCATTTGTTCTGCAAACAAGAAAAGACTATTCCGTAGCATCGACCTACTGTATCTTTGGCAGCTAGGATTCCATGCGTAAACCATGCACCGTCATAGGCAGTATCCACTGACCGTTCAACCGCTTGACGGGTAACGTCGGAGACGTTGAGTTCTGTTCGTAAAAAGAATACATTAGTGACCGATGTTGTATTCGTTACGCTGCGTTAGTGAGGTATCTGGCTTCCTCACCCGTTCCAGCCTGCACCTGCCCTTTCGTATGGTTCGTCTTGCTGCTGCCGCCGCCATTCAAGCACTACCCATACCATTGCGTTACGGAGAGGTGTTACGCACTAGAGCTTACAGGGCTAAATACTAAATGAGCCCCGACCAGCTACCATTCTCAAGGGATATGTCTTTACGGGACGTTTGATCGCTCGAGATGATAAGAGAGCTGCGCGGGCAGTATGCAAAAGCAGCGGAATACGACTTACGCAACCACTCATGCGGTAGCTACAGCACCCAAACTACAGAACATTCAGATGGGATATCAACGATATAGATATGGTACCACGAAGGCTATGAGCACTAGCGATGAGATCACAGAAACGATTTCCTTGCTTTAACGAGATCTCGGAGAAAATGAAACTGGAAAGATTGCCTCGTGAAAAGTTACAGCTGATGCCACCTATACATACAATAGTTCATTATTGACAATACGATAAAAAGGGGCATAAACGAACGATGCTAAAGTGGTTCTAGTTACAAGGTGAACTTTTGGAAATAATCATCTACTCGTTGCACTAAACCTTTCGTGGTGTTCTTCTGGTCTATCGCCGTAGCCCGAAACTGAAGCATTACAATTTACTCGTTCGCCTAAAAGTTGCAACCATAACTTGAGAATGAAACTTGGGATAAATATAATAAATAAACTGGGAGAAATAACTTGGGATTGTTGTATAAGGATGAAAAATCAGTGTCATCGTTGTTGCTTGCTTCCATTTTATGCATGTCCCGAAGGCTTGAGACGTGTAATATAATGTGTTAGCTAATTATTATTATTATTATATTAATAAGTGCGAAATAAGTAGAAGCAATAATCCATACTATAAATACGTTGCTTCTATCGCGGTTGGTACTTTAAGCATTGAAAAAAACCTTTCTATTTAACCTGTTTCATCGGATCTTCTCAGGATTAATTAAACTGTTTGTTCACTTAAAGGACATGTTCATTAACTGCTTTTCCGTATTGTAGTTCTTCTGTCGAACTGAATGGGCCAACTTAGGCCATACAACTCCCATCGAGAAGGTACACAACTATTGTGTCATAATAGCACCCAATGCACTCAATGTACCATATCAACATATGCAACGCGCTATATGAAAGTGAAACAGGGCATAAAGTTTACGTTCTGTACCACTAGAACAACTATAGGGAGTTGTTTAGAGCTTGTACATACCCCGTGAAATGTAGAGAATGAAATGGTAACAAACCAAGTGAGCTCTATTCGTTGGCAACAAATCAATTACGTTTCCATTACTAGTTAAGCTTACAATAAAATGTAAGTGTTTCCTCTTTTCTATTATCTATATAAGTCTGTTTTTTTTTTTTTTTTTTACATAGTACGTTCACTACTATTACAATGTACATGCTAACGCAGAGCCATTTTTCTGCCAAATAATAAGCAGGTCCAAAGTGGAACACTGCCATTAAATTTTATCCCGTTGCCCCTGTTATTTAGTCACCTCACTATCAAAACATGACAAAGTTATCCAGCGAACATAGAATAAAATGAAAAAAATCCTCCTTGATGAGACGCTGCTTGATATGAGCTATGCGTGTCTCACATAGATCTACGGGGGAAGCATCTGGGGGCAATCCTAGTCTTGGCCAATGTTGCTAATATAATTGTCGTTTGTCTGCATTTTCTTTTTTATTGGTACATTTCTTTTCGTATTGTACTGTTATTTTTCTCGTTCATCTAGGCTTCAGGGATATATTACATAAAGCTACTAAACAGTAGCTTGTAAGAAACTCTAGCAATGCGCGCAGCTAGGTTCTCTCTCTGCTATTGCAAAGAAAATACCCATAGAGAATAAGTCTTTTTAAAAGGTTGTCAGCCCCATCGCGTTTTCGATCGTTGATTGTGTTGAACATCGAGATGAGTCGAGCGAAGGCCGGGTCCCCAGTCATGGCCCGTATAACTAATTTAGAAACAGCCCGAGGAGATCTCAACAAGGTTAGTGAGGGCAGTTGTCGCCTAGGGGCACTGAGCTGCGACTGAAATCCTTTGGATGTCTCTCAGCTCGAACTTTGTAGCTTGTGATAGCCTAAGAAAGCAGTCTACGTTGTGCCCACTGTTTTGTGCAATTTATGACCCGATCATGTGCTTAGATCCGATCGTCGTAATTTTACATCGACCTCGCTTCCATAATTTGATAGTCATGAGTTGTGGGATTCAGTAAAAAGCTTTTCTGTAACAAACATGAGGGTCGGCATAGGTGGAAATAGTTGTAGCAGCAGCAGCAGCAGTAGTACGCTAAGTAAATAAGCTACTGTGATCTGATTATATGTCCCTAACTTCCTTTATAAACGTATTATACGACTTCGTGAAGAGTGAAACAATCATACCGATTGTACAGCTGCAAGTATGTACCCTACGGGTCCTCCATATGAGGCATACGTTCTGTTCTAAAAAATTAGTAGATGCTTTTTTTTATGGTATACATCTAAACAAAGCTTTCGAACGGTGTAACAACTGACGCCAAGCAGGTCAGAGAGAAACCACATGAGTAGGACAACATTTTCAAGAAACTGTTATTTAACTTATCGTACCATACGCTGAAACTAGGGCCGGCTTAGTGTTTTCAAGAGCCATTCATCTAACAAGTGTACAAAATCAATCGTTTTCCAGCCAAGCGCAAAAGGTCCTTTATTTTTTGTTTATGAAAAAACTAACAAGGAGTTGCGCATGGCTTTACCCGAAATTCGGCTGAGTCTGTCCAAGGATTAAATGATAAATGTAACGTTAGTTTTTGTACCAACTGGTCCTAAGTTAAACAAATTAGGCTTGGTCACTTAGGCCAGAGCGAATCCGCTCTAAGGTCTTGGCGTAAATCTGTAATAAAAATTAATTTTTTTTTAATATTTTATAAAATGTAATCATGAAATTTTCACGCTGTTTTCAAGCGAGAGGCTATCTGGCGCAATCTAACAAGTCCATATATGTGATAAAGCATAATGTTGCAAGATTTTGCCTCCTTATGGGTGGTCCCACTAATAACTCGCGTGGAAATCATGTTGAAAGACAATGTGTTCAAATGCTGCGCGATCACGCGAGATGTAGCTATTTAAGTACAAACTTATTTTAAATGCTATGTATATAGTTGTACTCATAAATATTTCTAACAGATACAAAACTATCCGCGTATTTATCTGTCGGCCGTCTAAATCGAACTCAATTCTAACTGATCAATCTTCACTGCATCAGCGTTGTATTGAAGACAAGCAAACAACCAGCTACATCTGCAGTAAGATAATGTGCAGGATAGCCAGTGTTCCTTACACATACTCATTTACTAAAACATCGTAACTTGCGTAAAATCTTGAAGTTAAATCGAGATCATTTCTTTTTTCGTTTGCTGTAATAAATAATTACACTGGATCATTTCGTAATGTGGGCATTTCGATCCTAGATGTTACATTCGTATATTAAACGTTTCTATTTTTGTTTTTTTTCAGATTTAAAAACACTGGGTTCGATTTGAAATTTACTTGATTAATAAAATACCGAGCTGCACGAACGAAGGGCATGTTTCCAATTGTAAATTGCTTGTTGTTGGATTAATAACTGGATTGTCGGCTTAAATGCTTGAGCCTCTAATTGAAAAAGATGAAAATTGCTACATAATAGATAATTATACTACGTAACATATATATATATATATTAAATATAGAATGTAAACTTAGTTGTGCCATTTAACGAGTTCATTTATTAAGCTAAGTGGTACTCAGTTTGAACATGATCCAAGTCTTCTATTGTTTTAATAAAACACATCTTTAATAGGTTAGTAATGTTGATACTTGGAAGTGTTTCTAACTTCGACCAGGTTAAATTATTTTCGACTGCATTATCTATTTAGATTATGGCAAAGTTCAAAATCTAAATTTCCTTTATTTGACACGTTTTTTTTTTTGACAATAAAGCAATGTTTGAGAAGGCTAGTAAATATATTTTTTATGTTCAATTTAAAACGCTGCAAGCGCGCGCTTACGTACAATAATAAGCTTTTTTTTTAATTTCAGTCCGCACGTTATCAACAATATCCTTAGAACTGAGTACGTATTTTGGATAAGCTCATCCCTCAACGGACGTGCCAAATCTAAGTTGAATATATATACACGTGTCTTGGTTAAAGTTATAGTTAAACTTGGCTAAATTAAAGTTACCTTGTGCACATGTTTGCACAACGTATTGCCATAACGTGATGCTTATGAGATGCATCCGAAACTAAATGATTACTTAGAGGATGAGCGAGAAACCGGTTAAAATATTTATGTATCTGACTATATTTGGGTATTGTTGCTTCTATTTAATTGGACTCCACCAGCATTCTAGATAAAATTACATGCGTATGTTATAACAGTTGTTCTCTAAATAATAACGATAGTATAAATAAGCGAAGGCACTACTTTTCTCTCTCCCTCTCTCGCTCTCCCTTCGGCCTAGTCAGCAACGCTGGCCTTAAGCTGAAAGCGCAGAGTATTAGCGAACAGACTGTTGCTTCTAGCGACAGTGAGGCTAGTCTATCCCTATGATACTGTCATGATCTTCCGTCTCGGTGACTATATAGCAGCTTTGTCACAACTATGCTGATACGCCCTTGCTGCTGCTGCCGCCGCCGCCGCCGCCGCCCTGAAGTAAAACTGGAGTAGAAGGCTGCTTCGCTCTTCAGAAGATTGTTATGTCAATTGGCGATTTTCAGATGGTCAGCATCGTTAGTTGAATCTACGGCAGACGTGTACCCAGTGGTACTGAAATGGTTCTGGAGGTGACGTTCACCATAGCTGCAGCCACAGTGAGCGTAGTTATTCTGGCTTGTCAGGAAGTAACGGTAGTGAGGTAACAACCAACCCCAAGGATGCTGACCGTGGAAGCTATTTTCTTGTCTGGGGCCTACCTAATGAGGAGGCAATAATTGAATCTTTCCTTTTGGATAACGATATAGCTATGAACGTTAAGATAGCGCAACGACGTAGAACGTAAAAGGACACTTATACTGGCCAAAAATTAAGTAACCGTTTTGTTATATCGCAGTAATAATTTTTCAAAGAAACAGCAGAAGTAATTTATAAATAGCCGTAAGCTTTAACATATATCAATTTTCAACGTATAACTCTGCCCTCTAATAACATAATGCGCATTTAATTTAAAAGCCGTGTTTATAAATTGATTTTGTTTTTTTTTCTATATCTTCTAGAGGTACCACCGACTTTATTTCTCCACCTCAAGAAATTCATCCTTCATCTAGTAAGAAGGGACAGAACCTGCTTGAGACACAATCGATGGTCGGAGATTCCGTTCACAAGTCGAGAGAAACTGGCTTGAAAACAAAATGTAATAACAGATTCGTGCCTAGCGTAATAACGGTATCATTTTCAACGAAAACAACATCAGATGGACACATATCAGCCAAGTTAGGGCGTTGAATGTGACTAAATTATACTTAAACAAAATATTTATGTAACATTAGCTGCTATTATTATCATTATTACCTTTGATTACCGAACGTTTTAACTCAATAGTACGTAGTGAAGTTGGACTACCGACTCGGTGACGCGATTTAGATGAGGTTTCTACGTGGCGTAATGCTCATCGTTTATAGTATGTATGTCCACACTACATCTGCACGCGGAGCACGACCCTGTCAACGACAAAGTGACTTGTTTAGTCTGTTGTATGCTCTGGATGGGATGCAGCCTGCACCTGTCATATCCATACCAATGTACAAAATGTATAAATCCCCCTCGAACTAACTTTCTTTCGCTTCTTCTGATGTCCGTTATACAGATGCCGCTGTTAGTGTCTTTGGTGCTCCCACTGATAGCTTTAATGCTTTTGGGGTTAGTTTTATTCGATCCATTAAGTCGCATGCCTGACGTGAATTGTTTGCGCCCTAGCCTGACGTGACTTTCATGCAAGGAACGTGAGCGTACGGTCAGTACATGGGTGCAATGGGTGTGGGGCTTTGTAGAGTCGTGCAACAGCATCAACACTACGGAGTATTCCTTGTTTACAAACCAGTGACTATGTGCTGCCTTTCATATGATTCAACGCGTTGGCTCTCAAGGTTGAACCGATCAGAGAATGCATTGCAACGGGAAAAAAGGCTGCCTCGTCTGTCGCTTGCCAGCTTAACAACTACATTTAGATGCAAATATGACGTGTGTCGAAAAAAGAAAGATGGCAGGTACATGTATGCATGTATACATTTGACAAAATGCGAGTTTCGATATTTTAAACACATGAAAGCGACGAGTATTCTTACCTTTTATAGCATCGACTAGACTATTGACTATGCTTTTCTTTTGTGGGATCTATCTCATCTACTAGATACGTATTAGGTGCAAAGAGATTTTTGGTTTTCGTTGACACCGTGCCACAGACAGTTTGGATTCCCTAAGCGTATATAAACGCATCCTGTGAATTGTACAATACTATAATCGGAAGCCAGTGAGATACTGGAGAGATTTCACCTGCTCCTAAAAAAACATAAATATATCTATTTACGTTTTGGCTGTAAAAAAAAAACAACTTCCGATGCTCCTTTTTTTTTTTTCTTTTTACATGCTCTTGATAAACGAGATCCTTGAACACTAATTTCCTCTGTGGCGAAATGGGATGAATATAACTAGCGAATGTAAGATAATCGTAATGATATTTTACACGAAACTCACTTCAATAGGCACTGCATGCGTTACCTGTTAGGTCTACTAAGGACAACACGATCAGAGCTTCTGCTGGTGAGCCATATGGCATCGAAAATTTTGACTACTCCAATGAAAGTTCATGTCAGATTTTGACCAATTGAATTCAATTTGTGACATTTTGCAATTCTGTCTTACAATTTTAGTAACCTTTCTTCAATAACTTACAATCGTGAACCTCTGATGTGTTACATATGTTACGGTTCTTTCAGCCTTTTTACTGGTTGAGTACACTCTACCTATTAAGCCAAGAGAATAGCTCCTAGAGGATAGTTACATGATTACGTTAAGCACTATTACGAATTTAGTCATCATTCATTGTTAGGGGTTCATTGATTTGCCGCTCAAGCATCTCGTGTGACTGATACGCTTTTGCAACGACCATTTTTCCGTCACCCTTTCGCAATGGCAATCCATGAAGATCCGAAGCGATCGGATAAGATCCGTAGGAGCATCATCTATAACACGAACTTGCTAACCCAAGAAATATTTTCCGACTAGCTGTTAGTTACCTTCTGCTTCATGTGTCCCAAATATGTATTCGCTGTGCATCTAAAATGATTTTCCATAAATCGCTTTCAGCGTTCTTCTCTCCTGTATAGACTTTGAAACTGCCATTTAATATTGCTACAAAAGCCTGTCAAAAAATTGAATTCGCTGGAACTCATATGAAGTGTTTGGGCGATAAGCTGTAATTATTCATGGTTTTTTTTTTTACTTCGTTTCAGTGGTTGGGTGTGCTGGGCTTGCCCTGACCTTCAACAACCCTAATCGCACGGAGTGCACCCCACTGTATTTATATGCTAAGCTTTCCGAAAAAGGCGCGGAGAAATATTACAAGGTTAAGAACATTATCGATACTTCGTTTGAATCTACACAGATGTAAAATAAAGAAATGGTTTTGCTTGGGACTGTTATGCACAAGAAAGAAAAACTTGAAAAACGACGTTTATAGAAGCATCAGGATGTGCAAGACGCGCGAGGAGAGGAAGGAGATTACCCTTTTCCTTCTTCCTTTTGAGGAATCCGAAGTAACGTTTTGAAACGCTCCTAGGACTCAGAAGCACTAAAAAAGGAGACCGCAGCTTAGTCAGTATTACCGTACCCTACTCCAATAAAGTATAGCTTCACTTGCATGCGAATAGGTATGTGAGGCTTACATTCGGTTCCCATAAAAGGATATAACTCCGAGTATTCTGGTCGTGCATAAATAAATGCACTAACTTCTATCGCTATGAAATAAAAATAGAAAAAAAAAAAACTTTCACAATCTAGCTAACCCTAGCGCCGTTGTAACGGTCATTTTTAAGGTACTGTTAATGTACACGCATGTCTTCTGCTCATAGGGAAGGTGTTTTGATTAATAATAAACCTGATCCTATATATATATATGTGTTATGGGATTATTGAAAAAGCATTAAAGGTTTTTAAGCCAAAATTGCAGAACATATTTTATAATAATATTACCATACCATTTTCCTGGTAACATCATAATTCCACTAAGCTTTCATAGCCTATGAAGTTAGGGGGCGAAAAATGATGATTTTTGCATCTCTTCATCGAAACTGAATGAATACAACTAGGAGAATTTTGCAGAGACCGAGATAGACGATAATCTAATGGAGTCAGGTTCGAGCTACACAGTTAATCTATTAAGACCTCGCATCGAGATTTTTTCAGTTTTTGTCTAATAGCCGTAGCTGTATATAATCTGGTACTGTCATAGTGGAAGAAGCTGTTTACTGCTTTATTAATTATAGCTTGTAAATATCTAATTTAATTATTTTGCTAAACGGCAACAATTCATAATGCATGATTCTTCTCCAACCCTAGCAAACACGTGGCATTGCCTGTTTTTTTTTTGGCATTAGTTCGAGCTCATTAGTTGCATTCTCGTTTCATTG
The DNA here is from genome assembly GCF_002443255.2 of Varroa destructor. NCBI lineage: Eukaryota > Metazoa > Arthropoda > Arachnida > Mesostigmata > Varroidae > Varroa > Varroa destructor. The sequence continues at coordinate 24,312,966 of NW_019211455.1, read as the reverse complement.
CCCCTTATCTATTGCTTGCGAAATGGCCTAATTTCGTTGCGTTTGCGTAGGGTTTTGCAGATATACTTCAATATATGTGGCGCCTGAACATCGAGCTTTTTTTTTTTGTTGCCAGCCTTCTTCAAATAGTTTAAAACTGTTTAGAGGTAGGTACTTCGTTCATCGGCAATATCATGGCTAGTTGTCTATCGGTCTTGCTTCGCAATAATTTCATCAACTCGTTCCGTAATTGGTCGACTACTATGAGGTGTATCTTTTACGTCGAAATTCCCAGAGCGAAAGTGAAACAATGTTTTTTTGGGTCATTTCTTCTGACGATGCCCTTTTTTACAAGCCTGGGCAGCATTCTCGGAATAAATTTGTATATAATTCGCGAATCGAAGATCGCGAATCGAATGCGCTCTACATACTCTACTGAATAAAATCATTCCGACAGTTTTAGCGTATCTCAGCTTTCAAATGCCATCAACACTAGCCTGATGCGACTCATATTGCCGGAAGTATATGACTTGATGGCCATCAGGCTGGAAAAAGCGGTTATTACTTTTTCGACGGCCCCGCATTTCGAAAAATCTACAGCAGACGAAACTGCTATACCTAAACCCAAACTTTGTTAAGTAGAAAATGGGACACAATACACGCTATAGCTGGGAAATCCTAATTTTATCAATGTTCTTAATTGTTCAACTTACTTGCAGCAACTTGTTTGTGTTTTGATTGAGATTTTCGGAGGCATTATCTGTACTTGAAAGGCATTAATTCGCTTGCAAGCAAACCTATCTAACCTGGTTATATTTTAATGACGATTGCTCGAGCCCTTAGATGCGGTCTTTTATGTGCTATGAAATGCTCATTGTAAACAGCAGCGCTTTAGGGCAAAGCCCATTCCGCTGTGTATTTCCTTTAGGTAGATATCTTTTTCTACGTCGATCATACGCGTTTCTAGCAGTAAACAATGGCTATCTATCTTACTGCAGTTGTCAGCTATTGTGTCAAAGGATCTTCCATGAGAAAATTGTCCTTAAAATCATTATGGGACAAACGCTTCGAGCTATAGCCAGTTTCAAATTGGCATTGCCTATGGAAATGCTACCGCGTAGTTAGGTTATACACATTTAGGAATTAAATACGGAAATCAACTAACTTTGAATTTAAAAATTTAATTTTTTTTCATTTTGAGAGCATCAAACAAGTGTGCTACGCGCTATGAGATGAGATCATTAAAAAGTCAGGGTAAATAGTCCGGCAAAACTTGTGCCGTATAATAGTAGTAACAATAACGAGTGCAAACCTCAAAATCAGCTGGCAAACAAGACCAACAGATTCTTCGTATCTATAAAACCGATCAGGAGTTCAGCGTATTGATGTGCCCTTGAACAGACTCGTTCACTGCCATTGTCTTTGTAACATTCGATGTATGTATAATACATAACCGCGTTCACCACATTTCTGATACTGCATCGTATTTTTATTAAAAAAAGACGGCGTTAGGTAATTTACATTTTTTCAATTTTTCAACTGTTTAAATCTATTGCCGCTTTCAAAGACGACCTTTCTGGATAGGCAATGTAAGTCCGAAGCGTAGAAGACCCCATGTTGTGAAAGATAGAAGAGATAGGGAAAACGATGATATCCGGTAATGATTTTAGTCTGGCAGACGCGTGATCTACTTTTCAGTCGTAGTGTCTACAAAGACCGTTGTACAAAAATGGTGGATCTTGTGTGTTTCAAGGCTTCCTCGTTGCCTTTTGAACGGTCAGTTCCAGTACGAAAATGAAACTGCTTCTAAAAATGTGGCTCTCTTTTGCTCATTATTCTACCCCCTACGCACGCTTTGGGGTTTTGGGACCGCGTGTCTCTTCCCCGCCAGAACACTAGTGGTTTCCAGTGTTCTGTAATCACCTAACCTAAACACTTTCTTTTATCCCTGATATTCCATGACAGGCTCTGCACTCATAGCTTTTTTTGTTTTTTTGTTTGCCCACTTATCCTAGATTTACTCGGTATCCGCTAACAACTGCTAACGCAGAATAGGCGGCTACACCGGGCCGATTGGTTTGACTCAGCGTATGGCAATCGCTCGTAATTGTGTGGCTAAGCGATAGTGAAAATGGTGGCTGTGTTTGTCACCGTAAAGCTAAAGTTACAAAGTCGCTTCAACATGTCAGCGAACGAAGAGGAGAAAAGGTACTTGAGCAATACAAAACGGTTCAAACCTTCAGGTTCTTTCCAGGCCAACTCAGCCAGGTTAGCCTCAGAGAATGCTCGGGTGGTAGTCTCATGCAAGCCTTCGTCGCCAGGGCAGATCATGGCTGCTGCTGTCTTTGGAGTATAGCTGGTGAAAATTTCTGAGCACGAGTGTTTGAAACCAGTAGCCAAGTACACTAATGCCACCACGGCTCCCTTAATAGCATAATAGTGACCGTCTTAATCCTTTTGAAAAGCAGAAAATCTTTCCTCTTTCGACAAGCTGCATATCTTTTGCCTTCGATCATCGGCGGTTCCTCTGCAGGTCCACGCTTTACCTGCCTTTTTAGCCTTGGACCTTGACGCCTAAACATCGTTTCCCTAAATATCAGTGACAACATTCCCTAGAGGGTAAGGCACAAGCCCGGGCCAACCTTTTGAAGCTAGGTTCTGTTCGCCTAAAGGTCGACTTACTCGCTACCGTCAGTCATGCTCCCAGAGGCGATTCAGTCGGCCCTACATATTCCTAGTATCTTGTAGTAGCCGCCTCCTCGGCCTGCAGCCAGTCGAATAATATGATATTTGACTAACAGAGACAAAAGTTAAAAAAGTTCACCCCAACAAAACCTGCTCAAGAGGAAACTAGGAGGAAGCGGTAGATATCAAGAATAGGCGCTGCCGCTGGCCTTCTCACCTACGGCAATTATGAGCACCTCCAATTGCACGCCAATGCGGATGGTGGCCATAGGCTAAAACTCATCGAAATCCCTACTCAAACCACAGAAGAAATAAGGACATCTATTCATCACAAGGCGGATACGAAATGCGGGCGGACTATTCAATAGATAGGTAAGTTTTTCTCCGGAAAATGTTACTTGCAATAGTTCCACTAAGCCAAATAATGACTCTGTTCTAATATATATATTGTATTTATTCAGTACTTCTAGCTATTGCAGAACGTGCGGTAGAAAACAATTTTGTATATTCTAATCACCTGTATAGCATCGTTATTGCTATATTACTGCCACAAATCACAAAATGTATGCTAAGGGTATCGCTAAGAGGTGCCGGAATAGTGGTCCAAAGGACGGTAAAGCAATAGGTCCAAGATCGTTAGACAAGGAATTAAGCACGCATTGGCTGTCTATGCTTTTGTCTCTTCGTTAAAGGACAGGCTACGTTAGAACTTTCTGCTATGGCACAGAAACCAATAAACAATCAGCAACCGTTCAATTTGTCCTGGGCATTTCCACTAATCAGGTGCACAGTGACTTCATATAGCGTTCTGTTAGGTTCACAAAAGAAGTATATAGACCTGCTTCAGCAAAGGGTCATTGCATCCTCTGTGTCTGCTGGTGAAAAGCCATGCTAATACAAAGTTGTCCTTTGCTTACTGCTAACGTCAGCTGGAGTAGCGGGAGTCTCTACCACCAAGCTTGAAAGAGCTAGATGTTCTTAAAATGCAAACTATCCACCTAGGGGAGCTAAGTAAAATCATTTATATTTGACCGGTGTTCTTATGAATAATATCACCTACTGTATGAGTAAATGAAACGTACGTATCCAGCTAGTTTATTTAGTTGATCTTGTAATGCAGTACTTTTATGGACGATAAAAATGCACGAAGAACTTACCTACCAAAAATGCTCGTTAAAAAAAATGCACTATGTTTGCATCTTCATGATGAGATTAATTTCATAGCGATATAAGCTCATTCGTCCTATCTCTTTTGGGTTGCCCCATGTATTCTACTATAGATTATACCCTTTTATTATAGAAATACCCTATGCGAGTGGACGAGCCGAGCTGAAAAACGCCTAAGATATATCTCAATCTTTGTATTACACTTATTTGTTAAAAGCCTTTTTAAATTAACTCGGGTTAAGTTCATGACTCAGTTCATTCAGTTCCGGTTACACATAGGGCGTAGCGAACCCGCTTTCAGATTTCTCCCAATGCTGGTCCATACATGCGACCTGCCGGACGTCACACAGAGATATCCTCTTTTTCACGGGGTGCGATATTCGTTTCCGCCGCGCGTTGACTTGTTTACCGCCAAACCATGGGGCTCTCTCGAGACATAACGCGTGCAGTACATTTTGTATCTGGAACGTGCCGTTGTGTTCAGAAGCATATAGCCAAGCCAGTTTTTTCTGGCTGGGTTGATATCGCCTCCTTTACGCTCTCACATCTCCACTCCTTCTCGGTGGGCGTTTTCCCGTTTTGACGTCTATGTGGTCAACATCTTGCACATCCATTGCGGACAATATCGCAGGGGGCAGATTATTGCTTTCAAGCGTTTTGCGTTGGTGAATTTCCTGAATGTAGTGACGGAGTGGTCAGAGCAAGATTTAGTAAAAGACGTACTATTGAAAAGAGAATATGGTAAACGGAGCCGACCGTAAGCGAGAGACTTCTTAAATGGCGGGGACCTTAACGACAGCGATTAGCGTTCTACTGGACGAGCGAGCGAATGCTTACATTAGTGATGATTCGAGTTATCATCATTGGCGAGCGCGGCTCTCATTCATTTGCGTCCAATGCCGTACTGCTAGAGATTTGATAACCTTTCCTGGTCGAGTTTGTAGCCGACAGGCACTCGTGTTCGGTCAGCAACGGTGGCTACACCATGCGTCTAGGGTCAGGATAGTCACAGCTCTGACGGCGTCGTTGACAGCCCTGAAGCTGAAAATATTATAAACTTTCTAGAAGCCGGTGTTGGAAAAGCTGGTATGTGGTGTTTCAATACAATAGGGGACTAGGCCAGCGCTGACAAACATTAGAAGAATTGTCTTATTTGAAATTTCTCTTAGATAGTCAGGAGTATTAGTCTTTGTTAGAAATTATATTGGGCCATTTGTGTAGACCCCCGAAATGCTGACGAATACAGTCAAATGTCCTTTAAAATGTCATGCGATTTATAAGCCAGTCATTCTGAGCTGGCATTATAACTTACAACTCGTTAGGGTGTATCTTGTACAACATAATGCGCATAAAGCATTATATGAAATCTCGATGATGATGTCGTTACCACATTAGGTTAATCGATATATTTAAATTATCTACACGTTTTAGGTATTGGCTTCGGTAATGTTCTACTATACTAATTAAGTCTTATAGTAAACGTCTTGTTTTTGTCGTCTGAGACAATAGGGGTTGTTCTACTGTCAACCGCCGTCGCTATAACTGTAACTTTAGTCGCTGAATTATAGCCTACAAAACAGGAAGAGTAATATGTTCGTATTAACAAAATTATCACAAATAATAATTGATTTAATAAGAAAAGCTAGCCAATAAACGACAAGGAACAACCTAGGCTTTGTACGCCGACAGCCGCTAGTTTATGTTTACGGCCAGTATTAACCTAAGACGTGTTTGATAAATTTATGGGCTCCCATTTGTGAATAATAATAAAATGCCTCCAATGTACAAGCTTGTCATATAGCGAGAATCTTGCAGTGAGTTATGCCCGTAATTATATTCGCATAAAGGCAGTAATCTTTCCTCGAATTGTGTTTTAAGATCCAAAAAACATACCAATAGGGTATACAAACGGCGATTTTCAACAGAACTTGCATTGCACGCTAACCTGCCGTCAACAAACTCGTCTTTTGGTACTGTAATATTAAATTTGTACACATCCGGCTTCCCTACTTCCTACAGAACCAACCAGTCGCGTGCAATAAGGAAAGACATAGTTTTATGATATTACTGCACGCACAATGAAGTCTATTGTGTTTGTAGCAGAAAGCCAAGTTTTCCGCAGCAACTCTGCCTTGTATCCCGCTAAGGAGCGGAGAGAGAATCACGGAAGTCAATCAATTACTCGTCCCTTCCAGTTGACGCTGCTATTGTTTTAATTTGGTGCGTGTTGGGTTTAGTATCATGGCTCAGCGGCTCTATTGCTAGGATTAGGAATGAATCTACTATTTATTTCAGCCCTAAATTACCTCAAACCAAAATCAACAATTAGAAATAGCAGCAATTAAAAAACAATGTCTTGTCTCGTAAACAGAAACCCTTAAAAAATACCCAATGGAACGAAAGTCTTGCTCGGTAGCGGGGTTCAGTTCAGCCATAACGTTTCGGGTTTAATGTGCATCTGAAAACTCCATAATTTTTTCAGCTGCTTGAATGCTCGACCTCGGCGCGCCTTGCGACTATGTCGAACCAGCAAAAAAATTAGCAATACAAACGATGGAATAGTATGTTTATTAACATTTATTATGTTATTACAGCTTATTAATTTTCGAGAAAATATCCTTTGAAGGCACACACACCTTTGATTGGCATATAGTCCCTCAAAATAACGTTATATGGATGACAGGTTGTTTTACCACTAACGATTACACAATCGTTAGGAAATAAGTCGTTCAAGAAATCCTGAAGGAAAAGGTCCGTATTCCGGAAAAGGGTTTAGATTTTCTCTGATCTGGTTACGATAGATCATCATAAAATTCTGCTGAATAATTTGAAGTCAAGCGTCAATATTAAATGCAAAACAATAAAGTTTAACTTTTAAAAAAGGCAAAGCTTTTATTGTCAATAAGAGAGCAATTATTATCTATGGACACCTGTTATTTGTATGCTGTTGCAAAGCGTTTATTTTGCTGCAGTAGAGGTCTAAGATGAGAAGTTTACAATGCCTCGAAGGGCAATTTTGATGCCATATTGAGATCAATCATTGTCTTTGTGACTGATGAATTTGAGCAATTATCTTTTCAAGCAATGGTTGAAAAATGATAGCCTGAGAGAGCAATCTGTAGTGGATACGGCAAATGACAGAGAGCCTCTAATTATAGTTCCTGCATTTCTACCATTGTGATTCCTACAACGTGAGGTCGAGCGTGATCATGCCATAGGAACGGTATAGCTCTGTTCGGTATTCTTGCTCGACGAGTGCATGACTTGTTTATTGTCTTCTTAAATTGTTGACAGTAGACCTCGGTGGCAATAAACTGTTTCAATTAGCTTCAACTGCTACTATGCGATTACTGTAAAAGACCTATTTTTCATGACCAATCACAGCTTTGTATAAAAACATGTCACTGTTATAACGTAAGAGCTAGGACAAGCATCCTCACACACTAGTAGCGATTTTTGTTTAAACCATACAGTGCCTATTTTTTTTTTTTATCCTATCAGTCTGATCGAGACAAACAAGCAGATCTTTCACCGATTGCAAGGTTTACACTTGGAGATTTCTCAGCCGCTCTAGGTCCATGATACAGCTCACATTCGTGGACCACTAAAGTTCTTAAAGTTTGCTTGGCTCGCTGTACCTCATTTGCTATAAGTCTGAATGACCACATCCGAATGAACGGGGCCAGATTTCAAAGAGCGCATCTCGAAAACAAAAAAGAAACGTCAAATATAGTACCGATATAAAATAGCCTCATTCTGAAAGATGACTATTTTGATGCCATTATACGACCAAATAGTGACAGTTCTGACAGCTGTGTTGTGTTAGAGAGGACAAGTAAACGTGTAACTAGGTAAAAGTTCTTGTTTAAGCTCAATGTAACCACAGAGTACCCTATAGTTACTCATGCTTTTGCTATGTAAAAGTTTGTTATCCACTATTTGCTTATCCGGAATATAATGTACTTATCAGCAGTATTATTAGTTCCGCCGACGACGTTCGATGATAATTCTAAGGTGTTAATACTTACAAAACAGCATGTGGCACCACAAGCATGAAAAGATTGTGTCCTAGTCAAGCCTGATTGTGCCTAATGCAAACTAGTCCTTCTAATTCTCCTGTCACATAAACAATCGATGCCATTTTTAAACATCATTTCCAACTAATCATGTCACAGACCTCGATGTACTAACTTCCACAGAACAAAATGTATGTTGACTCCTCTCGAAAAAATGTAGCGCAAAGACGCTTGCAGATCTGCTAGGAAAAGCACCGTGTTACTTGGCTTTTATAGTTTGACAAATGTCTGCTATTAGGGAAAAGCAAATTTGCCGGTCTAAGTACTACGGTCCTTTAAATCTTAATAGGAAACAAGAATGACAACGTGGATTGCCCCTACTTTTTCTCTAAGCACTCGACGTCTGAAAATATTCATTTTTTAAAGTTTACGTTTTTTCTTTGTTGGAAAAAAAACAATGGTTTCGTAGAATCGAGAGAGGTGCAAGTTTGTCAATGGACTTAATGGTCGAACTTTCGATCCTAATCATATAGGATAAAAGGAGTTCTATAACAAATCACCAACATACGTGTGCACTGAAACTGTGACTTATTTTAACGCTGCCGTTCGTTTTTCCCATAGTTCATCCGCCATTTGCGATAGCGTTATATGAGCGCTTGACGTCTTCTTCAGTGTGCCAACTTAATCAAAGGGTCACCCAGAAGCATCCTAGATGTGTAAGCATCTTGGGCACTCGCCATTCATTTATTATGCTCGTTCCAATTCTAACCAAAGTCAATACATCTGTGTCTCATTACATTGAAAAACGTTCGACTAACCGCGGTAAGGTTGTGACATTTTTATTTGATGTAAAAAAAAAAGCATGTATTTTACTATTGTAAAAGCGCTTAATACATGCAAGAAACCGTAAGAACTTGCTCCATAAATATGTTCAGTAGTTATTTTGAACCAGAAATCGTGAACAGTTATCCGAAAATCGCGTTTCGGATCTTCCTCTCCCGCTAGCTATTCAGCCGTTTGACGGATTATATCTTTTGGCTTATAAAGTCTAGACTAAGTAATTATGAAAAAAAAAAATCAAAAAAACATTCAATGCTGCGCTTCGAACCCAAACACCCGCGCAAAACGGTGGGCGTGTCGAAATGTGGTGACTGTTGCAGCCGTCATGATTCGGTCGTTCATCCATACCTGCATAGCACCATTTCTCTTCATCGATACGAAAGTGTTATATTTCGCCGTTTACTCCTAATCATACGAAACCAGTTTCTTTGCATTCTTTGTTGAAATATCATTAGCTAATTATCTCAACTAACATTGATGCAAACCTATCGCGCTTTGTTCCGCTGGCTCTCCCGGTTGCCCCCGTCTGCTCCAAGCAAACATTGCACCCTTCATGGCCGCTTATGCTGCTATTGCAACTGCAGCCGATTCTGGTGGTGGTGCCGCGAACAAGGACGCTATCAGGACACACTCGTAAAACGCTACTATTTATACTTTACCTTTCTGTGATAGCTTTGGCATTAGTTTCCGAGTTATGACCAGAGCATCTGTGTATAATCTGTGTGTTATTTTCGCTGTCTATCTGTCTGTCTGTCTTAACTAAGCGTTGGCAGTTTTTTCCTGATCGACAAGCTAGATGGATGAAAGTCGTAGTGTTTGGTTGCCAAAGGTCGATTCCACGTTTCTGAAGCTCCTCATTTTTGCTCATCCTGTCGTCCGAGACGACGATTCTGCATCCATTTCAGATACGCCGCCTCTGTGATGCGTTTTATAGCGATACGCCAGTATGTCAAAGTCACTTCTTTCAAAGTTACAAAACAACACATATAGGCCATCGCCATAGTGATGATATCAAGGTGACATAGGAAAAGCAAAAATACCAACGTTTTTGTGTTAGTGATGCTTTTACAAAATTACGACACGGCACTCTGGCTTGTAGTGCGAGGAAGAGCGTACGGTGTCTTCCCGCCGGGGCGCCTGCACGACAGTTTATATACGTGTGGTGTCTCTCTGTTTTTGGCTGTGCATATACACAATCGGTCCAATTTGTTCATGGGCTTGATGCTCCTACGATGTTGGCCTAATGCTGGTTTTTTTCAATGTTGCAAATGCCGTAGCAAAGAACAGAGGAGTCGATTGCTAGGACGCTTCAAATCGACAGTCTAGTCGACATGCAGGCTAGAGACCTTATAGTCGAGTTACATTTGTAAGCCTATTTTTTTTGTTTTGCTTTTCGTATACACAGTAGAAAGTAAAAAATCAAGGCCCACGCTTATTCGCGGAAAGAGTCAGTGGCTAGATGTATTTCTAAATAGGAAGCTCAAACTCGAAAGATCCGCCATAGGAAGCTGAATCTCCGCGGTCCCTTTCCAGATTACCTTTTGTGATGCAAACGTTTCTAATAACGACAGATACGGTCATAGGAAGGTAGAGAGAAAAAGGACGTGCAAATAGGCAGCGATACAAAAGAATTCATTGAGCTAAAGAAACAGCGTAGAGGCGATGCTGGAAAGCCCGAACTGCAGTCTCTCTACTAAAGGAACTATATGACCTAAAACAAGCTGGCTAAACGTCTCGGTACCACAAGGACAAATGTTTCTGTACTGTTATATTTTATACTTCAGGACAGTAGAACACTCACATACACACATGAAGATCTTTCTAGTCGATTATAAATATATTATTATTCATTTTATCTTAGGTGGCCTAAGCTCAGTTACAGTATGCTATAAACAGATTGCTACTGTAATTATTATCCTTCGAACTGGAAAGCTATGAAGTGAGGATGCGATGCGATTAATAAAAGCCTATAGTTTTCTTTACTTACATAAATTTAAAAGTACATATATGTATATGTGTGCTGATTTGCAGCACTTAATACACACCCTTTTCCACTACTCTATCAAGAGCACAGGCCGACCCTCAATAATGATAGTGATCTCTTTTAGTAGATTTAGTCCAACATGCAATTTTATCTTGATATCACAAACACCTGTTTTTCGATCATGCCATATTCAATCTATTAAAAATACGCCGTCTAAGTTTAGGGTACAATGAGTCAATCTGCTCATATTGAAGAGTCCCGTTTGCCCGAATCTGCCGCTTTTCGTATTAAAAACATCGCACCCCCTTCGCTTTGTTACCGGACAACGAAACGTTAGATACTGTCAAGGAGATACGCAACGAGTTGATGTGTATTAATCGCTACTCGGCTCAAGCGATCGAAGTGTAGGTAACTTACTTTGGTGCTTTGTCCGTACAATTAAAGCTATAAGTATATTGTATTATGAAGGGCTCTTTACAAATAACAGAACCGCACAATACTGCTAACGATACGTTTTATAGCACTCATAAAATCGAGTATAGGTACGATATTTCGTCAAAGTATGTTTCAATAGTGCCCAGTGAGCAAATAGGGCAAAGCAGTTGAGTGTGATCTTTCTCCTCCGCCTTCCTTTCCTTGACCTAAATCTGATTTACGAAGGTACGCATACGCATACGCATACGAAAAGACCACTTTTAAACTTATTGTCTTTCCAAGCGTAATTACAGATAGTGCGTGGTTTTCATCAAAATATAATACATAAGTAGGTCTAGCTAATGTAATCTGAATGTATTCGTGTTCCCAGCTATACTTATCTACCCGTAGTTACCACATGAATGCTTAAATGAGTAAAAGATGGCGTATCGTTTCTAGTTGATCTATATTCTCTCTAGCGTGCGTACTCCGTATCGGAGCTAAACCAGAGTAGGAAGAGGAAGCCTCTGCATACGATGGACATGGCTGTCTTTTATTGAAATCAACAGTCTCTTAACGTGGCTGTAATGGATACTGCTACTTGAGGGTTACCTTTTTCGCCGCCTGCAGCACAGCCGAACCTTAAATAAGCGAGTCTAGCTGGGTAATTGATACTTCCAAGATCGCCAATCGATCAGCTCGCTGGCTCAACGTTGCGCTAATAATTTTATCATAGCAAAAAATAGAAGTGGCCTTGTAGAAGGATAAGAGACCTGGGGGGGGGGGGGGGGACTCACCAGACTGAGACCATCCGCCGTGGGGGGAGAGGGCTCAGAGGGCCAACAGACGGGCGGAAGCGGTCAAGCGCTTAGATTAGGGAGCTAACCGCGACGTCGGCTACAGCCGTAAGGACTGGAAGACGTGTATTATATTTATCACGCGTCAATTCTGAACATAATGTTTTCATACATAGTGAATTCGGAACACCACGTTTCGCCTCACCGATCTTCGGTCACTCAAGTTTGGAGTGTCGACGACTACAGATCACTGCATTGCTAACCGATGTATTTCCGTTGTATATGGCGTGGACGTGATCCCTAATGATCGTGTGCGACGATACGTATGGTGATTCAAAGACAGACCTCGTGGAACACAACGTGAGAAAGACAACCGGGCCCAAAAATGAGGTAACTGAAGAAAGTGCACATCAGAATCGCTGATTGTGTAGTAAAGGATCTGCTGTGCAAAAACATAAGTGGTCCCTCAACTCCTGAGCGGATCATGCGATTCTGTGCTGATCATTATAGGAAAGCATAATGACGACGATGTCGATGTCGACTAATTCCAATTCAGTAAAAATAGATAGGGTTAATAACGCGGATCTGTCGCTCGAGGAAACAAAGCCAAAATTCTATCTAGAGCTAATAATTGATAATTTGGCATTATGCCGCCGAAACGCTCTGAACATTTTTAAAATATTCTAGCATACCAGCTTTCGACACACATTCTATGACAGGGAAGGGAAAACTACAACGAAGACCAACCAAGAAGAACCAAATATATGGCGCTGTAACCTTGCAAGCCTTCCCTGAAAGCCGGGTCTATTACCTATCTAGTAATCTTCTAGGTGAAAATAGCATATAAAGGGCCTTTATTTAGATCGCCGAGCTGATGAACGAAATCAGTACGTCATGTATTCTCAGTCTAAATTAGCAAATGCAGCAAGTACCGCTCATGTACGAAGAAGTATTAAAAAAGGACTTTAGCCCGCGTGATTACCATCGGCTTGTTCTCACACGACCCAAGATTATCAAAAATCCAATTACAACGATCTATTTCCAATTATTAAGTACTTTCCAGCGCTTATAGCTACGTTTTACTACACACTGTAGAGCTAGACAATTGATACATCAATCCAGAAATATGCGATCAGGTATACATACATACATACATACATACATAAATAAATAGGCGAACAAACGAGCACTAAAAACACGCTCAACTGTGTAATAGGCTCATACGTAGAAATTGGGGGAGTCCATTGTCTCGAATAGGATTCAATCTTCATTGCTACCAAGTGAATGTAGGTATTTGCGCAGCAATATGATGCACTAGGTCAGCGTTAGTCCAGCTAAGCCTTATTATTCCTGTCCTGCGTTGTGAGGTTCGGCGGCTTATGGCTTGATCGGGACGCCTTTGTCTTTCAAACGAACGCGCGTTTTGCACATTCGAAATTGTCACTCGGTTTGTAGAACTCGAACGGAGAGAGATATCGACAACTGCGCTGTTACTCTGATATGTAACAAACTGATACGAAGGCACGTAACAGCGAACGCATATATATATATATATACATACATATAACATAAACAATAGTTTTTTTAAAAATAATATAATTTTTCACTTTGTCTTGGTTACTTCCATTCTCAACAAATAACTTCCCTTCAAATACAATATGACCAACGCACTTTTCCAATATGTTGTTAATTGAACATGACAGAGCTATGCATGAGTCCAACGTGTAGTCTAGTAATAGAGCCTGACATGAAACCTCTATTGGCAAACAGTTTACCGATTCTCTTGAAAAAACTTACCGATTCTCTTGTAGTAGAAATTTATGGGCATGTGCTTTTCGTATCCCATTATTTACTCCGATCACAAAAAAGGGCCCATTTTTAATAATATAATCTAAGTAAATTAAATGAAATAATGAGGTGCACTGTTCATGATCAACCTCTGAGTTCACAGTAGACTCAAATGAACATTCAGTAGTTTTCCTTTGCAATTTAGGATCACGTTAACTTGTTCTCTATCTTATATGGTAGTTGTCAAGTCAAAAGATGCTACGACAATTACTTTGCCACGAATAGCTTTAATAGTTGACACAGATGGAGATCGTTAAAAAATCAGTATTTATTGTGCCACCTGCGTTCTTTGGCGCGCTCTGAAAGGCCCAAGCATGTTTCCCTACCATCATGTTTGTTTTTTAATTATACTTAGGGCCATACTGCATTTGTTCATGGGTTGCGTATCTGGAGCATGGCTTACCAGGTCTCCTGTTGCGTTTCTGGACATAATTACTTTACAGATAAGTTAATTTTGTTATATGTACACGCAATGGTCAACTCTGTTTCCTCAAAAACTATGCAACAGAATCACATGAGAGCTTTGTTTCAGATACACGTTTTGCGAGAGGTCTACAAATACAAATATATCCCAGTAAGCATCTGCTTTCCTCTTCCTTGCTTTCCATTTCTGATTTGGATCGTTATCGCTCATAGCACGTATCATGACTGATGATGACGCATGATGACGTGATGTCACGTAACTGGACATCTTGTCGATATGAACTCAGACGTTCGTGGTGTTTTTTAAGGAGAGTTTGGCGGGGTTGCCTAAATATGTCTCCGCTGTTGCCCTAAAGTAAGTTATCTGCTGTAATGGAATTGTATTGAGAAACACGAACGCGATCCGTTAATCGTCGTGGTTATGACCCGCACCTTGAAATTGCATTTCAATGAATGATTTAGTATTTCATTGCGTACATGAACGCAGTTGAGACTTGAAGGAAATGCTGGATTTTACTTCCAAGAATAGATAGAAACAAATGTTCGATGATTGCTTTTTATTCGTGAGTAAAAGAAACGATTTGTACAAAATTCTGCATACCCTGGTTAGCGTCCACAATTATCGCTCGAACCAGAGCGTCGAATACCAGTTTGACAGCGTAGTAATAATAATAATAATCGTTTAAACAACCGAGTTCTATTGGAACATGCGCCATTTATTTAATTATTCTTGCTGCCTAGCTCTGACATTGGATGCCTGGTTTCACTGATGCTGGTAATAGAAGAAAGATCCTTATCACTGTGAGTCAACATAATAGATATCGTATAATGGCAGTGCAGCTTTTTCTTCCTACGGCATTGACTGTACTGGTAAATAATGATCAAATCAGTGAAGATCAACTGTCATAGCAGGTTTTTCACGCAGCCTTTCAACAAACCAGCAACAAGGTTGTTGTAATGAATCTTGGCGGAAAAAGCTCCGTATTGTTTCCTTCGTGCCTGCTAGCGTCGTCCTCTACCGCTAGAGCTTCTAACGATACGAACGGCAGACTCGCAGTCATCGTGATGAGCAGAATCAGCACTGGTCTTTTGAATGTAAATGCCTTCCATGCTTTCTTTTATGCTGCGGACCACAGTCGCGCCCTTGCCGCCGCCGACTTTTCCCCCCGTTCGTAAGCACGTACGCACATCCACGAGCATTCATTCACACCGAGCAACGCTTATCTATGGCGAAGATGACTCGGGCTTAGCATGGCAAAAAATCCCACAAAGAGAATTCAGAAGAAGCGAAAAAAAAAAAAAAAAAAAGGCAAACAACAATGCCAACGCTTAGGCCGTTACGGGAAAAGCTCGGTAGAAGGACACTTTGCTTTTCCCGTACAAGGGCAAGCAACAGCCTCTCACTTCATATTCACCTCTTTTTGATAGCTACAGTACTTAGCGTCGCATTATCCGTCGACGCGTAATACTCTGCAGCTCTGCCCAGTTGATATCGGGGCTAAGAGGAAGGGCAGTTCGACAAAGGTAAGCCCTGTCCAAAACGTCAGTGGGGAAAGCGGGTTCGCGCGACAAAAGAATAGCATATGACAAATGGTTTGAGTTGTAAATGGTTTATTTGCTATTGAGAGAACCGGAATCGGTTACTACTACAGACTACCTAGCTACTATGAAGCGACAAATGTGCGCTTTCTGCAAACAATAGTTGTCCATTAATGCCATCGCTTATTACTGTCGATATCTTTGAAATGGCTTGATTTTAATGGAAGTGCGGCCAAGCACGATCGTTGCAAGTTAACATACGTTACAGGTACGGGAGCGACGTATATTAACTGGGCTTATACTAACAGAATGTAGACCTCCGGTAGCCTGCGCATGATCTATTTGGCGATCTCTGAAGCTTAAACTGCAGTCTATCAAAGTATAGATTATTTGTCTCTAAGAGCATTATATTAGATGGGCAAGGATTAAACAAAACAGTTCGAACTGAAAATATGGCTAGGTACTATTGCAATAGATGTAGGGTCGCCGTACAGCGACAAGTTTTCAAGTGACTGAGCATGTCGAAACGCTGGCTTACTAGCTCGCTCAACATGCTTATCGAACTCAGTTTGAAAAGTGGCAAAAATAGTAACGCGACAAGCTAAAAACGAAACAGAAGGCGTATTAGCTCTCCGAGACGCATGTAGATTGATAGAATTGACACGATAGATCGATAGAGTCCAAATTGTCAAGCCCCTTATAGGCCTATGAGAGCATTAATAAGCTTTTCAGACATGTTAATATCTAATAGTATCAATTCCTTTTACAGTATTGACGCCTAGCCTTGATGAACGTCTTCGCTACGGTAAACCCGACCTCCATTGGGGCCTCATCGCTGTAGATGGGTCGGTGACATGTAGAGAAGCTGCCACATTTACGATATTTTTGCGATGATTTACATCAGTGTTCGGCTGCCGCATAAAGTAGATGAATTGTCGCGCTATGGAAAATGCTTGATAGACCCGTCGCTCACTAACTCACGACTGAATTATGTAGGGTGCAATTTTCAACTTCCTAAAAAACATATCTAAGAGATTTTTGTTAAAGCATAGAGTAAAAATAGACTAATGAAAAATATCAAGCGTACCTTCTGTGTGTGTCTTATTTCTAGTTAACAAATGCATTTCTGATATTGCCGGATACTGATGCCGACACGTACCTAGAGCAGACGCTGAACACTCTCCTCATATTCTATACAGGCGTATATTGCGTGATATGCCGTAATGAGACATTTAATGATGCCTGACCCTATCTAATAAATTACCCTGGTTATTCTCTGGCATCAGTCGATATTATGAGTAAGATATTCCGCTCGCAGCACAAATGAACTTTCGGAGCCATTTCCGATTGATGTGCAATGGAACAGAACAAACACTGTCCTCTTTTCTCGCATTTATATTTAGATAAGAGTCCTTTAATAGCTAGAGACGTGCGTCACATTGCGCGCAAATTCATGCCGACGATGATCGAAGCGAAACGCACGCTATTATATAATAGCATCGATTAGTATCGGTAAGAGAGTCGATCTGGTTGATCTGCCAGTAAGTAGACAAGCTGATAGGAACACAGTGATACTTATAATTGTTATGGCGAAAAAGATCTGTATTTTGGCATAAAGAGGCCAAAGTTGCAGTATTCTATTCAGCAGTCAGCAGCGTCCGACACAAAACAATCTGTCTTCTCAGTATTCAATAAACAACACACGAACCCAAACATCGTAGTGATAAGATGATCGCATACAAGTACCCAACGAAGGTATCTACCAAATAATAGTCTACTTCTGAAAAAAACAGACCGTTTTCTATATCGTCCTTTAAAACCAGTCATTTGAAACTTGCAAACGCTATAAACAAAAGCCATCGGAACTTTAATCGTAAAACGTTACTGCTGTCACTCAGACATTAGGGAATTGATTTCTATAAATTTGCCCTATCGCTGTACCAACAATATGCCAGTGTTAGGTTAGGGAGCTCAACAAATACGGCTTCACAGCCCACGTTTTCATTCCATTACAGCAATGAAAGCTTTGGAGTACGTTCCATATCAGTGGGCGGGAAGAAGGGGGGGGGGTCGACGGGAGATGACCTGTCGCATACATCACCTTCCTGCCTCCACCTTTCTCTATCTCGGACCCTAATGAAAACGACTGGTCTACGGGGAGAATCTCTACTTCGCCTACGACCAACTGTTGCATAGAGCAATTAATTGCTATTGTATGCGTCTCAGATATGGTTTCCCAGCATGCGTTCTACTACATAGCCAATAGTGATCGTTTGCGCATTGAGACTTGTCTTTATTTGCGCTAGCCAATTTCATTTAGTCGTCTCGCGCACTGAAAGAATCTCGAACTTAAAAACCCTATTTGTGCAACTTGTCCAAGTAACCCGAGTGCAGTCGTAATGGAACGATCGCCGGTAGCACTCCCAGTTTTCACTGCCGTGTGATACGTGCCCAGTCCAATCCTTGGCGTCGTTTGGAGCCGTTTGATCTCTTAAAACAAGTGTTACTAGCCGTAGACGTAAAGGCTTTCTGCGCTTTACCTCTTTTGACTTCGGTTAACGAAACGCTCCCAGTAAACCGCTAACAAATTTCTAGTCCTAAGAGATACTTGAGAGTTGAGTCTGATAGAACCTCAAGCTCTCTCGAAGTACAGTTAAAGAGTCTATCCTACTAAAGTCTTTTTTAGTGCTGGGCGCCACAGAGGAATGGTTTAAATTTAATCTTGTAGGACTATCGTGCCTCCTACAGAATTCCCGAGTATAAAGCAAATATATGGCCATCAATAATAGATAACTACAAATCTATTATATAATGCCTAATAACGCAGCATGTTATGAGTCAACGAGATAAGTGTGTAATTGACATATAATGAACGACTGGAATAGCGAGGCTCTGTCACCAGATGTTGTTTACCGTACCATTCTAAAGGATATTATACATCGTTAGGACATGCTTTACTAGAAAGTGATCAGTTATCTAATATGATTCTCGCAGTATCTGATTAACGCTACAAGCCATTGATAAACTGATTCATAATAGTAAACTCTAACAGTCTTCCGATTCAGTTCCGCCATTTCTCGTGTTGGGTTGTGTTGAGTGAAACACATTAAATGTCTTTCACTTCCTATGACTTTTGCCCGTCTTTCTAGTGGCCTACGTATTCCGCGAAGTAAAAAGGCGTCGTTCTCATTCATAATTAACAAAAAAGTAATAACATAAGTTCATAATTAACAAAAATTCGTAGGCTCGTTTGCGGTCTTGAAGTGTTTGTTGTCTTCGTTATGCTGTATTAACAGAATTAAGCGATAATCATATGGAACGATGTACAGGCGGTAAGTTGGGTGGCGTGAAATTTTTCATTAGGCATCTATTAGCCCTTGCTAGGCCATTGAAGCAATAAACGGTGTAGTGTCCTTGTCCCGTTTTCACGCATCCCTTTTTGCCAGTCCAAGGCCTTTTCTGTCAATTTCGCTATTCACACTAATTAGCCGATCTGCGCAACAATCTTCTGTAGTTCGTCCCCAAGGTTTGTATAGGTCAACGCATAACACCCTCTTCTTTACCATTTACCACCATTTACAGAGGGGTCGCTTTTACGATGAATATTTTTTATAGCGTCAAAGTGAACGGATTTCCGTGTAGAGGTACCTTACAAGATCAGCTTTTCATTTCCAGTAATCATCTTATACAGAAATGACTGTTTTTTTCTGCCGTACAAACAACGAAAGGCATATATTGTCGGCCGGTTTGTCTGTCGTTTTTACTGAGTTCAAGGGGGTTTACTATTTCCTGTTCAGTCTCTCCTAGTGCGTGCGAGATCCGAAGTCACTCTTAACTGCCTCGCATTTTGCTTAGGGAGTGCGTACGATTCGTCGTCATTCGATTCTTGTGTCAGTCCTGGGAGTGATTAGTAGCTTGTTGATTCCGAAACTGGTGAGTGTCGTAAGAGCACGAAATTTTGCTTTTTCAGCACGAAAATAGTGAAGAAAACAATGTCGGATATGCATCTTTTCATATCTGATCGCACCGAATAATAGCTTTATGAACAATGAGGCACATGCTTGATACCTGAAGAAATCACTGGAACTTTCTATAGTTTCAGCTAGATACGGTAGGTAAATGCGGCGCTAGCTCCACTCGGCAAAGGTAACGGGAAGTTCCTACTCGACCTAATATCTAACTGAACTCCGAATCAAGTGCAGGATCGAAAAATAGCCGCATTTAAATATTCTATTCCACAACAAGATTCGGCGAACTTTGAAACTGGTTAACGTTTAAGCTAGTTCGACTGGGCTTATAACACTATGTATTAGAGATACTTTTTTATTGTTTGCACACTTGTTTCAACGGTCATGCAGCTACTGGACAGCCATATAGCTACCGTTTACATTTTTATGTGCGGCGTGCGTCCCGTGTGCTTTCAATTGCCGTGCCAGAGAAACTGCTGCAATAATTATTTCATTTTCAGTGAAAATTTCATAGTAACAAATGTTCTTAATGTCTATCGCAATGGTATTGCGCCATCTACGTGCCTGCCACTCCTCCGGCTGGCAATAAAAATTGAAGTCCACCTCGCTTGTCGCTCGAAGAGGGCTGTTTTTTTTTCTGAAAGATCTGCATATTGCACGTAGAATGCACCATGAACGGATTACCAACTACTCTGAAGTTCATTTAGGGAAAATCCATTATTAGTTTTCACATTTTCAGTATCTGAATTATGATTCTTTGCCACGCTACATGTGCGACGCCAATTTGGGTAACCGAACCTAAACTGGCCTTCAACATTTCAATCTCCGCTCTCGAAACGCTTCGATCATTCACATACTCGTGCCTGATAGCATCACGGATCTCGACTTTCTACAGCGAAAAATAAAAACTTGACCACTAAATGTTAATTTTCGAGACTAAAAAATGTTTTTCGTTGCGAACTCATTTCTCGTGACGTATTCGTCATTTCGTCTGCTAGTAGCGCGTAGTTGATAGTTACTCAAAATCCGCCAAATTATTTTTTAATGACCATATGTATATATACATAGGGGAGAGAGAAGGCAGAACACGCTTTAGCAAACTATTTTCGGGAATCCGCCCGGGGTAATATTTTTTTTTATATAAAGAAAAGCTTGTTCATTCTAGAACGAAACAATAAACTCGTTATGATCAAAGGGAATCACGAGTGAAAATTAGTGATTTCAAAGAAATTGACTACCCTTATCTAGGGCTTGACGACCCTTACTAAAGTCAAAAACTTCCTTTTCTTCGCACGAAATGAACGGTGTCCATTTGTTTCTAAAAAATCCAGTTGCGGCCATTTTGAATACTACAATATGCAGTTTCAATTTGATCATCGATACGACCTAAAAAGGGTAGTCTTGTTGAGACTTTTGCACTTCTTTGACCTTTTGGTTGTTTTTTTTGCGACTCTTGGCCTGCTATCAGCTCTATTTTTTTTTTTCTCTAGTTCTATTTACTCCCGCTGGAACTTTTGTATATAGCGTATTCGAGCGATATTTGAATGAGTTTTATTATTTAACCAAGATCGCCTGATCCACGGTTACTATTAAGATGTTGTCGGCGGGGGGCAGAAAGGATATTTTGAAAAACCAGTAGAATATATGGATTAGATCGTATATAT